>NW_023597034.1:43724609-43759609 GCF_011947565.3 Pollicipes pollicipes | reverse complement strand
TGGGGGAGGGGCAGCAATGTTAACTGCCCTCCCCCCCACTTTTCGGATTAAGGTTGCATTTGGCTTACTTTTGCACTACACTAAACATGCATGCCGATTAACCTAATTCACCAGCCATCTCCCTCAAGGTGCGTTATCTTTTCCGTTTGCTCATTGGCCATCACTTAGTGTTACAGTGGCCAGGCCGGCGCCGCACGGCCTGGAGACTGCAACGCCGGGCGTCGAGGCTATTATTGCTATGACTTGCGAGCGCACATGTTCAAGACCATATCATATAGTTGTCTTATCAGGAATTAGTTCTAACTGGATCTTGAGCATTTTAGGACGGACATGGGTTGGCCATGTTGATAGAAATCAGGAACCCCATTTCATTTACAATCTACACTCAGGGAATCCTCAATATCCCCGAAAATCACAGAAAAACATGGAACTGGAGCCTATTTGACAATAACTGGACCGCATGCGGCGACCAGGGATATTGCTGAGTGAATGAGGGTTTCTGTGCTGATCCGGGATCTACTGCACGGGTCAGGAGGCCTCCCGTGTCAGGAATGGGAACAATGTGATATGATATATCCTTATATTGGCCCCCGGATCAACCAGGAGATCCCCCCCCCCGTGTCACCAGAATGATAGCCAGAAGGAACTCGCGATGGGATGGAATGGTCCTTCAGCCCTTGACCGGAAACGGTAATGTACCCTTGGTGTTCTTCTCAAGAGGCCCGTTGCCCGGAAGGAAATGAGGGGCTTCATTCAGTATTGTTAGCGGAGTGGGGGTCTCGTTGTTCTTGAATAGGGTGGGTCGAAGTGAGCTTAAAGAACGAGCAGGGTCATGCCATGTTTGCCTGAAGACGTTCATTTTTTCAGAATGTATTATTGAAACAAATTACATCAAACGGCTTGAACATTAGGGTGTGTCATCAGAAACAAAACCATGTGAGACAAAGAAATTCTTTGGTGCAGGAGTTCAAAAGCACACGGCATAGCAAGAGTTCTTTCCAAAAAACCTGCATTTGTGAGGAGCGAGTCGATCGAAATATCACCGTGAATCGACGCCTGGCGTTGCAGTCACCCCACGCTGGGCGGCGTTCGCCGCCGCAGGTAACACAACGCTGTGGGTGGGAAGCGACACAAAATAACTTCGCGTGTAGAAACGATGCTACCGAGCGCTCGTTATGCTGTCGTACGAGGATGTCCCGGTTTAGAGTCTAATATGCGGATCAGACATTGCCCGATTGATTGTCATTTAACGGAAACTTTACGTGCTGTTGAGTATGAACTCGTTGTACGAGTATGCTGGTTAGCATTGCTTTAGACTTTCACTTCCGTAAGACAACTCACGTGATGCAAACACAACTATGTATAGCATATGACTCAGAATATATTGTCTCGTGGGCAACTTAATACATGCAGCAAGTTCTGCAGCCTGTACCACGGACGTAGAGAGGGAGGGGAGGTAGGGTAACCCCATGCACATCTTGCTGCTTACCGACCCTGTGTATTCGATGCACCGGCCCAAACAGCAATTGCTCACAGACTGTAAACCCAAAACGCGTGTTGGCAGAGATCGCGAGGTAGCAGAAATACCTTCGCAGCTGGGCTTCACATCTTGCCGAAGCTCCATCTCCAGCCGCAGACGTCCTCGGCAGTGCGGCGCTGCGTCGCACTCGTAGTGTGAACCAGGTAGGGCAAGATGGCCAGAGGTGCCTGTTCTTTGTTTCGCAGCTCGCAGTCGGTGAGGTCTCGCAATGGAGGCCGTGTGACTAGCCCGTGCCAGGGAATCAGTTCGGTGTACCTCACGGCCTCGAAGTTTGCCGCTGAGATGGTGAAGACCCTGGGCTGAAGAAGGTCCTCGGTTTGCTGCTCACGAGCGGCGCGACGATCGGAACCGCCTTTTCACGGACCATGCGGTTCTCATCCCACACCATATCCAGCAGCAGCTGTTCCGGACAGACCCAGTACCCGTTACGCTGGAAGATTGGCTGCACCGTGGCCTATGTGTGCTGCGTCAGGTCGCGGAGCAGCGCGATGCCCCGGAACAAGCTGCGTAAGCTCAAGTCGCAGCTGCTGTTTTGCCGGATGGCGAATCATACCGACACATAGTGGCAGAACATGCACTGGACGAGGTTCTTGCGAGCGCTGCTGGAAGTCTCGATGGAGATGTGAACTAGAGGCGAGCGGCCATTGTAATTCATCTCAAAACAAAAGCGGGTATATTGGAACTCCGGGTGCCGGATGGCGGATTGTTTTGCCGGATGGCGAACCAAACCGACACGTAGTGGCCGAGAGCTTATTCCGGAGCATCGCGCTGCTCCGCGACCCGCCGCAGCACACATAGGCCACGGTGCAACCAGTCCTCCAGCGTAACGGGTGCTGGGTCCGTCTGGAACAGCTGCTGCTGTACATGGTGTGGGATGGTTCTTGAGAGCACTGCTGGAGGTCTCGGTAGAGATATGAACCAGGAGCAGACAAGCGACCAGTGTTAACCATCTGAAAACAAAAGCGAATATATTAGTACAATGCGCTGCCAACTAATCATCAGATCATACAAAACTTATTGCGTCTCTCTAGCGTATGTAATTATGCCGATATCCAGAGTCTTTAAATGTGACGGGATACAATAAAAAATATGCTAGTAAGCATGAACCAACCATCTAATGACGCGACACACTACGGCACAAGGTATGATAATAAGTAAATACTGAATACTGAGCACATAAAAAATCGATTGATACTTGACAAACTTTGGACACTCATTGCCATAAATTCAAAGATAATGCGTTTTCATATTTACCTGACATGGTTCGATGGTCCGATTCGCCGCTGGGCTGCCACGTTTCGGACAGAGCCGTTTTGAACGCCGGAGGCCAGAACGTACATCAGCTGCTGGTTGGTGCTCAGCTGCTGAATGAGGTTCGGTTCGGCAGATGGTTCCGGCAACCGGCAGGTTCGGCACGTGTCTCGACCTAGGCTTGAATGCCACAACGTCCCTCTCCCTGGCCTCTCTGGCACAGGTCTTGCCGATGGGTCCAGAAAAAAATCGATCCCACGGTCATGCCGTCCAAGCTCAGCAGCAGATGGAGAAGGCTCAGCTCGTTGCCCTGCAGATGTCAGATGAACCAGTGTACGAGTGACTTGGTGGCCAGCTCAAACACCCGGAACACGTGGCCTATCGTTTCGGTGTTGACGGCAGCCGAGCACATTGATGTGACCGGTGCACTGCCAGCTCACGGAGTGTAGCTCGCTGAACAAGTGCAGGGCGCGGCCGAACTCGGACACAAAATGAGTCCCGCAGCGGCTGCATGGCTCAGTGATGACAACGACGTGGTTTTCGGGCATTCATCTGGCTCCGTGTGGCTCATGTAGCTCCTGCCTTTGCGTCCGTCGGAGTAGAGGATGGTCAAACCAGAGTCGTGGATTGCTGCGAAATTTAAAGAGCCGTCTCTTTCCTTGTCTCTTGCGCAACAGATCTTCTTAGAATCTACGATATTTGATTTCAAGTAGCCAGTCTGCCTCTGCTGTCTTGTTGAAACGCATTGATGATAGCAGCAGCGGCGCGGTTGGAGTCACTGTAGCTGCCAACCGCCAGAGCGGTGTTAGTCAGATCTTTGACGTTATAATGTACAGTGACAGTCGTCTCAACCGGAACGAACACACGGCGTCGTCGCCACATTCTACAATGTACGGAACCGTGTAAAAACTCGGCTGACTCGCCAGCGCTGGGACCACTTGGTCCCGGAGCAGGCTCGGGGTCAGCACTAGCAGCCAGCGCCGGCTCAGCAGGCGGCGTCGGCTTAGCAGTCGGTGGGGAGGGTGATTCAGATTCAGCAGCAGACACCGCCTCGCTGGCGGCCGAGACACGGCATCCCTGGCGTTGCCTGGCCATCCCCCGCATCTTGCAAGCCTCCCTAGCCACAATCGTATCCCGGTCATATGACCCGAGGGTAAGATTCCGGTGCCTGCACTGGCCCTTCATGGCAACCTCCTCCTTATACACCGTGCAGGCGACTGGGCATGGAAGGCTGCACTGAGGCTTGCAATTGCAGTTCGCGGCATCAAGAAGCTTGTTGAATCATTCGACCGTGAATGTTTCGCGGTGGCGGCGTTGCTCTCACTCTCTTTCTTTGATCTCTTGCGGATAGCTCTGTTGGGATGATATTAATCCCTCTCGATCAATTTTGTCACGTATTTTAGATCATGAACAGGGATCGCTTCGCTGGTCCACAGCACCCTGATTTCTACCGTCGCGGTCTTGAAGATGGTATTAGTGAGATTCCTCTTCGATTCGCTCAGACACCTGATGTAGCTCAATGGTTTCTCGTGGTCGGCAGTTGTTGGTGGGACAGTGGAGCCGGGTGGCCTATCACACAATGTTCTGTGCGCGACCGTATAGCCTTCGGCATGCTTATGCAAACATTGTTCGAAATAAATGTTTTGATACCGGCAAAACTCAACTAATAAATCCGTATCTCCCACGCAGAAGCACATAAAGTGTAAATCAAAGTCACAAAGATGCGTTAGCATTAATGAACTTGGACCTTACTCTGTCTGCGGAAGCATTGTCATACCTGCATAGTTTTGGAATTTACCAAAAAATAATATTCTTTACTAAAAAGTCAGCTTTAAAGCGGTTTGGCAATGTTTTATCGGTGCACCTCATGATATATATTTCATACTTAATCCACCAAGTACCAGAAGTGTGGAAAGTGGCAGCTTTGAGGCTTGTTGGAGGATGAACCCAGTGAGTAAAATAGGTGGCGCTAGTATCGAATGCGGCTTTCTTGGCCTATGAAAGAAATCTGCTCCCGCCTTACGAATATCAATATTGGTGCGGTGCGACAGACCTGAAAGTTTATCGTCAATATGTGTGCCAAGGAAAAACTTTGTCTCAGCTGATTCCAAGAGATTCACCCCCTTGATGACAAACCCTACAAACATGCCCGCCCGCAACCTCGAGAGCAAGGACAAGGATGGTCAGGGTTGCAACTTCCGTAAAACTGAAAAGTGTCGGCCGCTGCAAGTGCCACCAGACAGCGGGCGCCGTGCTAATATGTCTTCTGAATATATAAATAGCTGCAAAAACACAAAAATAGATATTCTAAATTCACTCTTCCAGTTTGACCGCCAGATTCCGGCCCCACTTCGCAGTGCTGCAAGTGCCAATCCGTTTTTTTCATCAGTGTAAAAATTGCACACGTGAAATATGCGCTCAGACCGCCCTCTAAAGGTAAGATCTGATGCCATGAAGCGTTCAAGGATACTTCTTCCGAAGCGTCGTCATTTTCGTCGACCCGTTGGCCACAACTTAGTGTTAGCTGCTAGGCCGACGCTGCGCGGCCTACGGAGACTGCAGCGCATGGGGTCGAGGCTTGCGTTTCTGAGATTTTCGAGCGCGCATGCCCAAAACTGCGTCACATAACTTGTGTTACTAGTCGATTAAAGCTTCAAAGATAATAATGCCAGAAGCGTCATCATTTTCGTCCACCGGTGGGCCACGGCTAAGAATTAGCTACTGGGCGAAAGCTCAGCGGACTATGGAGACTGCAACGCCTGGTGTCGGGTTTTGTTGCAAGATTTGCGGGCACGCATGTTAAAAAACACGTTACATAAATTGTATCACTAATCGATTCTGAATGAATGGTGAACATTTTCAAACAAACATGGCTTGGCCACGTTAATACACATTGTTGCTTTCTCGACCCTCATCCCTCTTTCTCCGGTGATTATTTTGATGCCTGATTTTAAAATCGGCAGATAATTTTTGGGTGATAAAGAGTTCCCCATCCTTTGAGCCCGCGCTTGACCTTAAAGGCTAACCTTCGGAAGTCAGGACTTTTTGATGGACGCTAGCTTTTTCTCTGGTGATTATTTTAATATCCTTAAGTTTAAAATCAGCCGGTAATTTTTGGGTGATATAGAGTTCCCCGTCCTTTGAGAACGCGTTTGACCTTGAAGGGTGACCTTGGGAGGTCAGGACTTTTTGACGGACGCTAGCTCTTTCTGTGGTAAATGTTTTGATCTTGGCAAGTTAAAAATCGGCCAGTAATTTTTGCGTAATATGAAATTTCCCGTCCCTTGATCCCGCCTTTAACGTTGAATGGTGATCTTGAGAGGTCAGGACTTTTTGACGGACGCTAGCTCTTTCTGTGATGAATGTTCTGATGTTTGTAGGTTAAAAATCGGCCGGTAATTTTTGGATGATATGAAGTTCCCCGTTCCTTGGGCCCGCGTTTCACCTTGAAGGGTGATCTTGAGAGGTAAGAACTTTTGGACGGACGCTAGTTCTTTCTTGTTGAATATTCTGACATTCGCAAGTTAAAAATCGGGCCGTAATTTTTGGGTGACATCGAGTCCACCGGCCTTTGACCCAGCTTGTGACATTAAAAGTCACATGATATTGCAAAATAAGGGTCATTTTTGGTGTTTTCATGCCACGATATGACCTCGAAACTGGCTTTTATTGAAATCGGAACTCGTCGCTGAAAAAAATCGCTGAATAAATCGCAACTTAATGGACATCACTGTGGGGGCAGATGCTTTCTCAATGACCCAAAGTGCGTACCCGCTCGTAGAATTTCGCCTCCCCAGGAAAGGCAATGTTAAAATGGAAGAATAATCTTGGGAAGCGGGATAGCCTTATTTGCAAAATGACAGATGAGTCGAATAGGCAAGATTGTGCACCAGTGAGCAACAGCCCACCATTGTTGCTCACCAGTGAGCAACACCATTATGCAACAGCTCTAGATGCACATTTAGCATAGCAGCCATGACATGTGAATAAAGAGCGATCACAACTTCCATCCCTCCCCCCCCTTCCCGGTTATCGGGCTCGCTTTCCAGAAAAAGTTGCTGAAGTACACCCTGTGCTTACCCCCCCCCCCACTTTTTGAAACGCTCTTGCGCATATGCCTCTACATTGGGTCTTGGGTGCTTCGTTTTTGAAAGGAGGGCCCTACGCGCTTATCGGGCGCCCTTCCGTTCGCCTCCCCGGCGACACTGCATTGTTGGGGGTCGCTGCACATGGGGTCTTGGTGTTTGAATTCAGGGCCCTACGCTCCTATCGGGGCCATCTGATAACCTGCTCGGGTACACTTCATCTTTCAGGGGCTCCCCGCACTGGTTTTTGGTTACTTCTTATTTGAATGGCCTTGTGCACTTCCTATTTGAATGGAGGGTCCCACGCTCTTGACAGGGGCCCTATCTGTTACCTGCTTGGGCGCACTCAATCATCTTGGGTCCTCTATATCGTGTCATGAGCATTTCATATCTGAACGAAAGGCCCTACGCTCTTGTCGAGGGCCTATCCGTTAACCTGTTTGGGCACGCTCGATTGTTCGGGGCCCGTCTCCATCGTGTCTTGGGCACTTCTTTTATGAATGGAGGACCCTACGCACTTGTCGAGAGCCCCCTCTGCCTGCCTCCTCGGCTACACGGGTTTGTTCGGGGTCCTGTGCATTAGCTCTCGATGTTGGAATTTAGGACTCTACGCTCCTGTGGGGGGTCATCTAATAATCTGCTCGGGTGCACTCCATCTTTCGGGGGCATCTATCGCACTGGGTTTTGGTAACCTCTTCAACCTTGGGGGTCCAGCTCAACATCGAGGAGGGGGGGGGGGACTCTCACAAAGGCTGCAAATCGACACCCATGTCCGTGTACTGGCTGTTTCCTTGCGATGAAAAATTGTTGCTTTGCGTTTACTGGTTATGGATCTATTATTTTGACCACTGACGTCATACAGTTAGCTAACGGTTGCAATCAATTATCCGCGTACAACACTCTCCTTTCATACCAATACACCTACACCTTAAACCGCAATCTAACGGTATTCCCTGCCCAGTTCGTGTGGCCTTGAGTTCGCGTCCTATGTCCCAGCGGTGGGTTCCTGCGGAAATACAGTTGGGTGTTCTGGTTCCAGTATTGGTTACTTCTAGGGCTTTTTTTACTTGGGTACCTGTATTGCCGACGGTGGGGAGAGAGCTACGCTGGCTGCAGGGTTCCTGTACTGCCATGATGGAGAAATGCTGTTAGGTATCAGCCGACGTGGTGACGTCACTGAAAATGGGTTTGCATCGATCGAGGTTCTTTTGGGCCGACTGAAGGCTACAAGGCATTTGCTAGCGATATGATGTCACTGGTATTCGACTGGATATGTGACGTCACTGGTTGTGAGGCTTTAGGGCTCTTTTGGGTGCAATGAATGCCGTAAAGCATCACCTGACGATATGTCGTCGCTGGTATTCAATGAAACATCAGGCGCAACGGGCCTTATTCCATCTTTACCTTTCGTACCTGTCTGCTGCAAGCATTTGCGTGCCGAATAAAAGCTTGACCGAATCACCTGAATGTGTGACGTCACCAATCATCACTTGATACGAGTGCACTTAGGCCCCACGGCCGCGGTGTATCATGTTCCGTGAAATATCACCGGGTATCGTGACGTCAGTGATATTCGACTAAATATTGGTCGCAACAGGTCAAGGTTCATTTTTAGCTTCGTACCTGTCTACTGCAAGCACTGGCGTGATGAATAAAAGCTACCAAATCACGTGAGTGTGTGACGTCACTGGTCATGCATTTTTATTGATCTTTGGGGGCCAACTGAGGGCCGTAAAGCATAACCTAATGATGTGACGTCACTGGCATTCGACTGTGTGTGATGTCACTTGTGATCAGATTTTACGGCCTCTTTTGGGCCGACGAAAGGTCATACGACATTAACTGAAGATGTGCCGTCACTGGTATCCGAATACAATTCAGGCGGCCATGGCCATGCTCCATCTTTACCTTTGGTACCTGTCCATTGCAAGTATTTGAATGCTGAAGGAAGGGTTTGCCGAATTACCTGAGTGTGTAACGTCACTAACCATTAATTTGTATAGACTGTTTTGAACCCACTGTAAGCCATACCACATCAGCTGACCATATGACGTCACCGGTTTTCGTCTAGGTGTCATGCGCAACAGGCCATGCTCTATCTTTGCCTTTCGTACCTGTTTACTGCAAGCATTCGCGTGCTATATCAAGGTGATGCTGAACCATCTGAGTGCGTGACGTCACTGGTCATGAGTTTATACAGGTTCACTTGGGCAGCCCAATGCAACAAAGCATCATATCCTGTAAAGCATCGCGGGATGATATGACGTCACTGGTATTCGACTCAACATCAGGCGCAACAGGCGATGTTCCATCTTTACCTTTCGTACCTGTCTACTGCAAGCATTCGCGTGTTATATCACGTCATTGGTTAAGAGTTCTTACGGGCTCTTTTCAACCCCCTATATGGTATAATGCTTCAGTTGACGATATGATGTCACTGGTGTTCGACTTAACATCAGGCACAACATGTCATTTTCCATCTTTGCGTTTCGCACCTGTTAAAGTATTGGCGAGCCTAATGATGGCTCTGCCAAATCACCTGAGTGCGTCATCATGAGTTTTTACAGGCTATTGTTGGCCGAGTGAAAGCCATTAGGCATCATCTAACGATATGTCGTCACTGGTAATCCACTAAGTGTGTGACGCCATTGGTCATGAGTTTTCCCGCGCCTTTTTGGGCCGACTTAAGGCCATTTGGCATCAGGTAACGATATGACGTCACTGGTATTCAATTAAGCATCAGATACAATATGTCATGTTTCATCTTTACCTTCCGCACCTATCTACTGCAAGTATTCGCGCGCCACATAAAGGCTCTGCCCAATCACCTGAGCGTGTGGTGTGACTGGTTATGAGTTTACGCGGGTTTACCCGGGCTGACTGAAGGACATCAAGCATCATCTGGCGATGTGACGTCACTGGTATTCAACTTAACACCAGGCGCGACAGGCCATGTTCGTCTTTACCTTTCGTACCTGTCTATTGTAAGCATTGACATGCTTAAGGAAAGCTCTGTGAAATCTCCTGAGTGTGTAATGCCACTGGTCATGAGTTCTTTACGGGCTGCTTTTTTGTACCTATAGGGTACAAGACATCAGTTGACGATATGACATCACTGGTATTTGACTTAATCTCAGGCGCAACAGGCCATGTTCCATCTTTGCCTTTCGCACCTCTATACTGCAAGTATTCGCGCGCTACATAAAGGCCCTGCCGAATCACCTGAGCATGTGGTGTAACTGGTCATGAGTTTACGCGAGCTTACTCGGGCTGACTGAAGGACATCAAGCATCACCTGACCATATGACGTCACTGATATTCGGGCTGTGGCCCAGACTTATGGCCGCTAGGCGGCGCCCTTGATTATTATTTAGCCATCAGGGCATTCCGGACCGTAGCTGCTCAGGGGCGCATTCTGTGATGTCGGGCGGAATAGCTTTGCATATACGTCGGTTTGTGGGCTGGGATCACCTTTGTTTTGTGTTTACTTTTGTTCAAAATTTTAGTCGTTGAAACAGCCCGTTGCGTTTGAAGTTGTTACTTAATGGTGCGCACAATAAAATGAGTGTGCTTAACTATGGTGCATCTCCCACCTCTGCTGCGGAACTCCGTAGCCGTAGGTGGCCAAGTGACCTCCTACCAACTGATGATCAGTGACGTCACATACTCAGGTGATTCGGCGGAGCCTTCATATAGCACGCGAATATTTGCAGCAGCCAGGTACGAAAGGCAAATATGGAGCATGACCTGTTGCGCCTGATGTTTAGTCGAGCACCAGTAACGTCATGTCGTCAGCTGATGCATTTTAACCCAAAATGGGTTCAAAGGAGCCCGTAAAAAACTCGTGACCAGTGACGTCACACACTCAGGAGATTCGACGGAGCCTTCATTCAGCACGTCAATACCTTTAATAAACAAGTACAAAAGGTAAAGAAAGTACGTGGCATGTTGGACCTGATGTTAAGTCGAATAACAGTGACGACGTATCATCCTGTGATGCTTCACGGGAGGTGTTGCTTTGTGGCCTTGGGCGGCCCAAGTGAATCCGTATGAACTCATGACCAGCGACGTCACCCACTCAGATGATTCGTCTGGAGTTTAGTCGATTACCAGTGACGTCATGTCGTCAGCTGATGCTTGATGTCCGTCAGTCAGCCCGAGTAAACCTGCACAAACTCATGGCCAGTTACACCACACGCTCAGGCGAATCGACAGAGCCTTTTTGTAGCGCACGAATACTTGCAGTAGGCAGGTGCGAAAGGTAAAGATGAAACATGGCTTATTGCAACTGATTCGAATACAAGTGACGCCATAACGTTATCTGATGCCTAATGACCTGAACTCGGCCAAAAAAGGCCCGTAAAAGCTCATGACCAGTGACGTCACACACTCAGTGGATTACCAGTGACGTCATTTCGTTAGCTGATGCCTTATGGCTTTCGCTCAGCCAAAAATAGTTGGTAAAAATAATGACCGGTGACGTCGCACACTCAGGTGACTCGGCAGAGCCATCATTTAACGCACCAATACTTTACAGGTACGAAAGGCAAAGATGGAACATGACCTGTTACGCCTCATGTTAAGTCGAACACCATTGACATCATGTCGCCAACTGATGCATTTTTCCCTATAGAGGGTTCCAAGGAGCCAGAAAAAACTCATAACCAGTAACGTTACACACCCAGGAGACTCGACAGAGCCTTCATTCAGCACGTCAATACTTGTAATAGACGGGTACGAAAGGTAAAGATAGAACATGGCCTGTCGCGCCTGATGTTAAGTCGGACACCAGTGGCGTCATATCATCAGCTGATGCATTATACCGTTTTGGGGTACAAAAGGTCCCGTAAAAAGCTCTTGACCAGTGACGTTACTTACTCAGGAGACTCGACAGAGCCTTCATTCAGCACGCCCATACTTCCAAGAGACAGGTACGAAAGGTAAAGATGGAACATGGCCTGTCGCGCCTGGAGTTTAGTCGAATACCAGTGACGTCATATCGTCAGCTGATGCTTGATGTCCTTCATTCAGCCAGAGTAAACCCGCGTTAACTCATAACTAGTTACCCCACACGCTCAGGTAATTCGGCAGAGCCCCTGTGTCGCGCGAATACTTGCAGTAAATAGGTGCGAAAGGTACAGACGAAACATGGCTTAGATGGAGCATGGCCTGTTGCGCATGATGTCTAGTCGAAACCCAGTGACATCATATCGTCAGCTGATGCCTTGTGGCCTGTAGTAGGCTCAAAAGAGTGTGCAAATTAATGGTCAGTGACGTACACACTCAGGTAATTTGGCAGAGCCTTCCACGGCAATGCTTGCAATGGACAGGTACCAAAGATAAAGGTGGAACATGGTCTGTCGCGCCCGAAGTTCATTCGAATACCAGTGGCGTCACATTTTCAGTCATTGCCGTATGACCTTTCGTCGGCCCAAAAGAGGCCGTAAAAACTCATGACCAGCGACACGCACAGTCGAGTGCCAGCGACGTCACATCGTTAGCTGATGCTTTATGGTCTTTGGTTGGCCGCACAAAAAATCCGCCAATACTTGCAGCAGACATGTACGAAAGGTATAAATGGAGCATGACCTGTTGCCTGAAGTTCAGCCAAATACCAGTGACGTCATATCGCCAGCTGATGCCTAACGGCATTTCGTCGGTCCTATAGGGCCCGTGGAAACCCACGGCCATTGACGTCTTACAGTCGTATAGCAGTGACGTCGCTAGCTGACACCTTGTGGTCTTCAGTTGGCCGAAAAGCACCGTTGGAACTCATGGCCAGTGATGTCACACACTCAGGTGGTTCGGCAGCTTTCATCCAGCACGCCAATGCTTGCTGTAGCTAAGTACAAAGGTAAAAATGAAGCGCGGCCTGTTGCGCCCAGTATTTATTCGAATACCAGTGACGTCACGCTATCCGGTGATACTTCGCGGACCACGACACACCGTGGTCGTGGGGCCTAAGTGCACTCGTATGAAGTGATGATTAGGGACGTCACACATTGGGGTAATTCGGTCAAACCTTTATGCGGCACGCAAATGCTTGCAGCAGACAGGTACGAAAAGTAAAGATGGAACGAGGCCGGCCGCGCCTGATGTTCAATCGAATACCAGTGACGACACATGGCCAGCTGATGCATTACGGCATTCAGTGGACCCAAAAGAGCCTTACACACTCACGACCAGTGACGTCACATACCCAGCCGAATACCAGTGACATCATATCACAAGCAAAAGCCTTATGGCTTTCAGTCGGCCCGGATGAACCCCGATCCCGATCGATGCAAAACCATTTTCAGTGACGTCACAATGTTAGCTGATGCCTCACAGCTTTTGCCCCGCACGACAATACTCGAAACCCTGCAGCTGGCGTACTCTTCCCTCCGTCGGCCATCCAGGTACCCAAGTAAAAAATTACCGCTTCTAGTATATTACATTGTGGGGCTTTGTGTTGGAAAGTTATTGGTTGGATAGAAACGTGCGAGAGGTGCGATTGGGAATGTTTCTCCACTGTCGGTGTTAATTCAAATCAGTCGCCCTGTGATCACGTGAAGGATTAATGACTCATGAGTGCTAGATGATTCTACAAAAGTGTCTCACAAGTAGGTATCTGGTATGTGGGAAGGGTATGTTAAGATCAAAGTCAAGATATAGTTTTCTTTCAGTTTACAGAAGTTAAGGCTTGGTGGTACCCAGCAAAATGACCTTAGTAGTAGGTACCCTAAATCCACAATTGCTGTCATTGCTGATGCCCTACAGTTGACTTTCCAAGTACTTGCTGTTCACTGCACATGGCTCATTCATGATGCCATGGCCCAGACTGTGATGTTGTACTGATGCATCTGGTGGTCTTCTGTGCCATTGAGTCTGCTGTTGAGGTTTTGACTATATATTATTTTTGTTTCAGGCTCATTTTGCAGGATTTAAACTGCTGAGGCAGGACACTACCCAAGTGGTGACCTCAATATGGAGACGGTACGTCGTGCGCTGTTATTTGTTGCTGCTTTCCAATAATGAATATTTTGGATGTCATGTAGAGATGGCTATGTGTGTGTCAATTCTATTCACCTGGAAAAGTTTTCACATGATCTGACCTGACCACTTGTGTGTCAGCCCCATGAGTTCTTAGAAATGCAATTAAGCTGCAAAACAGATTATGATGCATTGAGAGGCCTCCAATATTCCAGTTAACTGTACTAAAT
This sequence comes from Pollicipes pollicipes, assembly GCF_011947565.3. NCBI lineage: Eukaryota > Metazoa > Arthropoda > Thecostraca > Pollicipedomorpha > Pollicipedidae > Pollicipes > Pollicipes pollicipes. Next base: position 43,745,531 of record NW_023597034.1, on the reverse strand, counting down.
TGATATACATGTTCTAGTATAGTGACCAGCTTGGAATACTGACCTGGCTTTCAGTAGCTTCCATACTTTATAACTTTTGATACCCTACCAAAAGCTGAGAGTTAATGCAGTTTTCATGTGTTACACTGGTAGCACTTTCAAAAAGCAACGAAGATTTCCTGATTTCCCAGGCCACAGGGTTTTCTATATGTGACAAAAAGTGTAATGCGTGAGATCAGTGAGTAGTTATAGCAGGTAATTGGAAATATATTTTAATCTGTCAAGCTGCAGCTGTTTCCAAAGTGCAAATTCAGCTGCTGCAAACCTCATACATGCATGGTATTTATATTTGCATCTCAGATATACAGCATAGCCATAGTGACCTTTGTTTCAAGAGTTTCCTGTACAATTATCACTGTGAGATGAAAAGCAGTGAAATGTTTGTTGGTGTCAGTGTGTAATCATGTGTTTGTAGACTTTGAATTGTTTAAAAACAATCATGGTAATGTCAGTGCTGACATCTGTCATGGGTTGTGGTGCTGTGCTGACTGTAATGCACACTGTTTCAGAGGCACAGGAGGGGATCAAGGCTAGCTCAGTCAACACCCAACTTTATTGACCTGACCTGTGACATTGACTCTGATGGCTCTGAAGATGATGTCCTTTTTGTTGGGGAGGAACTACCTGTTGTTCAAACTGTAAGTATAGGACATGCTTGTTTTGGCTGCTTTACTTTTCCATGCCATTTACCTTGCTACTTTACCTTGCCTTGGTTCATAGGCTGTTGATACAACATGGAACACCATCAATAACTTGGCTTGCCCCTTGTACCTAAAATTATTTTTGGTAATGTGAGCAAGGAACAGCTAAGGTACCTGACAGGAAAAGTGTCAAAAGACCTTGGCCATTTAATTTGATGACTTTTCCACTGTCCCACTGTATATCAATTTTTTGCACTTTATAATGGCTTATGGAAAGTTAAATTCATTGAAGCTTTTGATGGTGTTTTGTTACAAAAGCCTTTGGTCTTCTACAAAAACTAGTCCTGTTTAAAATAAATTAATAAGATACCTTAAATAAATCAAATACTTTGCTTCTGCTTACCACTTATCTGCAGTTAATTGCATATATGTAGGTTCTTATGGAATGACTCAAGCTTGGCTAACACAATTGTGTGAAAACTAATTGCAAGCCTGCTAGGAGCTTGTTTATAGTACTTACGACACTCGATGTTTTTATCCAGGTTGATACTGTTTCTTGATATACAGTGATAGCAGTGGTTGGGGGGCACCTTATTGCACTGTGTATGCATAATTTGCTTGTGCGGCTCTTGCATGCTGATGACGCAGTGTTTTAGCAAAACCAAAGGTGGAACATACTATCACTATTAAATAAACCTTTTGAACATTACAACTTGGTATGCAAGTTCATATGTTATTTTATTTACTGAGCTATTTCCTGAAGTACCATTTTCAGCTGTAACCAGTGACAATGTTATTTACCTTTCAGTCCACCCATCCCAGTGTGTACAATCACATGTGTTGTTAAATCAATCTGCTGTTGTGATGGCAACTTCTTTATACATGCGATTTTCTTGTGATATATGAGGCATTTGCCGCTGGGCAACAGCCAACAGGGGTCATGGAGATGCTGGCGGACCAGCCCGATCCGCAACAGATCACAGCCGCGCCGGCCGCCACCACCGACCATCCTCGCAACGTGGCCGAAGCCGAACTGGAGCGCGATATCTGCGCCCTTACCGTCGAGCTGGACGAGCTGCAAGTGCACGTGAGCGCACAGGACGCTCGGGCGCTGCGGCCCAGCGTGGCGCGGCGCCTGCGCCAGCTACGGCGCGCCTACGACGAGCTGGTGGTTCGCGTGGCGGCGCTGCCGGGCGGCCGCCGGCGCCGCTTCCAGCCGTTTCTGCGGCCGATTTGCGCCGACCTGGACGCCGTGTACCTGATGCAGGTGGTGGCGCAGCACGAGGGTACCGTGCTCGCGGCCGCCGCGCGGCGCGACGCCGGCGGCTCGCGACGCGGCACCGGCTTCGCGCGGACGAGACGCCGCACTAGCGGCGCCGGCCGAAGGGGTGCCGGGGCCCGAGCGGAGCCGGTACCCCCTGACGCCGCCGCTGGAATGGAGACGGCGTCCCCAGACGCCGCCGCTGGAACGGAGACGGCGCCCCCAGGGACCGCGGCTGGAACGGAGCCGGTGCCCTCAGACGCGGTGGCCGCAGCGGAGCCGAAGCAGACTGGCACTCGTGACAAGAGGACCAGTGACGGTGGGTGCGAGTGGGGCTCCGCTGGGAGGACGGCGCGAGATAGTTATTCGTCGGAAAGGCTTGAGGCTGTTGCTCATGCCAACGCACTGATGTGAGATTGATGTTGCGGTCAAAGAGTGAGCACTAAATGCATTAGAAATGACATTGACGCTCTTGGTAGTAGAATTCCATTTTTCGGACTGTGAAAATAATGTGGGCTGGTTTTCCAGGCATGAAATTGACCTGAGCTACATGAGTTTAAGAAGAAAATATGACACTTGATAAGTTTACGACTTGATGGTGAATTCGCTATTGGACTTGGCAACGTATGAATACGCCGATGATGTATGTATTTGTCTTTCCAAGAACTAATGATACCACTGATCACTGCATGGCGCGCTCAAAGTAGGTTGTGTTAGGAATATGACCCTACCTGAACACATGACACCCCCTGAAACGCCTGCGGTGCAAGATAATGTAATCCGAAATCATTGAACCCGTGCCTGCACGTTGGAATCCTTGCGACACGGTGCGTGGTTATCGGGCTGCGGTAGCGGTGCCGTTAAAGCTCGCATTAATCAGAAGTAAAGCGGGACAAGGGATTGGTATCAGATCAGGCGCTCCGTGCCACCTAGACCGTGGTCACCTTTCAACAAAAATACCGTGCAGCCAAACGGGCACGTTATTTTGTGGCCAGCCTGACTCTACGGTGCCTTCTGTGTGAAGTTCGTGCCGCCCTCTTTGTATTAGGATAGACGGCCCGCGCGGGCGGTTGTGTGACGCCGCATCTCTGCCTCAGGCCTGTGCTGTCCCGTCTGCCTGGAGTCGGTGACGAGCTTGAAGGCGCAACAGCGCGGCTTCCTGGTGACCCGCTGCGGACACTGGTTCTGCGCGCCGTGCTTGAAGGGCTCGATCCGCCGCAGCCGCGAGTGTCCCGTCTGCCGCTCCAGGCTGCCTCAGCGCACCGCCTACAACAGCCTGTATCTGTGACCTGCACCTCTCGGCGCAAACACCCGCCTAGCCCTCACGCGTGAACGGGGTGCGCCTCAGCTGGCCATTCTGCTATTCTGGGCGGCGCCAGATGGAGGCTACCACGGCAGTCTCAGGTGTGAATGACTCGTTTTGCTCAGTGATAATGCGGTGAAGTCTCGTTCTTTGCTGGTGCTCTGGTTTTCCTTTTCAACGATTGTTCTGCGGCGTGGATCGCAGAGGGCATCAGGTTTCACACTGACCTTTACTGAAACCGAAATAAGAAGCTTGGCAGGCCGCGTGACAGCGGGTGCACACCTTTGTTAAAAGGCACTGTACGTTTGGGAATGCTCTCTAATCGCGGGTTGACGTTTCGCCATGATCTCCGATTTACATCACAGTATTCCGAAAGTGCGGACAACCGTTTGGGATAGCTTAATTTAGAAGGTGAGGCGCTGGTCGGCCATAAGAGACAGGAATGAACCGGAAGTTAAAACTGGAAATACCAGGTGGTTATGATTGGTGAACTTTGCATGCCTGCCACATGCTCTTTTCGATCCCTTTGTGGCGATGGGGCACGTGAGCCGCAGTGGTGGCTTTCCTGCGATGTATGCGTTGATATTCCTGCCTAGTGTGCTGCCTAGCTCACTGGCGGTGCGTGCGGTGAGTTGCAGTGTTGTCTGAGACGATGAATGCTTGTCCCGTTATGTTGGATTAGGTAATACACGATTTTACTATAACAATATTGTGAATACACACATTGTTCTTTGAAGGGAAATATCACGTGCTGCTCTGTCTCCTCGATAGATGCGTTTCGTACTTTGTTGGTATGCGTCTTTTATATCGTTAAGTGCCGTTGCATTCGAAAGATGATATCGAGAGGCCCATGCTCGACATCTTTTCCGGAATCGATTCTGACTCTGACTCGTGGCGCATGGGTTTTGTTTCAATTCTGACTTCTGAACAGTATGGCACAGGCTAGGGCTTACTTTGGATTCGGACTCGCGGGGATGCAGCTGATTTTGGGAGTCGATCCCGTCGACAGTGCTTCGCCACGCTAACTGCGTCGTGGTATTCATATAGGCCTGAGAAGCAAATGAAAGCGGTTGACAAGACAGTGCGCAATGCAATAACTTACGTTCCACTTCTCACACACGCGTGGGAGCCGTTCAAACAACCTACCATGTGCCACTTGAATTTAGATGTAAGTCGACAGTCAATTCAATGCCGCCGTGGCCAAGGAGTGCCACCGTGCTTGGGCTGGCTTCTCCGACGTCGAACCCGCCAGAGGAGTCCTGAGGCGTCCAGTGTGCGGGCGTGGGCACGCCGGTTTGTGCTTCCCTGACCAGCCTGTCGTATGAGATACCCTCAGCTCCAGGACCTTGTCAATAAACTTCGGCATGGTCTCGCGGGCGTTGAGCGTCGGAAGAGAGGCCCCTTGTAGTATCGGTGGGGCGCATCGGCCAGCAAGTGACGCATGCTGGCCGCAAAGTTATCCCTGGCTTCCAAACGATCGGACAGCGCTGAGGCGACGTAACCGTGCCGCTGTGCCATCGCTCTGCTGACATGCCTCGCCACCCGGTCCCTGTGGACGTTTCCGTCTCTTGTGTTCTTCAACCGTCAGGAAGTGGAACGTACCAGTTCTGGCGACAGCCAAGTGTGGTGCCGCCACAAATGGCAGATCCAGGATGGTGCCTGGTTGGAGCATCGCAGTTTGTGGGCTGCATGCGAAAGTGCGTCCCGATTTTAAAAAAGAGACATCGGGTTTCACTCTTTTTACCTCAACGAGCGTTTTGGCACCAACTTCTCCCAGAAAAACAGCTTAGATTTGCTCCAGGATCTAGATTTGCGCCATTCTTACTGGCTTGGGCTCTTGAAGGGGTCATGCCCCGGTTGCCTTTCCCCTTGGAGCCGCCCTTGTGCCGCCACAAAACGCGGTTGGTGGAATCGCGAGGCGGACTGCAGGCGATAAACCGAAGCCTGAGGTAGCTTGCCAGGTTCTGCTCTCTTCCAGCCCACTTGACCTTCAGCAGTCGATGAGGGGCCCCCCCCCCCCTCCCGACACGCGATAACGTTCTCCACCTGAAGCCCCTGGGCGGAGGTCAATCCCTGCTCATCCATCTTGCTCGGTTGGGCTTTGACTGGCTCTGGCCTTCTCACGAGCCACGTGCGGCTGATGCTCGTGGATGAACATCTTGGCCAGCGATAAAACCATGCGTAGTCCCTGTGTCAAACCAATTTTGCCGCCGAGCTCACCACTGAGTGTGAGTAAGCGGCACCAATCTAATAGTTCTGTGCATAGCTGTAGTGACATTTGGGATGTAGCTTCACAAAACAGGTTCTGGGAGGCCCGTTGCTTGGATTGATCATCTACGTGTCGCAAAATGCGGTTCCCGTCTGATGCTTCCTTGTGTGAAAAAAAATACTGTATTTATCGTTGCAGAAGCCGTCGGTAACTTTTTCATAGCAGTTTTGACGCCCGAATCCTTCTCAGCGAAGTGGCGCAGTTCCGATGAACCAGATTATGTCCGCTTTCTTTTACACTGATGGATCTGGTCACGGTGACCAGGTTGGTGCAGCAGCCGTTGGTCCTCACTTTCGATTCACCGGACGCTTTCCAGACTTCAGCACGATGTTCTCTGCGGAAGTATACGCTATAAATCGAGTGCTGTTGCATATCGGAGTCAGACGTATTCCTCAGACTACGATATGCACATACTCCAAGGCGTCGCTGCAGGCCCTGCAGAGGCTCGGTGATTTCAACCCCGCCGGAGCGTATGACATCCATAATATAATGCCTTCCCTACCTACTGACCGACGTGTGACCTTTCTGTGGATACTGGGACATTGTGGCATCGCGGGAAATGTCTTCGCTGACACTCTTGCAAACGAAGGTGTCCGTCTACCAACGCCTCTGGAAGTGTCTCTGGCACTAGATGTTCTTCATTTAACTGAAGTCCGTTTCGCCCGGTATTTGCAGAATCAGTGGGATGCCTCGCATGCTACTACATGTATCGAATCAAACTCACACTCCAGCCATGAGCGGCGTGTCATCAGGAGAACAGGCAGAGATGTGTGTTTGAGATGTGGCCACACTTGTCTCATCCACAAGCATCTATTCAGTCGCTCTGCACCATCGGTCAGCGGGACTTGGCGCTGCTCTTACTCCGGAACGTCGCAATGTCACGAGTCACTTGTAGCACACCGCCTCCCCCACACCGTCCGAACGCTGCCAGGCGACAACGATCCTGCCTTAACCGACCTTGTCCTGGACTTCGCGATTGAATCGTCATTGGGTACGAAGATCTGATGGGATCTGAGTCTCCACTTTAGCCCTGTGGTACGCACGAATAATGCCGGGAGAAGGCAACGGCCCGGCACCCAACGTAACCAAACTTTTACTCACGGTTTTTCCCACATGTATGCAATAAATTGTTTTCTTTAATGGCGGTCCTTGTTGACCATATTTTCCGTATTGCCTAGTCTATTAAAGCAAAATTGCATATGTGTGGTTTTCCCGTGCTTCCCCTCTCTAACGTGGCCATCGGACTTATTTAGGAAGAGCCGGATTTTGTGCAGGATTAGTTAGGGAGCCCCACTTTCTTTTCTTGGCAAACAGCGTAAGTTGAAGCCACTAAACAAAAATGTGGAGAACGCGTGTGGGGTGTAGAGTGTGTGTATGGATCTTCCTTTGCGGTGGTGATAGGTGTTAAACAAACCAATATTGCAATGCAGTAAAAAGTTATATTGCAATAGTTAATGGGTGGTCCTACAGGAATGAGAGGAAGCGATAAAGCTAATCTTGAGCAGATAGGTATATATATATATATCAACATTTCAAAAAATGGGGCATGCGCAGTACTTCATGAATTTTTCTGGAAAGCAAGTCGGATCACCGGGGGGGGGGGGGGGGGGGGGGTAGAGATGGAGGTTGTTTTTGCTTTTTATTCAAATGTCACGGCTGTATGCTAGACATTATGCATCTAGAGCTGTTTCTCACGGGTGCACAATCTTGCCTATTCGACTCATTTATGTCACTCGGCAAATAAGACTCTAACTTCCCAAGATCATTTGTCCATTTTAATATTGTCATTCCTGGGGAGACGAAATCCCACGAGCGGGTAAGTATTTTGGGGCATTGAAGATGCATCTGCATGCACAGGGTAGATGCCAGAATACGGCCTGGACATACGCTGGTTAAAATTTTGAAAGTGAATCAGCAATAATATGGCAATGTGTACAAGGGTGAGACACAAATGGCAAATTGCATAATGTGTACAAGGGTGAGACACAAATGGCAAACTGCACAATGTGTACAAGGTGTGTACAAGGGTGTACAAGGGATTCAACTGTAAAGCAAACAGGCTGCTGGGTCTTCTCATGCAAAGCGTGCAAATGCCGTCCTGCCCTCGTCCAGCGTGGTTCAATCGCAAGGCTTTGCTCTGTGGCTTCGACGCACATGTGAGATCATTGATAGAGTACGGCAGCGTTAGTTAGAGCGGTGCTGCCGATTCTCATCTCGCCCGGTTCGAAAGACTTCACTGCTTTCTGACAGTGATGAAGGTTTTTGCAGTGATCAGTCCAGTAGGCTCCGAGATCTGAGTTGTCTGCATTTGCATGTAAAAGTTTCAGTTCGCGTTTCCGTAACCATCATGGCATTGAACAGCCCCTGCCACCGGCTGCAGATCATCTAGGTCAGAAGTCCAATAGCGAGCGCGCATGGACGGCAGCCAAGAAAAAATGCAGGGGCTCTCTCCTACCCTACCACCACCCCGCGTGATGGGTTCTCACTAAACAGTGTCCCTACCTCTCCCTAGTTTGATTATCCTGGCGACAACTTAAATCAGCATACCGCCACGGGTGAATGGGATCGCCAGGACCTGACACCAATCATAGCTAGGAAGGGCATGACCTGTGCTTTTGGTTACGATTCGATTTATTTTGGTGATTGCTCATGATCTTTTACATGCAATCGGATGTTTTAGCTCTGATGTCTGGTCGGCTTACAATACCAGATTTTGCTTGGCGCAATTGGTTATGTATCAGCCCTTCTGATAATAAATTGGTCGGTTCGGGTTTCTGATTCAGATGAAGGCCAGGGTGTGTATTTTAATGGTGAAAATGGTCATTCTGGTCATCCCATATCTTGTCTCATAACTGAAAAATATGGAAGGGTCTAAAAACCGGCACATAATGCAGACACACAAGTTCTCCGAAACGGCTCGTCCGATCGCCTTGCGACCTTCACCAACCGATTGCGTGCAATGAGGTGAGTCGTGAGGATGCGATATCGAGACCTGACCTCCACCGCGGGGCATCGTCCGGCCCCCATTCTGGCGAAATGGGGCGGGACCCCCTGGCCGATCTGGAGGCCCTCAGAGGGATACATCTTATCACATTGATCCCCTCCCTGATGCGGGAGGCCTCCTGACCCGCGCAGACCGCACTTGACCCAAGTTCGACGCAGGAACCCTCACTGACGCAACAACATTCCTGATCCCCGCAGGTAATCCAATAATTGGCACGTAGTTCCCAGCTTGGCTTAACGGGCGTCATGCGGGAGTTGGGTTGGAGGGCCTACCGTTCGGTATTGGTGACCCTGACTGGCACGGGTCCCTTCTGTTGCCTCAATGTGAACATGATCATGAGCTGTCATGTTTTTTGCTTATCAGAGGGCCACGACAAACGCAAGATGCATCTGCCATTCAGGGTCCCCGTCTCCATTTCTGTTGAGCACATCGTTCTCTGACCGAATCGAGGCCCCCTGTTGACACAGAATACCTTGTTCGGCACTGTTGGCCACTGAATGATACAGGAGCCCGGCACTGCTGCAGGGGCCCCGACCAATGCGAAATCGCGGCAAGGCCCTTGTCCGTGCTTGGGAAATGGCTCCCGGAGCTTGGACCGCGCAGAGCCGACTGCTCGTTGTTGATGATCTCTCGCCGAAACAAAGCAATGCTCTCTCTCTCTCTATCTCTCTCTCTCTCTCTCTCCTCTCTCTCTCTCTCTCTCTCTCTCTCTCTCTCTCTCTCTCTCTCCTCTCTCTCTCTCTCCTCTCTCTCCTCTCCTCTCTCTCTCTCTCTCTCTCTCTCTCTCTCTCTCTCTCTCTCTCTCTCTCAAGAGTCTCCAATCGGTGCAAGAGGCTCTCTAACTGACAATTGAAATCAGGGCCCCACAGGCGGGGCCCTTAATGTGACCTACAGCCAGCACTGTGGGCCATTTAGCCTTCCAATCGGGCCCTTGATCTTTGGTCTCAAGAGCCACTTCGGCCCCTTTTCAGGCACCCTCAAAGATCGATCCTGGCCAACCCTGGCCACTTGCTGTCACACGACATCTGTTAGGTACTGCGGACCCCTGACCGACGCAGGATTCCCTCATTGCATGGGTGTGGGAACAGGGGGAAGGCAGGGGCCATGCCCACCCCCCCCCCCCCCACCCCCGACTTTTCAAGGTGGGGGGCCAGTAGTATTAACTGGCCCCTTCACTTTTCAAATTAGGGCTGTGTTCTGCGTTTGTTGTTTGCTCATTGGGCATCCCTTAATGTCACAGCCGCAGGGCCCACGTCGCGCGGTCATGGAGACTGCAACGCCGGGCGTCGAGGCTGTTGTTATGACTTGCGAGCGCGCATGTTCAAAACCATATTACGTAGCTTTTTATCAGTGATCAATTGTGACTGAATCTTGGACATTTTAGAACGATAATGCATAAGCCACATTGATGCAAGTTTGGGACTCCATTTCACCCACAATCTACGTTCAGGAACTCCTCAATATCCCCGGAAATCACAGAAAAACATGGAACTGGAGCCTATTTGACAATTGCTGGACCACATGCGGCGACCAGGGATATTGCTGAGTGAATGAGGGTTTCTGTGCTGATCCGGATCTACTGCACGGGTCAGGAGGCCTCCCGTGTCAGGAATGGGAACAATGTGATATGATATATCCTTCTATTGGCCCCCGGATCAACCAGGAGATCCCGCCTTGTGTCGCCAGAATGACAGCCAGAAGACACGTCGCGATGGGGTGAAATGGCCCTTCAGCCCTTGACCGGAAACGGTTATGTGCCTTTGGTGTTCTACACCAAGAGGCCCCTTGCGCGGAAGAAGATAAGGGATCTCATTATTGTTGAGTAGAGTGAGAGTGTCATTATTGTTGGATAGGTTGGGTCAAAATGAGTTTATTCGTTCATTTAGGACATAAACATTCCACAGGCAAAAGTCCCATTAGGGAAGCAGTCGAGTTTTAAGAACAATAAATATACGATATACACACGAACAAAAAAACCTAAGCAAGCACACACACGCATGTGCACATTACACACAGTCGCGCATCAAGTCTTCAAGCGAATATTCTACGTGTACCGGCAAGCCTAAACAAATAAGATCGGAATGATTTTGTTGAATGAAAAGTCAGTTGAAGGAGAATGCTGTGAAAATTGATTGCCAACAGTGGAAAGTCGTGCGACAAACCCATTTTTTTTTACAGCGCTGACCCTCACAAATGGCACGTGGACAGACCGATATATCGAGAACGCCGGGCGGGTGCAATTAGACTGAACAGTGATGTCAGGTGAGCGCAGTCAAGCCGTGATGATATACGTTGCATAGAAATAAGATGTCAGACTGAGCAAAGCGTGCCTAAATAGATGTTGTTTTGAAAAGGGCAAGAAGGTGCTCAGAACTCAGGGGAGGACACCGGGACCGGATGCTCGAACCCAACCACACGAGAAAGCGGTGTGTATAGCGGTGCAGCGGTGTAACCGATAATTGACAAGTCTTTATTGGTCTTACAGTGATCGGTCCAGTAGGTTTTGAGTTATACGTTGTTTGCAAGCAAGATGTTTGGACTTCGTGGAATTTGACGACTTTTGATCCGACCTAGTGTAAGAAGCAGCTAGCGGATCTTAAAAATGCTATGTTCTTGAGCCACACAGCACGTCACTCCTGCCGGCCTACAACAGCGTACATAGCTCGGTACCCCGCCCTCCAAGCTACGTGCCCCCTCGCCGTTTTCCCCTGCCCAACCCTGCTGTCACAAAATAAAACGTTTCTTTTCCCGCTGTTCCCCGCCCCTTGCGCCCACTTCGCCGCTTCCGCCGCGCATCAGATGAAGGTTTCCTTTCACACTCCCCCCTGATCCTCGATCACAAACTCAATCAGCAGCTCACACTCCCCCCCCCCCCCCCCAGATCCAGCGCGAACGCCGCAGAGTGGATCAATGCTCGTCGCACAAGTCGCAGACGCGTGGTCTGACCAGCCGGTGACTCCTCCTGGGCTCCCCGGTGGGAGCGCCCTCTCTTTCCTCTCCCCTATAAATCCCCTCTTCTTCCTCGGGGGACCGCCCGCTGCCTCCTCCTGAGTCTCGTCGCGGACTGCTCTGTCCGCCGCAGCCGGCGGCGCTTCGACTTGGCCGTCGCCTCCCCGCCGTACCAGCCAGCAGCCGCAGTCATCGGCGTCATCATCGTCTACCTGAGTACTCGGTCCGATCTCCTCACCTGGCGTTACACGCGTCGGGGCGCCGCCTGCTCGCAAGTCACGCACGTGACGTGGCACGCCTTCTTCTTCCACAGTTTGATGCGATACCACGCGGGTCACGGTTCCATTCGCGCTAGGGACGTCACATCTGCGACTTGCGTTGCGAATCCACACCTGATCGCCGGCACTGAATCGACATGTCACAGCCCCGGGATCGTGCTCGTTCTTGTCAATGCCGCGGACTCTCACCTCACACGCGTGGAGAACGTTCGCCGGCACCGCACCGGCGCTCACGTCGTCCTTAGGCGTGACGTTATACCAGTGCACGGCATCCAGCATGGGGCAGCTGGTGCGGGCCACCATCCGCTTCACCGTACGGTGACAACGCCCCACTACGCTGTTCCCGGATGGCTGATGCGCGCTTCGGAACCGCATCACGACGCCCTACCACTCCGCAAAGTTTCCAAAAGCGTGGCTGCGGAAAACTGTCGCGTTATCGGTCAACAGCTCCGTCGGTGCTCCTCTCTCACGGAACAGCTGCTCCAGCTGTTCGATGACGCTGGCGCTGTCCTGCCTCCTCAGACGTCGCCACACAGCGAGCCTTGACGGTCCGCAATCGACGATCGTAAGATAGCGCGCGGTGCCGACGTGAGTTACATCCATACTTAGGCGCCGCCAGTTGTCGCTCACTGCCAGCTCGCCCCGCTCCCACCGTACGGGGGCGGGGTCGACGGATTGACACTGCTGACAGACCCGCACTAGATCGCAAACCACTCGCTTCGTCGCACTCAGTCCGGCTCGGCGTCAGAACTACAGAGTGCGCCGCACACCCGGGTGCCCACCGGCCTCGTGAGCTTCGCAAATCTTCTCGTCACTGACCCCGGCTGACCCGTCGTCGCCGACGACTAGGTCGCCCGCAGCGGCGGTCGCCGGAACGCCGGTAGCGCCACCTGCGGTTCCCGTAGCGGCTGCGGCAGCGTCAACACCGGAGCCGGCGTCGTCACCACCGCCGCCGGCCGACACTCCCTCAGCGCTGGCCATGCCGGCCTCGGCGGCAGCGCCTGTGACCAAGGGATCTTTGGCGCCGGCCGGCGCGTGCGTCTTCAGCCACTTTGCCGGTACTCTCGTGAGTGCGTCCGCTTTGTTGGCTGCGGACGGGACGGCCTGTACATTCTCTTGTAGGCCGTATTCTTCCGCCAGGGCTTTTAGCGTACCTAGTCTTCGTCTGATAAGCATTTCTGACGCAGCTTTCGAGCGCAAGTGTGCCTTGCCGCTGAGATGATCCGTTATCCAGTGACACTCAGTCCGGGTGTCCGTCACGAGGCTGACTTTCGTCACTCCCCACTGGATCGCCATGTTCACCCCTTTCAGGGCAGCATCCACCTCTGCCATCTTGGTATGGGCCCATTCACCTCGGCGGTTGTAGGAGGCGTCCTCTACCACTTCCCCTCTGATCTCGACGGTTGCGCCCACCTCCACCGAACTGACAGCCACCCAAACGCGCTCCTCTCCTCTCCTCCTCTCCGCTCACGTACCAACGACCGCGGGCTCGGTCCGCCTCGTCGACCCGCCGAAGTGTCTCCTGCACCGCCTGGCGCACGCGTGCGTCCGTAATTTCTTCGTCTCACAACGATGTCGTCTCGTTCGTGAGCCGCTTCATAAACGAGGCGGCTGGCCGCGGTCAACCTAACACTAGAAGGTGCCCGACCAGGTGGCCGCAGAGCGAGAACACCTGTCGTCTCGTGACTGGCTCTTCGAATCCTCCGATCTCATTGTCTCTTCGCCAGATCAGACGGCCGCCCTCCTCCTGCACGTGCAGTCCCAGCACGCGAGCCCTGCTGGCCAGCCGCTCTGGCGGTTTGCAGTCTAACCCGTGCCGACGCAGGTGAGCCTCCACGCGCTCCTCGGGTACTATGGACTCGCCAACGGAGATGTCGTTCAGGTATGGCGAAGCAGCTCGCTCTGTTGTGCGTATGGGCACTAACACCTCGGCGAATATCTTAGAAGCAAAGGTTTATTCGACAGTCACTGGAACAGCGAGCGGCCCGACCTCCGCATGCGAGTGTCGCGGCGTGAGAGAGGGAGCGGATGTTTGCGGAGCTAATATGTCGCCACTGACGAAAGGCATATCAGACATTGTGAAACAATTCGGCAAATTAAAGGTCTCTACGAGGGGGAGCTATTTCTGTCGGCGTAAAAAAATAATTTAAACGGTAGGAAAAGATTGTAGGCACAGCTGACGGAGTTGACGCGACAGATTCCAATTGAAATCTGATACTACATAGCGCACGGTGACATCTAGCGGACTGGGCGGCAGGCACATTTTCAGTGACGCCGCCTACAACTTTTATGACGCCACCTACGATGATGGCGCCGTCTACAAAGGTGCCGCCACCTACAGGTGAAGCCGTCTACAGCTCCACCTCCGGGTCCCAGCTCAACACCGTCGCCAACAACCTCTTCAGCACGATCGGTGCGACGTTCACACCGATCCCGAGGCGCGTCGAGCAGTAACGGACGCCCTGGATCACGACCGTTTGGTACGGCCCCAGTGACTCGTCAACCCGGATCTGCAGGCATGCTCGGCGGAGGTCGATCAGCGCCGCAGCCCCGCCGCGCCGCCGCCACTCTCGTAGTTTCTCCGCACACACGTCGGCCTCTGCGGTGTGCGCATCCACGTGAGAGTTCAGAGGGCGGAAACCAAGCACAGGACGGACTTTGTCCTTGCTGCGGCTTACCACCGGCATAACTGGAAGCGCCCCCTTCACGGGTCTGAGTTGTTTTTCGTCATATGGCTGCAGCCAGCCTTTCTCGATCCACTGCTGGAGCTCCTCTTCATATTCCGCGAGACGCCGGAGGGACTCGCTATTCTGTCACGCCGTTCCCTTGTAGTCCCTCCGGTTCGATCCCGTCGGCCCACTTCCACGTTACTGTCCACTGGCACGTCTCCTGACCGTAACGCGCGCGGAAGTCTGCCGCTTCCACTTCCGCTGTGCCAGATGCCACGGCAGCACAGTCTGACCCGACACCGAACTGCGACCCTGCCGAAGAAATAGTGACACCACCCAACGCTTTGATTGCATCCATCCTTAACATCATACTAAATCCTAGGGGCCTGGCAGTTACCACCAAAGCGCTGAAGTCAGCGCGCGCCACACTCGAGCTCCACACACGCTGGCCCGCTACCCGTGCATAGAAACTGGTTGCCGTTCACTGTGAGCACGCTAACGCGTCCTCTCCGCCAGTCTCGACACAACGAGGCGTGCACGAGGCTGCGGGAACAACCTGTGTCCACCAGCGCAGTGCAGACGGATCCGTTAACGCGTAGTTGCTGAGTTGGGGGAGCACCGACGCCGACCACGGAGAGAAGACTGGCGCTCACGTTTCCCCTGTTTCCCGGGCAGCGGGCCTCTACGTGACCTTCTTGCTCACACCTGAAGCCGACGATGTCGCGCTAGCACCAGGGAGCCAGATGGCCGCGCTCGCCGCAGTAGAAGCAGGATGCCGGCTGCTGGGCGCGGCCGCCGGCGCGCGCTTCTTGGCGTGAGAAGCCGACCCCATTGCTTGGTGCAGCTGCTTCCCCCGCCGTAGCTGCAGCGGCCGGCGCCGCCGCTGCTGACTCCTCCGCGACCAGGGCGCGTGCCCGGCCCAGCACTTCAGTCAGGCCCAGGGCCTCCACGCGCGTGCTGTCCCTCAGCGCGTGCCGCACGGTCTCTGGCAAGCCAGCTACGAAGGCACAGATCAACCCCATCTCAGACAAACCACTGAGCAGATTGACCAGACTGCGCAAGTCTGCAGGGAAGACGTCTGCGGCTTCGCCCTCTCCGAGACGCCTAGCGACGAATTTCTCGTATCGTCAAATTTGCCGACGGCGAAAGCCGGGATCAGGGCGTCCTTTACCTCACTCGGCTTCTGCTTATCCTCACCGGAAAGTCGCTGGTACACGCTGAGTGCCTCACCGGTGAGCCGGAGGGGAATCACGTTTTGCAGGTCGCTCATTCCTTTCAGTCTGCACACTAGGTCCACGTTATCGAGCTAATCCACAACGGATTCCTGGCCACTGAACTCCGAAATGATTGTCAAGTCCAAATTCCCAGATTCCGCCATCTTGAGCGCATGTGCCGGAATAGCTTGTAAGAAGCAGTTAGGTGGATCTAAAAAATGTTATGTATTTGAGCCACGCAGCACATTACTCCTGCTGGCCTGCAACAGCGTACACAGCTCGGTACCCTGCCCTCCAAGCTACGCGCCCCTTCGCCGTCTTCCCCTGCCCAACCCTGCTGTCGCAAAACCTTTCTTCTTCCGCTGTTCCTCGCCCCTTGCGCCCACTTCGCCGCTTCCGCCACGCAACAGATGAAGGTTTCCCTTCACAAGAAGTTATGAATTTCGCTCTCCAAGTGCGTGCGCAGAACGTTGTTTACAGATGAACGAATCTTCGAAAAGGCGTTTTTTGGAGGGCCGGGGGACGCCTTCTGACGTTTTTTTATTTCGTTTCGTTGGCGGAAGCGGGGGGGGGGGGGGGCACCGGTGGTCTGGTCACTGAATTGATCTGGTCACGTGATGAATGACACGATTTGGGACTCTCATGAGCTAGTAACACGTGATGTGGTACAGCTTCGTGAGACCCCCCTGAGCCAGCAGTACGTGGTCTGGCCCAAATATGTGCTTCAAGGCGATGAAATCTACTTTCAGTGCCATTAATCTTCTGAAAATTCCGTCTTGGGATGGCTTGATTGACGTTCGTTTGTTGCCCCAGCAAGTATGCATGTTCTGACATGTTTTATAACTGCTCTGGAATTGCGTGTGCTTAACTAACGTTGCTGGTTAGGAAAATATAATTCAGAGCATTACAGAATGTCATCTCAAGTTCTATACGATTTAAGCATTCCATGTGTTGTGCAGAGTTTGGTATGTTGACGTAATCTGTTGTACATTTTGATAGTTACCTGCGTAAGTATGTGCCTTAATCTCAAAGTCACGAAGTTTCGAAGTCAAAAAAGATCGCCACATCGATGTAGGAATTGTAGTTGAAAGTAGCTAGCAGGTGAGCCAGCATGACACCACTACTGCCTCAGCATAAGCCCTACCAGCACTGACCTGTGTGTTGCTGAGTTGTTGAGTGGTAGATGAGCAAAGGTCGGAGGAAGAATAGAAGAGAAAACGAGGGGAGAAGAAGACGATACTCGTATGTTATCCCTGGATAGCCGGCGCTGGACTGGGGCGTTAAACATTTCACACTAGACTGATGCTGGCGGTGCCATCTTGTGGTGGCCCGGTGGGTAAATAGAGGGCCGGTAGATGGTGCACAGCTGAAGAGCGCCAGGCAGTGTGAGACGGCATCAATGACGGTGTTTATCTTCGGACGGTGTCCTTAGATTATTCTGTGCTGAGACAATCAGTTTATTTGGATTAGAAAGGCGACTCATTCCATTGACCCTGACTCAAATGTGCAGGGCAGGCTAAAATCAAAACCAAACGTCTTTTTACTGGAAGACTTGCCCTATGCGATAGTTAATGACACTTATTTCAAATTCCTGGATCCAAGCGACTTCATAAGGTTTCCTTATTTGACTAAATGAAGGTGATGAGGGGTTAATGACCTAAAATGACCTCATTTACTTCTTTACTTTGAAAACCATGCCGGTAAGGGCAGTATTCGGCAACCATTGCAAATTCAAATATCAAAATAATGCCGAAGATTTTAAGACAGTTTTTCTTAGAAAGGCCAAACAGGGTTACTGATCTGACAGGAAAACCAGTGGCATTTTGGCTTTGAGTGTAATCTAGGTTTAGCCTGGTTGCGTGAGGAGATCTGAGGGCGTTTCAGATATCAATATAAATTGTGACCTTTTTTACCTCCTTTGATCCGAGGGCCACACAACTTACGCCAAAAGCAGATTTGCCCCAAGCTAGCGGGTAAAGCCGTCAGCTGCAGATTCTGGAAGGATTAACACACAGACGTGGTTTACTCTCGAGCCACGGGTGCAGTTACCATTCGCCAGGAGTCAAGTACCCTTCGCTGAGGTGCTTATCCATCTACGTCGCTTCCGTCATGAAGCTCTACCTGTTACATCTACACTGATGCCAGCTGTTGCCCTCGGCGTTAACCACTTCTTGAACGGTGACCCATTTAATATATCCTTTGTGTAGGGTTAAACTTCTTGTTTAACCTTTTGCACTTCTTGTTTACATCCTTGTTTATCTTTGTTTGTAAATGTTACTCCTCGCATGCAGGCAAACCCCTTACGCATGCTCCCCTGCCGTGGATTAAGAAAAGAAGATGCTCTCGGCTTAAAGCAATATCTTTCTATTCGGCAATGACTTCTGCTGCAAGGTTCCCGTCCAGCTCCGTCATCTCGACGGTGCAAGAGAAAACATGTCCTCCGTCGATGACGTAGACAACTCAATGTGGAACATGTCCAGTTTCAGTGGTTTTGTTCCCAAATATGTTTACTACACCATGATGCACAAACTACGGCTCACAAATAGCGATGTAGATGTTGGCATGCCAGCTTATGTGTTGTCACGTTTGTGTGCACGACTATGTAAAAAGATGACCGTCCACACCTGAAAAGTTGCACTTTTTATGGCTGCGCCTTAACTCAAAATGCACAGAGTTCCACGAAACCACACCAGTGAGAACAACTTTTCCGTGGACAACTGACATCACATCTCATCTTTCAATGTTTCGTCACAAATTGTTTGCATTTATTGTTCACACCAACACAGGTCACAAACACAATTTTTTTGTGAACTGCGCTTAAAACGCAATTGGCGAAAGCTTAGAACGAAACTTTTGCAAAGGGCACCAAACTATAGCGGCGATGCCAGAAGCTTTCCCAAAGTTGTCGTTCGAAAATGGCCGGAAGGTGCAGCATAACTTAAACATGGGTGTCTGTTCATAACTAAATCCACCAATTAAACCTACCACAGATCCGCTGCTGCTATTTCACGTATGCCAGACTGTGCGACCATCCATAACCATCCTTGTTGAGCGAGGAGGACTAAGCTGGCACTTCCATATCCCTTTTACCATTGATAAATCTCGGCAAACTTTGGATATGGCCTCATGACGGCCGGATTTAAGCGCGACCACCTCACCATTCACCTCCTCCAACCATTGATAAACTTTGAACAGGAAAAGACTGCTGCAGACAGGGACGGATCTAGGATTTCGTCAAGGGGGGAGGGGTTGCGCAACATGGTGGGGCCCTTGGAGTTTGGGGCGCCCCTAAAAAGATATCCTTGCATTTCGGTCATTACGCTTTAGGGCAAGTCGTATGTAATATATATATATATATATATATATATATATATATATATATATATATATATATGTACATACGTATACACATATATATTTACTTATTCATATGTCTCATAAATACGGAAGTCCATCTTGCTGCGCACAGCCTTATAAAGCCAGACGTGCTACGCATGCATACGCATAAAGCTCACTCACTTCGTACAAGTCATATTAAATTTTATTATTTTGAGGCTAAGGTTTTTGGAACAACGGGCAAAATAAACTTGAGTTGGCTGCTAACAGCTATCAAAGCAAAGCATGGACTTGATTCCCAGCTTATGTATTTGCGGCCAGCCGGCTGTGCGATGTAATCAGCTGATGGTTGATGACTAATGCAGAATTTTTCCTGTGTTGGAAAGGAGTACAACATATCCTAGCATTCAAGATATGTTGAGAGCGTGATGCGCTAGTATAATAAGTGCCACACACTCCATAGCCAGTGGAAATGATGCATACGGCGCAGGTGGCATGTAAAATTACGCTCGGCAATTGCGCGTAGAAATGCATCGGCACATACTCGACTGCTGCTCTAAGACGAAGGCACAAAACGCCAATAGGGACGGAACACCAGCGATCATGGGTGCCGCAGAAGGCCAACAAAGTCGCTCCCGTCAATAAGCATAGGGTCCTCAGAGCAAGCAAAAAGAACCCAAGACCAACGTGGTGGGCCCCTATACGATCGGTAGCTCCTCGGCAGGCTGACATATAAAGCCCCGGCCTGAGCACAGGACCTTCTGAGCAAATGGGAATTATCCAAGACCATAAATGAATACCCCTGTGCGATCATGAGTGTACGGGCAGGTTAACGACACGAGCCTCGACACGAGAGAAGAGTCCTCTGCAAATGAGACCACAGGATGCTCAGGGGCTCTCGATCAAAGTAGAGGGCCTCTGGGCATCGAATGTCCCCATGTCTTACCTTATAAGAGCCCTAGCAACAGCACAAGGCCCTTCAAGCAAGTAGAAAGAACACGAGACTTATATGAACGACCCCTGAGCAACTGAGTGTGCCCTAGCATATGGGGCCACCGGAAAAAGTGTATAGAGCCTTTCGGGCGAATGGGAAGAATTCGTGGAGGAAAACCTGATCGATCAACAGCGCTCAGGCATGGAGGCAGATGGCGTCCCAACAGCACATTAGGCCCTATGAGAAAACCCAAAGAGACCACGGGCACCGTGGAAAGCTCCTTAGCGATCAGATTGACCCGGCGAGTGGACATATTGTGACAGGCAACCAACAGCGCAATGCCTCTAGACGATGTAATGAGCCCCAAATTTTCCTCAGCAACACTTTCTCAATCAGAGAAGAATAAACTTGCTTTGCATATGAACTCTTTAGTTTTGCTAACGAATGTTCTTGATCGTCTGTAAGTCCAAAGACATCCAATTTGTTGTGTTTTTGTTGTAGCAAAACCGTGTCCGTCCGGCCGGTTATGGGACCGTTCGGAGCCCTTGGGTCACCTCTGCATGGTCCATAGGGCATGGTCCTGTGCGTCCCGCTCCCTCCGACCCTCTGGATCCGCCGCCGGCCCGAGCAGCTGAATAGATGGGGCCCGCCAAGAACAAAGCCCATCCATTCAGTAAGAAATACTCACGACGCAATGTGTAGGGCTCTGAATGATCGAGTGCGCCCGAGCATGTTAACATATGGAGCCCCGTCAAGAGCGTAGGACCCTCTATACGAAAAAGAGAAACAGAGCTTAATAGATACGGTTCCCAAAAAGGGCGCAGGGCCCTCCATTCAAATAGGAAGTATGCAAGATCTAATGCAGACGACCCCCGAATGATCCAGTGTGTCAGAGCAGTTTAACATATAGGGACCCGTCAAGACCGTGGGGCCTCCATTCAAATAACGAGCATCCAGGACCTAATGTAGAGGGCCCCTGAAGGATCGAGCGTGCCCGAGCAGGTTATCAGACAGGCCCCCACAGG
>NW_023597034.1:43693427-43723927 GCF_011947565.3 Pollicipes pollicipes | reverse complement strand
GTAATGCTTGATGTTGACGCTGATTCCAAAAGCACATCCAATCAAAATGTTTGGACCAAATCCAAGAAAGCTGCACTAACGCCCCTGAAACGCTCGTTTAGCTTGACGTCCGGACGCTGAGGTTGGCTTCAGGCAGTATCGAGAGAACGCATTGCACCGGTGCCCGATATGGTTTGGCACACGTTTCGTAATCCCATGGCTAGGACCGGTGCTGCAGTGGGGGGGGGGGGGGGGGTTGAAAGCCCACGATCTGTCGTGCTGTCGGCTGATAGGGCTAGTCACGCCAAGCAGCGGCCCAATCAATGTCATGCACATGCTAATGTGTGATAGGTGCTGTGTAAGTCTGACCTCGCCCAATGGCATACTTAACTACCCTGACCTCAACCAAGCCGTCCCGAGGCACATGAAGTGAAGCGACCTACTGACACTCAGCCATCAAGCATACAAGTGAGACGCGTCATCCAACGGCGTTTACGGCATTGGATGAGTGATGTTATAACAGGCCCGATTGTTCTTACCAGGTGTTACCAACAGGCGTAAGTGATACCTACATTGGGGAATGGAGCCCGTCGTCTTTGCGATGGTATGCGCATATAGAGATAGGATAAACGTTATACGGATAGGACTGATCAGAACATTCGAAAATCCCCCTTTTATGACTCAAGCAGGCGCATGTGCAGTGACATTTAGGGTCTGCAGAAATATTTACAAATAAAATTGATAGAACCCAGAGTGCTTCTGTGCCTGCCAAAGCGGGGCAATTCTGATCGACGAAGCATACAAGTTAACAATAATTTAGGTGTTTTGGTGACTGGCAAACTTATTGGCTAAACCATATAAATTTGGGTGGATGTTAGCTACATTCAGGTTGACTGTATACTTTCCCAGTCTACATGGCTGGGTCTGTTTCGGGTAAGATTATATATAGCATGTTGTTTGACAGACCGATTTCGAAAAAGATGGCTTTGTCTGCTTCCCGGTATATGACGGCACACGCGTAGGGCACCCACTATCGAGATCACTGCAATGATCTGTTTGCGATACGTTTGCCTACACTGCACAGCTAGCCTCACTTCACTGTCTGTCCTCGCAACCGAGATCTGGCAGCAATCCTTGAACACGCCCGAAGATGGAAGGGTTCATGGTTTGCGCGCGGTTGCGCACGTTTGTTTGCATTCGTTGCTCCACACCCTTGACAGAACGAATGTCCGCTTTCTCCGCCGTCAGAATCAACAAGTTTGATCCGCTATGTCACGTGGTCGCGCAGACCTGGACCTGTTTCGGACGTAAGTTTTTCCGGTATTTGAGAACTGTATGCCTACCATTTAAATTGGACGAGAAGGTGGAATGATGGCAATATTGCAACGTTGTAGAGATGCGCCAGGTAATAAGATAGTCTGATTTTTAGGCCTGTTCATAGTGGACTCCTCGCCAACCCTATTTCAGACAGAGGTGAGGCTGATTCCATCCACCAAGATCTCGAAAGCTACTGAGCTGATGACAACAAATCAGTCTACTATATGGGGCATATACCATGAGGTTACATAGTGGTTATATACGTGAGGTCACGTCACGTGAGGACATGCAGGACTGTATGAGGCTATCCAAAGTTAATGACCTTTGTTGAAAGTAGCGGAGAGGATAGATGAACGGTGCGTGTTTGCTGCGAGATCTCCATATCGTGTTTGTGAAGCTGATGATGCATAATTTCATACACCAACGTGCCTGTCCCCAGTTTGTTAAAAATACAATACAAAGCGTCGTAGAAGAATTGCATAACTTATAAACAGCTATGCGATTTTAAGTACCTATAGATGTACATCACGCCATTTCTAGGTACAGAAAGCATTGTACTGATCACTTATACTCGGTTTGAACTTGATCCCGCAAACGTAAAGGCTTTCCGGTCCTGATGGGACGTGGTCGAACAATGCGACGTCTTTGGATCTCGCAAAGTCTAACTTTCTCTGGCTAATTGCAGAGTGCAACATACAGTGTTTGTCTAAGCGAAATAAAATTTTGATGTATTTACACCAAGGTACTCGAATAATTGTGGGTTGTTTTAAGAAATTGCCGTTGCTGATCGAACAGAATGTTAATCACCACGCGTCCTCATGCCTGTCGGGCACATCACACGCCAGCTCAACCTTTAGAAGTTCGAGTTTAAATAACACTACAGATATGCAGGGCTAGAAAAGCCAACAGCTAACCGCCAGCACGTGAAGCCGCCGCCATCTTGTAAATACATCAACCAGTCTGTGCGGCTTACCTGGCGCGTTTGGAGGGTCGTTGGGCTCGTCCGGCCTACTCCCTGCTCTCTGTTTAGGATTCTGTTATAAGTGATCTACGCTTTCGTAGCAAAAAATGGTGGTGTTTTGACGTGTGCTGTTGAAGTATGTAAATTTGTGTGGGACGTTTGATCAACGCTTTGTATCAGATAGCTTTATAATGGCTCGTAATTCAATACAGTTTTACTGTTAGTTCGCAGAAAAAGTGCGCACGAATCCCAGACATTATTCTTGGAAGACGTTTGTGGCGCCTCGTGACGGTCCAGTCGGGCGGTCCGGCCCGGGTGGTCGGATATATTATTCATGTTATTGCCGCGCCTGGTGGTGCCACGGCCTCTCAGGGCTGATACGGGCAGTGTATTCGTTGTCGCTCCATGTAAGGCTGCGGGCCGATGTGATGGATAATTATTGGTGTCTAAGTAACTAAGTGGTCTTGAGTGTTCGCAAGTATTCATTTCATTTACTAGAAACTGGCCAACCAGGCGCTGACCTGGTCGGGTGCCTGCTCGGGCGCCCACCGTATCTGAGCGTGGTGAGTACTTGTGCCCGTCATCTGTCTGTGAAGGCCGTGTAATTGGCAGAGGCAGCGGAAGGCGACATGACGCCCAACATAAAGCAGATTCGGCAGCGACTCGTACGTCGGCGCCACACACGCGGCTGCCGACCCGTGGACACCGGCAGCTTCACCGCGGCCCCAGTAGTGCCGACGTCCACCACACCGCAGCACCAAATATTGCGCCCCTGTACGCCCACCACGGAATCCGGCGCAACCGTGGGTGAAGCCTGCGCCACTCGTCATACGAACGCCGGCTAAAGTGATAGTTCAGCCGATGCTTGGCGTGAGCGCGGCGGAACCATCCGGGTCAACGGTAGGGCCGCGGCGGTCGTCATCAGGGGTGGGCCCACGTTCCACAGGCTTTCCGAACGGACGTCGCTCGTTCACACCGCATGCGACTGCAGCCGACTCCCGCGGAGTTCTCGAGCGTCAGGTAGACAGGAAGATAGCGGCCCCACCATCGCTCGCTTTGAGCGCGGCGGACCGTCCGCGCAGGCAGGAGTCGAGGAGGTTGGCGGCGGCGATTCCTCCACACACGTTACTCATCAAATAGTGAAATACAAGACACAGATGTTTCAGGATCGTTGGCATATGGCCTTATCTCATCAACATCTTCAAAATCGGTTTTAACTTTAATTTTTGCTTCCACAATCTCACAAAGCGACCTCTTCGCCCCACGAGTTACGATGACTGTCAGCGCGAGTCAAGTTTCTTGTGTTTACCAGTATGGCGGCTGGCTTTACGCACCAGCGAGCGGACCACACCATTCATCAGTCTTACATAGCCTGCATATCTGTGGGCAACATCATCACAAATCTAGACAAAATTGGTGCACGAGATTATTGTGTGCTTTGATCACGATTCTAAAATTGTTGGATATCTGTACCCAACCGTTTTCTGTTGATTATGACGTCAGAAAACGAACGGAAATGCACTAAGTAAAATAATCGCAACTCTGCAGCCATGGGCATGTTTCTTATCAGAAAACAGTTCGGTGTAGACGGTACGGTGTGCTTACCGCAATGTAAACTCATATTGCATCATTACAATGATTTTTATCATCATCATCGGGGATTATTATGATTTTCTTATATAAAAACTCACCTATCAACCCCCGATTCAATAGACACTTTAATTTTTGGAGTAGCCGTTCAATACTGAATCGGAAACCATCCATGAAAAGTGAAGACTTTCTGTACACTAGCACAGTACGGGTACAATCGCAGACGGGCGGACCGGCATGGCGCGGCGCGACCGCCCGGCCGGCCTCGTGCGCCACCCAGCCCCTGCCGGTTGGTCCTACCCGCACCGACAAGTAGATACCGGCCGTTGTGAGCTCCCTCCCGCACTGGTCCAGAATGACGATTCCAGACGGCCACATCCGATGACATCGGTGGTCGCAGCTGGCTTATTTGGCAGGTAGAGCCTTGTCTGGATAGACGGATGTTCGTGCACAGTGATTATGGATAGCTCATATATTTCAAAAGGGGGGGAGGGGGTTTGCGCTAGACCACTTATCTTGAAGCATAAAGCGACCAATGAAGTGCTTCGACCTGCCTCCAAAATATACATTGTCGGCCATCCTTTGCCTTTGGGACTCCTATCATTCACTGATAAGCTATGCAAGGATGCAGAAAGCAGGTCCCAAGAAGGGCTCTGAGCCCATGGGTCTGTCTCATCTGGACTCGTTTAAGCCGAATATGTTCAGGACGGATGCTTCATCTTCCTGATCAAATATGCACAATTCGTGCAGATATCACATATTAGGTAAGAAGTACATGCCTGGTTAAGCAGTGCTTTGTTGGAAATCTGTTATCTCAAAATCTGCGTTATTATTTTATTATTATTATTAAATTAAAATCTGCGTTATCTCATATCGGGCTAGAAAAGATGAAGTCGGCGAAAGTGAAAGTAAGGAAATGACCTGTGTGTCATGTGCGATCGACGTCGAGGAAGAGAACACGGTACCACATCAATACATTTAACTGTGCGGCAGGCTGATGGCGGATCTTTTGGGAAAATTTAACCACCTGTCTAATCACAGGGAGTCAAACTGCATAATATTATGCTGTCCCATTTAAATCCGTAAAATTGACTCCAGCTTTGGTGCGCCTAACCACATGATCAAAAGAACCCGGCGAATTTAGCCGTATGACCGGGTTTTGAGGGCTCCAGAGCTACAGCTGACAGCTTTGTAAACTGCCCAGCGGTAAAGCTGGGTAAACTGTAACTGTTGGCAGTTGTATGGACGATGACAAAGATGAAGAAAGGAAAAGATTGCTGAGAAGGCTACTGGCTACTGAATGTTCAGAACACCGCCAAATTGAGCTGAGGCTGGGCACCGGCTGTTGCGGATCCTACAGATTTGACACGTGCCTGGCTGTGAGAGCAGTCTCGATGGTTTTTCCCGGGACGAATTCGTTTGGCCATTCGTCATTGATGTGACAGATCCATGGTCTCAGAATGCTTCTTGGTCCGACAGCGGCCGGTGGTGTCGGCGCAGGTAGGACTGGCCGGCAGGGGATGGGTGGTGCACGGGGCCAGCTGGCCGGGAGCACCGCGCTGCGCAGCACCGCTCCGCCCGATAGGGGCTGGCCGGTGTACGGGACCAGCCGGCCGGGAGCACCGCGCCGCGCCGCGCCGCACCACTCCGCCCGGCGGGGCTGGGTGGTTGGTGTGCGGGGCCGGCCGGCCGGGAGCACCGCGCCGCGCCGCACCGCTCCGCCCGGCGGGGGCTGGGTGGTTGGTGTACGGGGCTGGCCGGCCGAGAGCACCGTCCCGCGCTGCGCCGCGTCGCTCCGCCCGGCTATATTCGTATGTCCACTTTGCCAGTGTATAGCGAGTTCCTACTTATATCATGATGGTTGCAGATGTAGACCTGAAGAGATATTGCTGAAAATCAAGATGCCTTACGAATCAAAGACGTCGAAGGTTGAAATGAAAAATTTCAAGTGCGGGAAACGTAATTCACTAATTATGCCAGTATTTAGGATTGTTTTATTCTTCCGGTTGGGAATTGTATAACCTACCTCATTTTGTTTTTCTGTCGATAAAATAACATATGGCTGCAGAGTTATCGTCGTTTTCCTTTGCACATTTATGTCATGTCATTTTGTGCCGTAATCATGAACAGAAAACGGATGAGCGCAAATATCTAGAACTTCGAGTCATGATTCAAATCATGATCGGAGTACAAGGTACGCCTGTACAGCAAGTTTGTTCAGATCTAAGATGCTTGTATGTACTGGTGTATGGTAGATCGAAATAGGCTCCCCCATAACCATTTCATAACCCCTTTACATGTATACGTAGCATAACCCCTTTACATGAGTACGCATGAACATAGGGTTCGGAACACATGCTAATTTAGATTTTATAAATTTTGGGGTAGCGTGGCGGGCGGTCAGAGTCGATGTCATGGTCCATGCAGAACAAGACGACAATGGAAACGTAGGTAGCATATCAGTTAAGATAAATTAAAATGGTAATAAAGCGAAAGGTGTTTGTCCTCGACGGTGGGTACAGATGCTGGTAACCCCAATTCACGCTGCAGGACGAGCGATACAGAAGAACCATGCGTCATTTTGGGGAACGGCGCCAACATGCAAGGTGTGGACGTTTGAAAGTTTGGTCGCAGCAAAAGCGTGCACACTTTTTCGTCTCAGTGTTAAAGAATATTTGATCTTATGAAATGTGACGATATTGAAGGTCGTGCCGATAATCAGGGCATCCATTTAGTCTGATAACGTTGCAAGTAACCCAGAGATGAGGTTGATGCATGCCGTCGATAGTACGTATTTGGTCAGTATTTGTGAGGGCAATAATACGCCTCCATACTGTTATTTCCGATGCACGAAAAGGGTGTTGCACGGAGCTGGGCCAGACACCAGACACACACTGACCACACCTATTTGACGCCATTGAGTTCCCATGCCACACCACCACTTAAGCTCTTGGCTGCCTTCCCTGGGCCGGCCGTAGCGGCCGGGCCAGAGTAAACAAACGCTTCCGCCTCGTAGATAGAGAGTCATCACAAAACAATGCCGTCCAATTCATTGGGCTCGGTTACAGTAAGAGCCACCTCCACGAAATAATGTCTACGGCGAAGCAGTGCGTTTAGCTGGACCGGACGTGGTGTTAGAAGCGACACCTGAGTAACCGACATGTACATGCATGCTCTTCCCGAGCATGAATGACTTGCCTTGTTTGCTGCCAGGCTGCTCGTGACATTTCATCTCTGCGAGTTTTACGTGCTCATTTCAAGGTCAGTTTATTAAAATGCATCACACCATCAGCACCACTGTCATTGCGGGCGAGCTGCAAAGCTTGCAAGGTTTCTGAAGCGAAAGCAAAGGGGAATTCGGGATTAAAGCAGCGACCTGACTTGTCCCGACCCGACCTGGCCAAAGCCGAGCCGAGCCGAGTCAAGCTGATCCCATCAAACATTTTGGCACCCATAGGCATAATTGTAAACCATAGACATAAATCGGTGATATACCACAGTCATAACTGGATGGCGTTTCGACTACATCATCCTTGAAAGCGTATGCTGCAATAAAAAGTGACTATGCTCTCTCATTTCACCTTTTTCGTAGATAAACGTTTTCCGTGCAGCATTGCATCGTAAATCTGTCCATCGTCTCCAACTTTGACGTGAACTGTCTCTAAAAATTGCATGATTAAGTCAAGTGAGAGTGTCTCGGTCAAAGATATGGCGTTAGATCAGTACCAAGTCGAAGCTCGAACACTGCTGTTAAGCAGGTTGTGTACAGACCAGTTCCATTTAATTTTTGTGCCACAGGTGCTGAAGTACGGAAGATAAGGCATTGGAGCATGCTTTGTCGTTGAGACCAAAGCGATATATATATATATATATATATATATATATATATATATATATGCATGTATATATGTACCAGGTGGAACCGTCCCCACAGCACATTTCTCCGCGAACGCGGTAACGCATTTGAGGGATTTCGTGTATTACAACACGTTTGGTGGTTGGAAATTTATAAAATCACAGTTAATATCAATGAATCAATAAACTTAAAACTTATGCCTAATTTTGAAGGTAATTCAAGAACAGCGACGGTAATATAGGACCTAGGAAGCAAGTTATTCGAGGACGATCCTTCGCGTTTTATGCCAAAGAAGTGCTCGGCGTAAGGACTTATTCATGACCTCGGAGGCACCAGATGAACTCAAAACTGCATGCACGGGTTACCAATTCATTCTGTGCATCACAACTGCCGCCCTCCGGGGAACTTACCCCGAGCGAGTCCATAGAACTTCTGGGCCCCAGTCGGCATTTGAATTGGCCCCGGTTTGGCAGATCACTCGGCAGCATCAAATGGTCGCATCGATGTAACCTAGGACGGTGTACGGGAGCGAGAGTGGGCGCATCTCCCACCCTCCTGGCTGACATATCTTTGAGCAGCGGTCGGGTATAGCAGCGCAAGCAGCTTGTAAGGCGCCCCATGCTCCTCAACCGAGGGTCTCGACCCGGACCTGGCCAGGTGCATCCGTGCGGCTCCATCTAACGGGAACAGTCAAGTCGATGCATAATGGGGCCTGGTCATTCACCAGAGCTAGGCGCTGCTGGCTGCTAGTTTAGTGATGCAAAGGGTACCGCTGATTTGTTCCACCTTTGCCAAGCAAAGATTGGATAAGACTTGCTTGGTCCTAACACCAAAAGCAGTCTAAGAGTGCATCACAATCGACGCTCATGAGCTTTGGCTAGTCATAGTGATCGTAGTAGATCAATTAACAACAATATTCCTCGTCTGACAACACGCGTTAGCTATACGAATGCCGACCGCGCAATGTCATCTTGTTAAGGCCTTTGCTGTTTATTCATATATATCATCCCTTGCCGCCTCCGTGGTCTATGGGAAAGATGCTGGACTCGTAATCCAGCGGTGCTGGGTACGAGTCCCAGAGTGGGCGCCTTGTCTGATCCGACTGAAATGGAAAGGCCAGCTGGCAACTGGCCAACGAGGGTCAACCCAGCCCCGAGGCGGCCGTGTCGCAGCATTGTGCGGCACGTAAAAACCTCCGCATTCCTGTCTGGCGAAAGGGCGGAGGTAAAATTAGCTGTTGAACTGGGCGGCACGCTTGGGTGGTGGGTTTGGGGTACACGCAACAAGCTATCCTTAGCAGGTACTCTGAATCCGAAGTCACCCGTGCAAACAATTCGGAATAGATTTAAAAAGGTCAACGAATTATCAGGATCGAATGCGCTCCAGTGTGTCCATTGTCTCCACACCGCCGGCTTTAGCACCCGGAGTGCCGCCAGCATTGCCAGCAGCGAGCCAGCATCGAGCTAGAACTTGGAAGCCACGCGTCCACCTTGGCATTGTGTTGTCTGAAGGTAGGGACGTTCACGACCTGCTGGGTGAATGCATAGGTTTTCCGGCTGATGGAGCGTAGCGCGACAGTATTGGTGACATCCAATCACTTCATCGACCCTTGACCAGTCGATGTTGGCTAAGTTGCTAAGTTGAGGGACTGAGTTGCTGTTGGCGGAAGGTGCCCTCGGTCTGGACGTGCTGCGGGTCCCGAATATTCCTCAGGGGCTGGCACACCTGGCGCAGTGGGTGAGCGGTCACCGAGGCCAGTCCAGACGGTTAATTCGGTGCCAGGAATGCGACTTCATCCGCCCAAAGTCAGACAAGTTTGCTCGTTTCCCAGTGATTAATTCAGGCTTGAGGATGACAAAGGCTCCAACAGTGAGAAACGCACAGCGCGGGATGCCTGGCTGTTATGGACCCGAACAGCGCACAGCTTTTTCCACCCGCCATATGTGTTACTTGTTAAAAACCCAGCAGGCTTCATGCCCCAGAGGCGTAGCCACACTATTTGTTTTAGAGCTGAACTGGCACCGATTGAGGGTGAGCGCTCAAACGCGAGTATGAGAAATTTTGAAAAAAGCTTTCAAAGTACTCTGAGTGAATCTTTAAGAGCACATAGGCCTACTGAGCTGACACAAAATGAGGCTAAGGTAATTGGAAGCTAAGGACATAAAGGACATATTGTGTCGTTGCCTCGACCAGCGCAAAAGGCCCTCTGGCATTCGCGGTCCCGTCAGTGTGCCTGTTCCGTAAATGTTCCTCTGGCCAACTCAGCGTCTCTTGTCTACTCAGGACTTCCTGTTCGGCACTGTAGGTCCCTGACGGACACCCTCAATATTTCAGGGGCCCCGACCGATGCAAATCGCGGACCCGGACCTGCTTGTGCTTGGAAAGACACCAGAACTTAACGACTTGGAGCCAACTGTTCGGTGTTGGTGGTCTCTGGTTGAAAAACAGACCGGTACTGTCCCACGGATCCACAATCGATACACAAGCCCTCTAACTGACCGTTGTGGGTACCACCTAACGGGCAGGGGTGTCCTTGTTGTGACCCACGGCGAGTCCTTCAGGCCCTTCGGCCTCTTCAGCCTTCCAATCAGGGCACTGATCTTGAGGGCCCTTCGGCCCTTCCTCGGGCCTCCTCAATCAAAGCACATGACGGACTCGGGGCTACTTATCTACACATGGCCCCTGTTAGGCACCGTGAACCCTTGACTGACTCAGGGGCCCAATCAATTTTTCAGGGACCTAGGTCAATACAAATCGTGGGCCTGGCCTTGCCCTTTTTTGGAAAGGGGATCCCAGGGTTCAGACTGACATGGAGCCAACTGTTTGCCAACAACCGAAATGGAGCCAACTGTATTGATGGTCACTGGCCAGCCAAGACGCCTGCAGCGTCTCTGGAGTCCTAAATCGGTATAAGTGGCCCTCTGTCTGATATTACAGGTCACAGCCCCACGGGCCGTGATTTTTCGTGTGACCTACAGCCAGCCCATAGGCCCGTAATCAGGTTCTTGGTCGTTGGTTTCGGCGAGCCTTTGGGCCTAATTGAACGCTGCTCTTGGTCGACATGAACTCCTTGCCAACATAGGACCCTTTGGTAGGCACTGTGGGCCCCTGACAGCTACAGGTGCCCCAACCAGTGTAAAGCGCTATCCCCAGGTTAGTCGCTGTTCTCGGAGTGGGCTCTCAGACCCACACCAACAAGGAGCCGACTGTACGGTACTGTTGGTGCCAGACCGTCATATAGGCACTTACCAACTCAGGGGTCCCCGAACAGCGCAAAGGACCCTCTGACTGCCATCTGGGGGTCAATCCCCGTAGATCGGGCAACTGAAAAAGGCTTCGTCTAGCCTTTCGTGTCCTTAAGCCCTCCGATCGGGTCGTTGATCATCGGCCCAGTGAGCCCTCCTGACCCCTTCCAACTTAAGGAGGGGGATTCGTGGTCCTTGTGCCCCCCCCCCCTTCTGTATGGGACACTGGTGCTACATTTGACTTGATTTATATATCCCAAAGTATTTGACACATTGAAATGATGGAAAATGCAGAGTTTTAAACGTTAATGTCCCGTTCTTCCCTAAATGCAAACCACCGACCGGGAGCCAGGACATCAGTGGTTCTTCCTGCGGATTCCAGCGGGCAGCGAGTTAGAGGGGCAGGCCCTCTCTCTTCCATTTCAGGCAACAACAACAGGCTGCAAGCATTCTGTTTCTCTACCCTTTGTAAGTGATGTCGACCATACATGCGTGTCCGCGGCCCCAGGCAGTGGCCAGACGGACCCTTAAATGTGCTGCCACCTACGCTGATACGAAGCAGGTCGTCAGGGCCGCGCAGCATTGCGCACCGCGGCAGAGGCTGCCTTGTGTATCGCTATAGAGGCTGCCTGCTCATTGGCCAAAATAAGGTTGTAGATGAATTTTTGATCCAAGGGTACTTACTGACGAGTGGATATCACTGTTCTCCGTAGGTGAAGTGATCAGACGAAATGTGCGGCGAAATGTGCGATCTTTGGGTCCTACCCTTGTACCTAACCAATATTCACACGGCGTGCTATGGTCGCAGCTAGCGTCAAGTGCCCCCCCCCCCCCCACCCCTAATTATAGGAGCATGCTCTCATTTCCCAGCGTGAGCTGAATGGGTTTTGCTCACATCACGTTAATGTAATGAAAACGCTGCACAACGTAAATATCAGCTACGTTTCGGTCGCCATTTTTAGTCTTGTCGTGTGCTTTGACCTGAAGTAGTCCTAATACGTGAATCATTGTTGTATAATGTTCCGCTATAAATGACCAGATTCTGTATGGGTACGACATTGGTTGACACTGGCGGGTCGGTACTCAGCCGTCTCGGATTTAATGCAGCACGGCCTCCGATCCTGAGCAGCTGTGTGTCACTGCATCAGATTGCGCTTACGGTACACGGCTCGTGAATCTCGTGTGTTGTCCCCTGGAAGATCCGAAGTCGGCTGACACCATTAGCCACGCGGAGCACACGGAGCCTCTTCATTCTTAGAACCTTCAGCCGCAGAAGGCATCGCGCGAGGGCGATGGCGAAAACGGCGACCGACACGGTCAAATCAGGCATCGTGATCACTGCACAGGCCGTCATGCGGCAATGAAGCGCAGCATGGCAAGCGTTTACTTGAAAGTAGACATATTAGCAAAGGCAAAAGACAGCGCGGGTCTCAAGGTATTCGTGTCGCTGCACAGCGGTTATCCATATGTCAAACTGAATACATCAACGTGGTGTTGGGAGCTTTTTGAGGAATCTTATTTAGACTGTGCACGCGCACTTAACTTCACTTCTAATACCGAGACCATTTTGTGTTTTGTGAAGCAACATAAGTACACCACAGGAATGGGTGAGATATTTTTTATCAAATTCATTCTATCTTTTATATTTTTCTGGCTGAGTGAACGTAAAAAAGACGAAGAAGCCTGATTTTTCATTGCAAGTAGTGATGAGAGTGTAAAGAGTGAAGATTCCTATTCACTTGGCAAAGGTCAGGGGTGGAGAGAGGGAGGGGGGGGGGGGCTTCCAGTGCCTAACTTTTGAGGGGAAAGTCGGCCAAAATCCGGCTGGAGGCACGGATTTATATTTTTGGTGTTTGTACTTGAGAGGGTCATTGTACACGAACAACATGTACAATGACTTCAATGCGCCCGATGCTCGTGCGATGTTCGCGTTGCCTTGTGTTCATGGCAAGTGATTATCTCATCTTGTATTCGGTATGAGTCATTGTAACCCTTTGTGTTAGACGCCTGTGTTTCGTGCAGCCCTAAGCGTAGAGTCATAGATGGGGTGTTACGATGTGAGAGATAAGGCCATATGTGACATGCATGCCATTCAATGGCAGTGTCTATAGTCAACCTTGCTTGCTCGTGACTAATAGCATGTTTGAAACGTCGATTGTTTTTAATCAACTAGCGCTAGCTTGATAGTGTTGTTTAAACAACACTTCCTGGTATATCGAGGGAAGATTGTTTTCAGCGCAAGCAATCCCAACTCACAATCCCGCACAAATCAGGAGCTCAATACATTTTTTGCTTGCATGATGCCTAGAACATTGCCATAATGGAAGTACCAGTATCAGGCAACAATTTCTATAGGGGTCAGTCTAAGGCCAATTTAGCTGGGGAGAAAAC
The DNA here is from genome assembly GCF_011947565.3 of Pollicipes pollicipes. Lineage (NCBI taxonomy): Eukaryota > Metazoa > Arthropoda > Thecostraca > Pollicipedomorpha > Pollicipedidae > Pollicipes > Pollicipes pollicipes. Next base: position 43,710,588 of record NW_023597034.1, on the reverse strand, counting down.
GCTAAGCAAAAGTGAGTGTGTAAGATGAGTTAGAACATCCAGTAGCTTTCTTCGGAAGAATGAGAAAATAATTTCCAGTAGGCTCCTTAAGGGTCAAAAGGATATCTTCAAGCGGATATTTCATATAGAAGGTTGCCACGCATTTTCAGCCCGAGCAGTTTTTAGTAATTTCATCCTCATGGAATATAACCGCTGTTGCACTATGTCAATAGATTTACGCCATGGGCAAATAACTTTGCACGAATATTGTAGCGTAAAGCTGAAACTGATGTCAAACTTCTATTTGAACATGCTGCTGACTTCCACGTACTTCTTCATCCATTCATTTGCATGCTTTTCAACGTATGCTTAAAAAAACGCAAGCACACACGCACACACAAGCACGTACGCGCGCACGCGCGCACGCATGCACAAACACTCACGCACACACAAACACACACACACACACACACACACACACACACACACACACACACACACACACACACACACACACACACACACACACACACACACACACACACACGCACACACACGCACACACACGCGCGCGTGCACGCACGCATACATACACACACACACGCGCACGCACGCACGCACATACACGCACAAGCGCACGCACACACACGTGCACACACACGCGCGCACACAACGTAATGCACTCATGAACCGCCGCTGCCGGCACCGCCCCGTGATACGCCGTAGCTTATCTCAAGGAGTGGCGCCGGCGCGGCAATGGCAGCTCCTGAAAAAAAACAACGTACAAAGAACCATGCGCTCATAACAGGCAGCAGCCTATGCCTAACGCACACACGAAGCGGAACCTTCGCGTCTGAACTACCAGTGCCACTTTGCATAGTTACATACTGGGCAGCCGAACATTTCACCATTTATGTTTAAATTTACCGCCGTCTCCAGCATAACGGTCAAGACGTCCTCCATCCTGCGGTCTTTGATTAGTTTGCGTCTTGACTTGGTACCCATTCCTTCGATATCATATGGTTACCAGTCGTGATAGACGGCATCCTTGGCTGCTATAATCTGGCATTGGTTTAATACGCTCATATTTCAAAGATTTCGCGATATTGTGCCCCACAAACCTTTCACAATAGCAAGCGTCCAGAAGAGATGCAAAGCAGATTCGTTGTGTGCATTGCACTTGGCGCATGCGGCCCATCCTACCAGCCCCATTATTCGCAAAAAAACATTAGTAACATGTATCTCGCTGTCATGGCTGAAAGTGAATAATCTATGCATGCTATACTTTGTGGCATTTATCATATTGTAGTACCCTCCATTCCAGAAAACGGCCGAGAAAGCGTTCTCATATTTGGCCTCTCACTTTCGTATCTGGTCTGTTTTTAACAGTATCAACAATTCATGCGCATTCTTCACTCTTGTCATCAGTGAGCCATTTTCTCTGAGCAAAGCATTAAGTATTGTATTCCTTCACTGCGCCACCTCCGCATCCCAGTGCAAAAAATCTGTTTAGATCAGAAAACCAGGGAGAGCAAGAACATAATTCACATTCTTTGATAGCATACTCGTCATTAAAAAGCGCCAATGAATTACACGTACAGGGAAAGAGAGAGAGCGAGAGAGAGAGAGAGAGAGAGAGAGAGAGAGAGAGAGAGAGAGAGAGAGAGAGAGAGAGAGAGAGAGAGAGAGAGAGAGAGAGAGAGAGAGAGAGAGAGAGAGAGAGAGAGAGAGAGAGAGAGAGAGAGAGAGAGAGAGAGGGAGAGAGAGAAAGCGGAAGGGCGTCGCGTAATGAACGGGGCCGGACCGTGGGGCCGTGGGTACGCCTACGGTGTTAGCCAGATGCATGTACACGACTGCACCCAATGACCATCCGACCAATGGCAGCTCGCAGGAGGTCATAGAAGCTTCGGACTTTGGCCCCAGGAATGTACTTTAATGTTCCGTCCACCGTGATGGCTTGCGAGCTGCCACCTGGCCAGACGGTCATTGGGTACAGACATTTACGTCACGATAATACCGCAAGCGTACCCAGAACTCCCACATCGGACCCGGCCACCACTTGGCGCCCCCCGGCTTCCTCTCTCCTTTCCTTCCTCTTCCACCCCCTACCTGTTTTTCTCTGCATACAATAAATGTACCGCTTATAATCTGGGTGCATTAAAACGCACCAAAAGCTGCGTAGTACGGTGTACAGTGGGCTGTGTAGTCTGAAAGATTGTTGTGTTTCCTAGGTTATGGTGCGATCACGGTGATCAGACATGCACAAATACCACAAATACCGCACAAAAACCACAAATACCGGTTCAGAAATATCACTGCTCAAAATCATTTATAATGGCACCTCGCAACCATCAAACGTTTCACCAGCTTACCGAGGCCTTGGTGCACGAGGATTTGACCACGACCGTGACGCGATTCCGATGCCCATAGAAGTCGCTGAGGCTCGCTGCGTGTCGAGGGTCGGGGCTCTGGCTGCGCAGCGCGCTCAGTGCCATTGCAGTCGCTACTAATATGAAACCGATAGTTGTTGCATTTATTTAAAATGTGGAGCAAATCATAATCTCCTGCCTGCAAGTGTTAAAGAAAACCAACTACGAGTACGAACTCCAGTGAATTCTCGTGATGAAAACGCCCTAGTGACATCAGGTTCGGGCAATTTTTAACAGGCTGTCAAAACCAATACCATTTACATCGTGACAGCGACCAAAAAGATGTTAAGTTGGCTCAGCGTCGAAACATTGAGGGCCAAGTACAAGTTGCGGGTAAAATGCCTAGAGCTGAAGTCTTCTATAAAAATTTCACTATCGTTGAGTTTCTTGTATCTTTCTGTTTACGGGCTATTTACGGGTTACTCGGGCATTCATGACGCTTTAATAACGTCAGCGAAATCCCGTCATTCCTTGGGACATGCGGCGATCAAGGGCAATACAAAAGTAATTGTCGAGTTCTCACATTTGGCTGTCGTGAGCACGACTTCTGGTTTTAACGGTCGTCAGTTGGCTCCCAATTAAAAAGGTGCTAGGTAAGATGAAGCAGTACAAACGACGTATTTAGGAGCATATTTACTAAATGGAGAAGTTGTGCTGTCCACTGCAGTTTTTTTCCTCTTCAAAGCATACCAATAGTAACAGGTGAGCTTATTCCGTCATATCTGATGCTTGCTTCAATGTCTTCAAATATGGAGCATTTCCTTTAACATTCGGGAGCTTTAAAAAAACGGGAAACTGACCACCCAAATCAAGACGAACGCCTTTAGAGTGGTCATGACGCTCTTACAGGGCGTGGCATGGCTTGTACCCCACGTCTAGCTGCCACGTCATCTCGCTTTCTGGGCACTGCGTACGTTGAACCATTCATGAAAGCAGCACCACAAAATAGATCTGAAGGCACCACAGGTTATCACATGGATCTGAAGGCACCAAAAGTAACCTATGCACTGATTTTTTGTACACTATGCGAAGACTATGGTTGTAAAATATGGAACATTCTGGATCCTTCATTTCAACGAAATGGTGTGAAACGTTGCTATGGCTTGGATGCATTCGCCACTATTCAGCTTCAGCTTTTACGTGCGGGCCGAAGTGCAGGTATTTACAGCGCAGTTCCCGTGTTATATTGTTAGTATGTGAGTGCCTGCCCAACCTTTTACAAATCATGTTTTTTTCAAAAATACTCCGCAGTTGTGTATTGTTTAAAATTATATAATTGTGCTTTGAGAAATGCTGAGGGCGTTGTTTACTATGTAGCAAATCCTGTTACGATCGATGACCAGGGGCGGATCCAGGATTTCGTCAACGGGGGCCTCGCCGCATTATGCCGCCCCTAGAGTTTGGGGCCCCTTTTAAAAAAAATGCCTTTGCATTCTGTCCGTTCAATTTCAAGATAAAAGGTATATAGCACATGCATACATATATATATATATATATATATATATATATATATATATATATATATATATAGCAAAAGCTTAAACCCATTTTGCTGTGCAATGCTCTGGAAGTTAGGCGTGCTACGTATACGCATACATGGAGCTCATTCATTTTCTAAAGATCCTGTTAAATCCTGTGATTTTGAGGCAAAGCGTTTTGGAAACACAAACAAATGACCTCAGGTTGAATGCTTAGTACCCTAAAACCGGCACGGGTTTGATTCTTAGCTTATTTATGACGAGCCGGCTGAGCGATGCAATCGGCTGATGGGTGATTACTAATGCAGAATCTTTACTTTGTTGTAAAGGAGCACAACTTATCCTAACATTCAAACTATGCTAAGAACGTGATGAACAAGTATAATAAGTACCACACACTCAATAGCCAAGGGAAATGACCAATACGACGCTGTCGGCACATAAAATTACGCTCGACAATTGTGCGTAAAAATTCATTGCTCTAAGGCTAAGGCACCAAGGCCAAAAGGGACGGATCGGGGTTGCCGCAGCAAGCAAAGAGGCTCCCGTCAACAAGTATGGGTCCTAGGAGCAAGCGAAACAACCGAGAACCAACGTGGTAGGCCCCAAACGGTCAGTAGCGCCCAGCAGGCTGACATGCAATGCCCCGGCCTGAGCACTTCTGGACAAATGATAATTATTCAAGACCATGAATTAGTATCTCTTTGCGATTTAAAGTTCCCGGGCAGGTTGACAGAAAGAGCATCGATAGAAGTGAAAAGTCCTCCGCCAACCAGGTAAAAAGAAAAGAGCCTCGATCAAAATAGAGTGCCGCTGAGCACCGAGTGTCTCGGTGTCTTACCTTATATGAGGCTCGGCAACAGCACAAGACCCTTCGAGCAAGTGGAACAAACTCGAAACTTATATGAAGAGCCCTGAGCAACTAGGTGTACACTGGCATATGGGGCCCCGACAAAAGCGTATAGACTCTTTTCGGGCGAATGGGAACAATCCGTGGGGGAAAACCTGATCGATCAAGAGTGCCCAGGAGTGGAAGCAGATAGCATCCCAACAACAGCGTTCGGCCGCACGAAAAGCTTTGCAGAGATCAAGGGCAAGGTAGGAAGCTCCTTAGACATTAGATTGATCCGCGAGTGGACATGTAGGGCCCAGACAACAGCGACCTGGCAACAAAGACAACAGACCCTGACAGCAGTGGACAGTGTAATGCTTCTGGACAGTATAAGGAGGCTCAAAATTTCACCCAAGCAACAACTTCTCAATCAGCGATGACGAAACTTTGCTTATGAACTCTTTACTTTTGCTAGCAACCGTTCTTGGTCGTCTGTGGGCCCAAACACGCCCAATCTTATTGTGTTTTTGTTTTGTGCCTGCTGCCCTTTTGCCCATCGTCTTTGAACTGCGTCCGTTCGGCCTGCTATAGCTCCTTCGGAGCCCATAGGTCCCTCAGCGTGGTCCACGGGGGTACGGTCTGGTGCTCTCTCTCCCCCCCCCCCCCCCCCTCTGTATCTGTCACGGTCCCGAGCATCCTAATAGATGAGGCCTGCAAAGAATATAGGGCCATCCGTTCAAATAAAAAGTACCAAATATGCTTAAGCAAGCATCAGATATTATGAAACAAGCACACTTATGGCTTTTGATACATTCTGAGTAAAAAAGTGCGCTAGACACCACACGACACACGTTTAGTAAATACTTCTTGATGCATCATTGCTTGATTGTGTCATCGTACCGTGCACAACATTGATTGAGAGCCAGTTGACGGTCGTTATCTGGAAATCGTGCTCACGATCTCCAGATATGAACGAATCAACCATTCTACTTTTTTGGCCTTAATTATCGCATGGCTTATGTAAAAGCAGTATTTGAATGACGCTTTTAGGGCGTCATGAATGCCAAGAAGACTTTTAAATGTTCTCCCCATTTTCGCGGAGTTTCGGCTCAGTAACTACAGGGGCATAGGTTTTCAGAAGAGCAAGGCTGTGAACTGCACCGAAAGGTCTTCAAGACAGCTATTTCAGTTAAAAACCCCCATGCAAATGTGGAGCAATCCCCTTAAAAGGACATTGCTGTCATATTACCACCGGCGATTAGACGAGATGGCTAGCCGTGCCACTGTTCCACTGTCGTTACATAGTTGTATAAGCCCAGCCTTGTTGCTGCAAGATTGAAATGGGTCGGACATCGCCGATCTGATGGCAATTTCTGAACATTGGGTGCAACTGAAACAACTGGAAAGGACTGCATGCCAGTAACAAGAAAAGTCACACAATTCCCTGTACAATGCACCCGCGCGTATCACAACACCCACCGTGCCACCACCACGGATGCGAAGATCTTGGCATTCCGCAGACCCGGTGACAAGATAAGCAAGAGGCGCTTTAAGTCCCAAAAGCGCTCGCAACCAGAGCACGGGTGCTAGAGCGCTTTTCATTGTACCTGGAGATGGTGATTTGCACGAATGCAATACAAATGCATGTGCATTTTATCAATTGTTGGATATGTCTCTTAGACTGGTGACGAATGTAATTTTACGCGCAATTACTGCACAATCGATTTTGTTTTTTGTTCGTCGTTTGTTCGTCGACGTAAAGCTGCCGTTCCATTTGACATGTCCTGTCTTGTAGGAACACTGATATTGACATAGCACTGCCTTCCGTTTGGCGTCTATTTATGTGTGAGTTATGTAGTAAATTTCCGTGGCCGAAACTTCTTTAACATTATTGTTGTTACGCATCTGAAACCGTACTAACACTATGCTCCACGTCAATTTGGTCATGTCCTCTTGACATCATTCATGTCCATGCAATAAACCATTTTAAATAAACTCGCCTCTCTCCACGGTGCGCGCTATTGTCCTATATTCCTACGGCCGTCTTACACAAGCGCAAACTGTTGCAAAAACGCAGTTTTTCAAGGAATGAAGTCAGTCAACAGATCGTTTTTGAGCAACGTATGTAACGATTTCATGTATGCTTTGTTTACTTATTCTATCCTTCTTCATTACCTAGGTGTACTGTATTTAGTCTATCATGCCGTGAGTTTTCTCCTGAGGCTGGAATAATTCCGCGGAGTTTTGGACTTGGCACTGGTGTAATGGAGGGCAAGTGCCAATACGGCAGCAGGTTTTGCACGGCAGCGTTTTAGTCCACATCATTACGGACAAATACAAAGAACGTGTGTAGCCATATTTGTTGTACAATTGCTTCGCCAAAAATACATGCATTCCTGCTCTATGCTTTTGGAAAACGATTTTAATAGACCCATCCCAGCCCAGCCTCTCTGCAACAAAGTATTCCCCAAATTGCTACACCGAACGGACCTTTGCTAGGTGGCATGAACCGTCAGTCTAGATGGCGGTTAACCACTAGTTACAAAGACCAACTTATATCTTGGGCGCACCTTAACTGGGACGGTCAACAAATGGTCTATTAGTTCCAGAAACCTGCGTACTGCGTGATTATGTCCAGATGAAGGAAACAGCATGAGCTGGTATGAAAGGCACGGAAACGGGATGCATCACATTGCTAGTTGGCTGCTGCAGGCATACATGAAGGGAGCGCTCCCACGTTCATTTTCGGGTGAAGACGAATGCCCCACAATGTGGATGTTCTTTAATAACATAAGAACTTTCCGTCTTTCCTGTGTGTTTAGTGACTTGGTCAATCTGCCATGAGCGCCATGGTGTCTTTTCCTATTCAGTAGGGAGCTCCGGCTTCTCTGCAAATTTGAGAAGAAATGTCCCAAATGTGCTACGAGGAAATTGCTTTTTTGTAAATTTAAAATGTGTGCTGTTGCTGTTTGGCTGTTAAGACATTTTCCCTGCTGCTCAGCCACCCTTCCCAAATGATATCGGGAAAGTACTTCCGTGATGGGCATATCAGGGTTGAATGAGGATATCGTGAAGCTTCTATTTCTATGTACGCTCTTTCGCAAGTGGCTGTAATGTTCCAGGCATTGCATGCACAGAGTAAGGAGCGTAATTTTGCAGAACAACCCAAGAACCCACTTAGATTTGGCCCACTTGGCCAGTTGCATATAATTCGCAAGTCCTATAATATCACTTTTGCGGTTTTCTATCTTCCGCAATGCGCAAGACAGGACCGGTAGCACTAGTTATCGATTGGAACTGTGCTCTACCGTGGAATGGACGCCCGTGACTCCACAACGATGCTGGTTAAGACGGAATCTGGCTCCTGGTTTAAGCAAAGTACCAAACTCGGCTCAACTGCGCGGCTGACACAGTGTGAAAGGCTGGAGACAGCTGGCATCCTAGCAGCTTGCATGCATTTGGCTATTGGGATAGCACCTGGTGATTCACACATCATCACTGCCTGACGGGCGGCGCGTCGACTTATACCCTCGGCTGTCATCAGACAACCTGGGTCAATTTTCATGCACATCCAATGCTTGACGTTGCCCTATTACCATGCAACTGCTTCGTGAGAGTTGCAGGTAGTTATGCGAAGCAAGTCGCTCTAACGGAGAGGAGAGGTGGTCTTTGGACGGCGCTCTGACCTTTCACGGACGCTGTCGTCAACCAGATTGTGCGATGCAGGGGTGTAGAGTACACAAGTGCGCATGTTTTGCTTCGCTTCAAGGCTGCTTACACTCACATGCAGGGCACGATAGATCCACAGCGCGACCTGTGACTTTGAACTCGGCTGGGACGTGGCCAGCCGGTGGTTTCACCCGACTCTGTGACCTCGAGTTGGCTGCCGGCCTCGCCGACCAGTGACGTGACTACAGCTGATCGCCCTCTCGGGTCACAGAGGAGACATTAACCAGTGGCCGTTACTCGCGGGCGAGTTACTATAACGTCGTCGACAAACCGTTAACCGACCATATACCTCCATAATAACCTGTCTGATACAACTGGGTTTGCTGGCATTAGTGCCGCAGCGTGGTGACCGTGCGTGCTGTGGAGTCTGCCGAGCATACGAGGGCGCACAGCAGCAGCCATTGCTAAATGTTCCGTAGCGTGGAATGCGCATACGCCTATACCTTGCTTTTATTACTGGGTCTACGCTTGTTATCCAGCTGGATCATATGTCAAACCGGGCCGGACCACGCAAGAATTCCCTAGAGTCTCACACTGAACGGGTCCGAGCAGACGGAGTGGCCTCCGCGCCGCGAAAGCATATCCATCGGCATCTTCTAGGGATCCCACTTAGAGTTCCTGCTCTTAAACATTATTGTCACGATCTCATAGGTTTCAGTCACGTAGACATGTAAGCTGCCATCACCGGACCGCGTGACAAACTCCCAGAGTTAAAATTGGTACTGGAGTCTATACTAAATTGATACCTCCGTTTCGCCTATGATGTTCTTCGAAAGAAAAGAAAACGAGATATGATAAAACCGTTCAAAAGAAATGATTTAACTGTTCAAAAAATACAATGGTTGTCTGCTATACCATTTCTAGCTTCTAGAGCAATTCACAAGCTAGGCATGGGTGGGTAACCACGGTCTATTTCATGCAGTGGATGCATGTGTAAATGAAAGCTCTCAATGTCACCTTGGCATTGGGCAACAAGTGAACCAGTTTTATGGAATGGGAAAGCAGAACTTGCGGGAACATTATTCCCGGCTTAAATTTTAAGTTACATTAAAACCTCACCTCGATGCGAGTGCTCACAGCCACAACCTGTAAGTTGTCTGACAGCAGGCAACTGTCCAATATTGTGGTGCCCTCATCTCAGTAGTTGCCCGGCTCTTTTTTGGCTCCAAGCTTGGGGACATGGCTCTGCACTACGGCATGCGCCGTGCGGCAAATATGTGTCATGCATCAGCCTTGCCCATACTATGTATTTCTTCATTTCTGTTCAAAGACACGCGACGTGTTGGAGCTCACGAAACCGTGATTTTCCCTCCGGTGATATATGATGTACTGTTATGGCGGGCTGTGTTCCAAATTTCCCCCTGTTTGCACTTGATAATAAGTATTGTCCTGTTGTTTTGTGCCGTCAACCATGTGAAATCGTCATTATCGTTAACAGAGCATTCCACAATCGCAGTGTTTTATTATTATTGTTTGTGTTTCATGCTTCAAAGTGATCGTTTTATAAAGGCAGTCCTGTTGTTAACTGGCGATGGAAAATAAATTTACTCCAATACTTTGGATTGCTGGAAATCAAATTTATGTTATGTGACCAAAACGAGACTGCTGTAAAAGTAAGATGTGAAACGACAAGACAAATGGTATGAGTTCGCGTGTAAAATGTTTTGCCTGTTAATGTTATGTTTACGAAATATCATCCCGCGATATATTTTACTCTAGCATACTTATTCTTGTTTCAAGGTAACAAGCGCCAAGTAAGCACGAAACTGGCGAGTGTTTAATGCGAGTTTAATTAGTTAAATACGTAGTTCTGCAGTGTCCTAGAATTGCCGACTTTGGTTGTAAAGCAACACCCTATGAGGAGGAATTTTGCACTCCTTTTCCCCATATTTTATGTGAATTTTTCACTCCTGCCTGACATTGTCTAATCGCACATGCCAAACCCCTATTTCCCTTTCTGAGGTTCTTAGGTGTCATCCAAAACCGAGCTCACTTGAAACCACCAAGCATAAACGAGGCTCCGCAGAACCTGGACACCTATGGCTTTGTCCTGGCTCACCTACATCTGAATCATGTCTATGTATGCACAGAGCAAGGGCGCCAGGTACTTTCAAGCCCAAGAACCTCAGCGACCCCAGCCGCTTGCACGCATTAAGTTTGGCTTGTTTACAAAATGCATCACAATCTGCAGCTTTGTGCCAAATGCAAAGTTTTCACGCATCCCCTATTTTTTTGGTCTCACGACCACACTACGAAAGCAGAGCCTGGCGCAAACACCAGCAAGGCCTGGTAGATAATTTTACCCCACGTGTTTCTTTTTTAGAGGAAACTTGACCACCAAATTGTATCACTCCCGAAATACATGAGTGAAAAGTTCAAGGAATGTCTTCTAAATTAAATTTACGAGATGAATATCGCCATTTGAGTACTTATATTAACATATTTTAAGTCAGATTAGCCGATAACAAAATTTTGTGAGAAAGTACCGGCCTTTATATTTATTAAGCTACCTTTTTTCTTGATACCATACCAGTGTGATATCACTTTATTTTTTCCTCCTTTTTGATTGTCTTCAGAGGCACCATCTGCCGCTTAAAATTTTGACCGATTTCTCTACAAGATGCTCCAACTGCAAACTTGTACGCATTGCATACATAAATTGGATTAATTCGTCAGCCGCCCAAACATGTTTGATATGCACCCAAGCGTGAACAATTCACAGGGAATGAAGGAGACAATTTGAAGCACGGCACTTATTTTCACCGCCATTTTTGCCCTCTTAAACCTTCGGTTAGCCGTTTTCTTGGTTCATGGCGGTGCTCAATAATGATAAATCTAAGCCTTTCGAGTGTGACTTGCCAGGCTACCTGGCAAGGCTATTATAATGCTGGCATATAGAGCCATGGGACAGACCTGACGCAGCTAATACAAAGTGTTTGATGGCGAAATTCTGCTCTCCGGAGGTGTTGATCATGCACACCTGTTACTTGTTTGGCATTTTGATCTCGAAGGTTGGTGGGCATGATTGATGTTTATATTTAACGGTGAGTCGGATGACACTGTCTGCTAACAGACCATGCAAAAGGTATTGAATTTTCGTTTTGGGGGGAGCAGGAAGAAGCCAGTAAGTCTCCTGTGGACCAAGTAATTGCGTACCTTGCCTGTTTCCAACACTTGATTGGCAACCAGAGTTAGCCATTTTCTGTTTTAATGCATCGATTTTGCCATGAGATAAATTATGATGCCACAAGGCATGCAGCGGGCTGATTTTGTTCCATATTCTTGGTTATTTGCCCTAAGTTTCTTAAAGTGGTCCCTCATGGCTGCTTTAACCAGATGTCTTCTATAGTCGCCATGGTTTGCTGACCGGCAAATGACTGTACTGTATATATGCACTATATTTTTAGCACAGTAATACTCTAAGCTGCATAGCAATTATAATGTGAGTTAAATATTGGTGTGTAACATATAATCAGACCACCCCATTTAAAATGTGAAGCCAACATCTCGAGCTTTGTCATTAAATATGAATAAACAGCCTAAATGGATGCATTTGCTGCAACCGAAAAGGCAAGCAGTAATATTGGCATGGTCATCTAAAAGTTGCATTATTCTTGGAGAAGAGAGATTGTTTTGTGGAGCATGCCCATTATTGCCCTTGACATAGGTTAACCATGACAATCAAAATAAGTTGTTCAAAGTGATTGAAAGTGCTTTGATTCGTGTGTTGTCAACTTTTTCTTATGTCAGCAAGCATACACAAATGAACTGAATAAAAGTGCAAGATGAAACCAGCAAAAAACTAGCTTTAGATAACATGTTTTTATCGCAAGTGCTGCTGTCAACAGATAGGTGAGCTGAGATGACGTTCATCATACGGGCTACTCTAAGTTAGGTTAAGTTGGTCAAGTGCATGGCAAGTGGCAATAGGAACTGTGCAAGAATCGGCAACTCACAACTGCTGCTGTGATACAAACAGGCTATACAGGATGAGATGATGTAAGGCCTCTTTAGGTTAGGCATAGGCTACTTTCATGAAAATAAACATTGGTATTTTGTAAGAAACAGTGGCAAAATGTCTGTTTTCCCTGACCCCATCTTAACAGAAGCCAGAAGTATATCTATCGTGTTTTATGCTCGTTGAATTTTCTGTTGTTATTTTGTTATTGAATTCCTTTGCTTTGTTTTGTTTTAAAAGTGCTGTGGAAGGGAATTGAAAAGCGCAGTGTCAAATTATTGGTTGTAATAATTTGTTATGCTCATAATACTGTCATGAAATTACTATGCTTTAACACGCGCCCGATTGGCCGACTAGATACCCTTCGCTCGGGTGGGGGGGGGGGGGGGGCAATTCGAAGGGAGGGGGGCAGTTTGACTCCCCCCTCTGAGATCTCGGGAACTAAGAAAACTAGAGACACCAAATTTACAGGATGTCTTGACCTATACTTGAACTCACTTAGGTTAAGGTTTCAGCTTCCTAGGTCATGACCTTCAGGTCGAATAAGGTCAAAAATGTCAAATTCCAGGTTGGTCTCCAAAGCGCCCCCAGAACCTAGGCAACTGTCTCTAAGCAAACGGTCACAAGCCCATTTGAGGTCGTTGACCTTGTTTGACCCTTTGAAGGTCATGGTGACCAAAGTGATACAAGACTGCTCTGTGTTTTGCATTTGAATAAGCGACAAATATTACGCTAGGCGGTATGTTCCTAAAGCAAAACGTTCCACCGGGGTCGTCTTAGGTCAATGGCCTGTTCTTTCCTCTAAGAAGTCAATTGAAGATGTACAATGTGGTTCCTGCTGTCAATGAATTTAAAATGAGCACCAGAAACTATCTCATACAGCAAGCCCTAGAGTCATAAATCGGGTTGGTTTTGACCTTGGTCTGACCTTCATACCTGACCTTAGGTCAACGTAATTTGTTCATTCAATATCTTTGGTGTCTAAGAAAGCATCTCAGAGATGTATGTCTTCGTCAAACACTTCGTTGTTGTATCAGATTGAACGATTCCCTAGAAATTGCCTTCGCTGAAGCCATGGGCTGAATTTGACCTGTCATAGGTCAGCGACCTTGCAAGGTACATGTAAAATTCATATGTCAAACGATCCGCTATGAATTTTTCCACAGCTATGCAAAATTTGGTGCGGCTACGCAGTGCCGTTCAGAAACCATTCGGGAAAAGTCCTCTGGGATTAATGTGCCCCCCTCACCCGAGCGCGTGTTAATGTATTCTGTTTCGCTTTCATGGCCTAAGATGTTAAAAACGAAATAATTTTATCAGGTTCCTGATGATACGTCCATGCCAACTTGAAATATATGTCTCTGTTTGCTGAAGCACCAGTCACGAGCTCATAAGTTCCATCTTTTGTGAATTGATTTTGCTCACTCCCGCACGGTGTTATTGGGATAGAATTTTTCACTCCCACCCTAGTTCAAAAGCGATTCTAGTTCCCTGTAGTTCTGTGAGCAATCTCGAAGTGACTTGTACATTGCACTTAAAAGTCATGATCTTGAATCATGCATGCAAGATGTATATTTTACAGGTGGCATTCCCTTTGTTATGAAGCACATTGTAGCACCGACACATTTAAGCCACAACGTTAATACGCCATGAGGCGGCGCGCCATTTTTGCCTCCGCCCACCCGCGAAAATGGGTGTGGTCTATTTTGAGCGTGCGAGTGTGGGCGATTGTGGTATGGACGGTTGCATGGGCTCTTGTTGGTGTAACCCATGCACTGGGATGTGGCCAAGTTGCAGCTGGCACGCACTAGGCTAGCGCATTACATGCTTAGCGCATGCCAAGTATTTTAGGGTGGATTCACAGCCCGGATGCTGGAGGTTGTGAGGGGCATTGTAATGCTTTTATTTCCATTCACTTTCGACTGGAGAGCAAGTAACATAATTATTGTCACATGATAATGTTATGAATCTATATCATCGATGTATATTTCCAAATGGATGTTGCTTTTTGTGCATCACCAACTACTGCCGTAAGCTGTGCCGGCCTGGCTTGTGTCGGTGGTCTGTACTTACTTTGGCAATGTGCATAGCGATTTTGTTGGAAGCCTTTGCAAATCTATTGAACCCATGACACGTCTTGTGAGCCTAGCCTGAATTCTGCTGCATGGATCCTGCAAAAAATTCACAGCTAACATGCCACGGTTTTTAAATGCGTTATGGAACACAAAGTGCTGCTTCACAAAGGCTGCAATTTTCTGGCATGGAAAGCTATTTTTGGAAGCACGACTTTTTAATTTGATTTATTTCGGAGGTGAATCACGGGAAAAGAAAAGAAAATCCCAGGATTCATTTTTGAGTCTGAGGAACGAATTCTCGAAATGATACGAATTAAGGGCTGATTCATGTAAATCTTACATGAATTACGAGTCTATTTTGATCTTGAATCGAATCGAGCAGAAGTCTGACGCTGCCCAAATTGCGGATACAGGTGTGGCAATTTGCTGATGCCGAGAACGCCGCCACCTCCTATGTCGTGAGAATGCACAGGTCATGGGGAACGGCATCAGCCACCTCCCACACCCACCCAAGCTCCGTCGCGTGGAAGCCGGCGCCTCCGTTGGCATCGGCCAGGTGCCTCTGGCACCGGAGCTCTCTGACCCGTCCTCCAGCACTGCCCTGCAGCGAACGGTGCGGCTGCCGTCGGCCGTCAGCAGCAGCTCCAAGTTTTCTGCGCCTTGGGCGGGCGCGGGTCGTGACCCCGTCCTGGCGGAGAAGGGGGGGGGGGGGGCGGGGGGCGCGGTGGCAGCGTGACACGCGCGGCGGCGCGCGGTCCCGGCCGCGACGCTGATTGGTCGCGGGCCTCTGGCGTCCGGTCGTCCGAAGAAAAGTCTGCAGACTGCCCGGCTCTCCTGCAATTCACACGCGGATCCGGGCAGGGGCTGATTGGTGCTCCAGCATGCTCTGCCTGTCGGTTCTGTTGTTATGCTGCGTCGGCCGCGCTGTCGCCGCCCCCACTTTCGGCGTGCAGCCCGACTACGAAGCGGCCATCCTGTCTCTAGGAGAGTTGCACCATCAAGGCGGCCCCGCTAGACGGAGGACGGAAGAGACATCTGAGCTTCAGCAGAGGTGAGAGCACGCTCGCTTCTGGACGGCGCGCTGGGTGTCCGCGACAGCCAGAGTGGCTGACGATAATGCGATCATAGTATGAGAGGGAGGGAGAGAGAGGGAGAGGGAAAGGGAAAGGGAGAGGGAGAGAGAAAAAGAGAGAGTGAGGGAGAGAAAGAGAGAGGAGGAGAGAGAAAGAGAGAGGAAGAGAGAGAAAGAGAGAGGAAGAGAGAGAAAGAGAGAGGGAGAGAAAGAGAGGGAGAGAGGGAAAGAGAGAGAGAGAGAGAGAGAGAGAGAGAGAGAGAGAGAGAGAGAGAGAGAGAGAGAGAGAGAGAGAGAGAGAGAGAGAGAGAGAGAGAGAGAGAGAGAGAGAGAGAGAGAGAGAGAGAGAGAGAGAAAAGAAAGAGATGCGTGGGCATGACCTGCATCTCCACCCGTCCCAGTGTTTGCTGAACATGCCTTGCCTTGCCATCCGAGACTAGGACTCCATGCGAGCTCCACGCACTACAGGAGCGCACCGGACATTCTCTCCAGAAATAACCGCTCGAAATTCCTGCGCCGCGCCTCCTGCAATCGGAGACCTTAGCAACTTTTATCTCTCGCACTGGACCCAGGCCGGTCGATGTTCTGAATAGTTTTGCTTAGAAACCCCGTTATATCCTTAAAACGTGACATACTATTCGGTATGCCCGAAGTTTGTGATTATTGACGTTATCGGACGGCGCGATGGTTGTGAAATTGCGTTTTTGGTGTCCACCTGATCATTTCCAGTTCTCATATCGAAGAAAGCTGACCTTGAATGTACCGTTGTTTTCAAGGCAGACCTCACTAGCGAAAGATCAGAAGCTTGAGCGCTTTCTAGCCTGCATCAAGTCGGTCTGACCTTACCATGCGGGTGCAGTTTGGGGCACGTGTTCGGTGTCACTTCTTGAGAATGCTCGAGAAGCCCTTGTTAGACTGGTCACGGTGCGACTTGAAGTGACAATGCTGGGATGCCCACACGGCAT
Organism: Pollicipes pollicipes; assembly: GCF_011947565.3. NCBI lineage: Eukaryota > Metazoa > Arthropoda > Thecostraca > Pollicipedomorpha > Pollicipedidae > Pollicipes > Pollicipes pollicipes. The sequence continues at coordinate 43,694,071 of NW_023597034.1, read as the reverse complement.
AGCAGCGTTAACGTATTGTTAACAGAAGCCGTATCACAAATATGCTAAGTGGTGAAACCTAGGAGTTGAATGTTTACGTATGAAACAACATGATGAACTTACTAATGGCTCCTATCGTGTCAACAGTTGTGCTGGTGAATGGCAGGCAAACACAAGGTGTCGTCTGTCGTCTATTAAATTTTAATTCACGACTCCAAAAATGTCATGGACTTCCCTGGAGGTGACGACTTCCGGAGACCTTTGTCACCGCGGGGCCCCGGAACCCGACAAGCATCTCAGGCTTGGGCCACGAGAGGTCTAATTAAAGCTGCAAAATGTCGTGCACGGCGCTTATCGTCAGACTGGTTTAGGAAAGCCTGAAGATATACAATCCAGTAATGGTACGCAGTGGCTGATGTGAGCTGCCATCATGCTAGGCATATCTAGTTGACTGTTAGATCGAAAATATGGATAAGTGGTGAAAGCCATTGTTATAAAAAGGTTTAGTCCGCACCCTAAAAACTTTTTTGTGTGAAATACGTAGAAAACTTCGGTGTGCTATCCTGATTGATGTAATATTTGTTTCTTCTTCCAGTAATTTTCTGTTTACGCCTTAACACATCTGCACGTGTTTGGATCTTATAAAGGGTCAGTGGGAGATGGAT
>NW_023597034.1:43659255-43693417 GCF_011947565.3 Pollicipes pollicipes | reverse complement strand
CCCTTCCGCCCACGTCAGTCCCCGATGTGCGGCAGTGTGCTCTTTCCCGAGCTTCCTGCTGCTCGGCCGCGCAGGCCGCACCTGGCGCGGCGGCCAAGACCTGCGCCGAGCCGCAGCCTTCTCCACCTCCTCAGCCCGGGGCCACCGGACGGGCGTCACGGCGTCTGCTAGGGGCCGCAGCCGTCTAGACAGGGATTAGCGTCGCAGGCGGTGTCTGGCGGCCACAATGGCCTGTGGTCGTCGGTTGTCCGGCGCACCGGTGGCGCTCCTCCATCAGGCTGTCAGGCGACAGACGGCGCGGCGGGCCCCGACCCCTGGCCGGCACCGCCGCGTGCCAGCACGCCTCCACACTGCCGTACCCGCGTCGCCGCCTCCGCCGCCGCCGTCCATCGGCGCCATTCTCGAAGTGATCGTCGGTAGTTTTTACTGATGGATCGAGTGATGTTTTTGCTGTACCGTATTCTTGTCATATTTATTGGTGCCGTCTGGACGCCTGCGAAGGGCTGGTGGGGTTGTTTGTAACGCTTGTTGAAGCCAAGCAGTGTTCGATGTAGCCAGGCGGTAGATACGTCAACCAGACCTCCAGGTCTGTTTCCTATTTTTGTATCACGCGAAAAACCGTAAACGCACAAAAATAAATGAATTGTGTTGGCAAATGAGCTAGGGAACACTAGCGCAAAGCCTTGGTAAACAACAGAGGAAGGTCAGACATTCTGCGGCACAGAAATTCGGCGCGACAGCGTGATACTCCCAGCTAATTCCTCCACTCTGAATTTTGCGCAACAATCCTGATAGAATTGTATGCTACACCCGCATAGGGGCCCGCATAGGGCGCAGGGGCGCATAGGGGCCTCTCTGACATCATCACCTGCAAACATTTCGAACTCTGAAAAACGGCAGGAACTACCAAGGATAGAGATTGCTTAAGATGATATAAGTATTAGCTGTTAATGATAGCAATCATACTGAGATATCATCATGCCTTTCAAGAATGATGAACAGTAATTACTGATGCTTCTAAAAGCTCCCATTGTTAATAACAATATTTGCTTCTTCGGAACGGTTGGCCACAGACAAACGCACACACCTTAACAGCCGGAACACGACTGGCGCTGTTTGACTAATTACACATAACTGCTGTTAGGTCACAGTGGCATGAATACGGCAGTTTGCAGTCTTGCGGAGTGTTTGCGTCGAGAAGTTGGTACTACAAGTGGAAAGTTATTCGGACTCCAAACCCCACCCTCACCAATGGCGGTAACTTGTAGCGGACTGGACCTCAGTCCCCGATCCTCGTCTCGGGTCCTCGCTCAGAGAATCAGACAGTTGTGCACGCCCTGGTGGTGTGGTGCTGAGGGTGTCTGCGTACCAAACGCAACATTGTATATTGTAAGCTTGGAAGTGCCAGAAACCCGTCGGTTGCGGGATGTATGCCTGGTTAGCCATCCGTGGACGATACGTCGGTGGACTCGAGGCCGACTAACATTTGACGGTGGCAGGAGAAGTTATTAGAGGGAGCGCTGTGTGCGGGTTAACACAGTTATCAAGGGAGAACCCCCGAATATCATTTAGTCTGCTAGCGTGCTGATTTCAAGGGACTGATGACAGCAAGCCGTAGATAAATGAGCAGAAGGGCGCTATGTACGTGCAGGCGTGGGTGCTCCCCTGATGGCGTTTACGGTCACTGATCGCAGGCAATTGTATCAGGATTAGCATATTGAAAACCATCCACGTGATAGCCATTTCGGTTTCAGATCACGGTCATGCTTCCACTTACAAGTGCATATAAAAAGGCACAGTTCAAGTATACAACAAAATGATAGGGGCAATGGTTCAAGGGAATTGCTCCATGTACGTGGCACAAACTGTCACGTTGTCCGTAAAAAACCTCAGCCAGCGGACATTTCGTGGAACCGGACAGTCTCGCGGACCCAGGTCTACGCTGCACCGGCATGATGTCACCCGATGGCTGTCTTTCACAAGCATCCGGCGGCTCCTTGTCCTTTTACGAACAAAGCCGGAGCGTGTGCATTCGGAACGTCCGTCTTTTGCTATCATTCGTAGTTCTATCGAGAATAAATCAAACGCTCAGTCCGGATTGACCTCCTTAGGCAAGAGACCTTCAATTCCACGCTATTTTCCGGAAAATACTGGTTCAAGAGTAATAAATGTTCCCAAGATACCTTTTCAACACAAAAATACACTGACGTCAAACCGCAAGTATGTTTCCCTACCTTTAAAAAGATGCCGTCCATGTATGTTAGCAATAAGTTCACGCCCAATTAAGCTGTTTTACCACTAACTCACGAGACAAACAACCTGAGTCCTCCAGAGATGGTATCGCGCGCCGACAGTATATGGTTCGCGCTGGCGCCGATGGTGTGTTTTGGGGACGATGATGCAACCTCCGGCCAGTGATTAATCTGTAATCTGGAATGTCTAGGCGGTGGCGATACCCGGCTACCGCTTGAGTGGAAATGTTGGCACTATCGGCTTAGGACATGTTAACAGCTACATTGCACTCCATGTAAGCTTGACGTTCGTATCCTTCTGATGACTTGTCTGCTCATAAACTGAGCATCATGAGGCAAAGTATAATAACACTAAGACCAAACTTCGGCGACCATGTACCTTGACGTCCCATCCGAAATACTTGGCGAGGGCCAGCAGATACCGCCTTTCGGCGCTCGACCCAAAATGCGTTGCACGATAGGTCAGCTCGGAGCATGGATCGGCTGCCATTGCATGTGCCGGGAGCCGTCCTGAGATACAGGAAATTAGAGCATAGACCGGCTGCCATTGCATGTGCCGGAAGTCGTCCTGAGATACAGGAAATTAGAGCATGGACCGGCTGACATTGCATGTGCCGGGAGCCGTCCTGAGACACAGGAAATAAGAGCACGGACCGGCTGCCACTGCATGTGCCGGGAGTCGTCCTGAGATACAGGAGGTCAGAACACGGATCGGCTGCCATTGCATGTGCCGGGAGTCGTCTTGAGATACAGGAAATCAGAACACGGATCGGCTGCCATTGCATGTGCCGGGAGTTGTCCTGAGATGCAGGAAATTCGAACACGGATCGGCTGCCACTGCATGTGCCGGGGGATGTCCTGAGATGCGGCAGCGAGAAATGAGACCTCCGCTGCCAGCATCAAACAGCCCAGCTGTGCGCGTGGCCTCGGACGTCGATCGGACGCTGACAAAATAGTGTCACCTACCTGAAAAAATATTGTACATGGGTTTTTGTTGACATCTGTGCTATACTAATAGACAATACTTTTGTCAGCAAAACGCTTCGTGGCATGTTTAAAATGCCGTACTGCTGTCAAGCTATGATATATATGCACTTTGAGTTCAAAAATTATTTCACGCACTTTGGCAGCTTGACAATGTTGCGCCAGTGCCGTGTCGAAACCGCATGCCACATTCATGTGCTTCATCAGCTGACATTTGGTGCATCATATATGTGTGGTTATGACACATTTAACGTTTTGACACCATACGGAAATTGGCATTAAGTGTTCTGTAACATTAATTCCCCGGTGTGCGTGATTCATATATAGATAGGGCTTAACACCCGTGATATTGCGGTTCAGGTCAGCATTGAGTCAAACTAGGGATGGGGAAGCTCACCTGAACATTGTGTTTTGAATGGAAATGCTTGGAACCATTCATTTTGCGGGTGAAATTGGAGGGGGCAAAATCCCGTTGTGGGATTGGAGCGAATTTCGCCTCTTGGCTTTGTTACCCCCCTCCCGGTGGCTAAGCCTATGCGTGTTGGAGAATAGCGTAGCCAGGGCTGGCTAAGAAGATATCGCCGTAGGTTTCGAGCGACATCTGTGTTTTTAATGTCAGCACGATCGGTGTCTGTCGCACGCCTATCCGCTACGCAAAGGAAACCTTTCACTGTATCGACTTAATATGAAGAGTGTGCGGGGTTCTCTGGTGGGCGCATAGTGGGTGCGGAACATGAAGCGAGTGCAAAGAACCTAGGGTCTTTTGCCGGTGAAAACATGCCTAACGCAGACACCTTCCGGGGCCGATAGATAAAAATCACATCCAAACTTCGGACGTGAATGGCGCGTGTTGAGCCAGATAAAGTTTATTACATTGCTCATCGGTAAGTTGACAGGATCGTTCGACTGGATCCTGACGGATCATCTTGGTCTCACTGGAGCTTGCGACGATTGAATCCGGACCTCGAATCCTTGAATTTGGTTTGGAATCCAGACTCACGTATGTTTGACGTTGGAAAGTCCAGCGTTCCGAGTGACTGCGAGCACAGAAGCTCGCGACTCGTCACTTAAATTGTGCACGCGTTAGCTGCGAAGCGAGGCAATGTAGTCCTAACGTCTGGCTGGCCTGTCGTGCCTCGCCTCGCCTCGCAGCTTCACTCCAGCCACGGCCCAAGAGCGGGACTCCCCTGGCCCTGACCGCGGTCGGGAACCTCGGGCGCCGCCGCGCAGCCGCCTCCAGCTGGCGGCGTCCGGCGGCGCGGCCGAATCGCGGCCCGCTTCGGAGAACAGCTCGCTGGCCGGCGGCAACGGCGGCGGCGGCGGCGGCGGCGGCCGTGGTGGCGAGGTCGACACGGCCGGGCCCCCGTCTGAGCCCCGGCAGGGGCGGGGGCGAAGGGTAGATCCGGTCCGCGTGCACGCACAGCACCCGCGCAGTACGGCAACTGCTGCAGCCCGGCAGTGGCGGCGGCGGCGGCGGCGGCGGCGGCGGCGGCGCGCTCCAGCAGCGAGGCCACCGCCAGACAGAGCCCGCCTCCGTCTAGACGGCCCTTTTGCAACGATTGACGTCACTAGATCCGGTCGGCGGGCAATACCTGTCTGCGGTTATGGACAATTTTAAGAGACGGTTCGATCTCACCGGTCACATAACGGTTGTGCGGAATACGCTTGTTATGGGATTCCGCTCCCGGTACGCAAAATGGCTGCGTTCATTCTCGCAGGATCGACAGCAGCGGGCTAAGATCATAACTGTGACCCACGGTGCCCTTATGAAGTTGAGAGCATAATTTAACGTGTAGATTACCTCGGCGTGTAGCAGGTGTGTCCAACTGCACGAGTGAACCAGCATTACCAGGTGCAAGAACAACCTGACAAAAGAATAGGCGACGGCAGTTGGCAACAGCCATAGGCAATATGAGAAAAGGCAACAGCAAAGAAGATAATGTGACTAGCTAGAACACTACCAACATGGCTAGGACTGCAGCACCACCGACAGGGCTAATACAACGCAGGTCGATATGTTTCAGTTCATGCAACTGTTACGGCTAAGGAACCAGTGCCACTACGGGGCGTCATTTCTCACGAGTAAAGTAGAGCAAATCAACAGTTAACACCAGCAGAACAAAATGAATGCCGGCCGGGCCGGCCCACGCCGCCGTAGTCGCCGGCACGTCTGTTTGTTGGGCCCGCGGTACGCACAGCGCGCAGGCGGCGTGAGCTGAACTCCAGCGCTTTTATGCACTCGGCTGAGGTTCGTCAGGGGTGTAGGACGAGCCTGTGAGGGGTTGGTGTGGCGGCCTTAATGAGCATTTGGCGTTTGGAGTGCAGCGGATTTGTCAGATCAGACCGATTTGGTAGACCGATAACTGTGAATGCCAGGGACCGATGCATTTCACAACTGATCGATATCCACCTAAGCATTTTCACACCCTTTCGTCTACAATTTACGCTCCCAGTCCTCACGCCTGGCTATTTAAGCTCCTGCCCTGCACGAGACTCCAGCAGTGAGGCTATATTTCATGTTCTTCTGTTTCAGGAGGGAGCAAGCGCAGAAGCGGTTGCGGGTGATCCAGGTGCAGATCCTGCACATGCTGAACCTACCGTGCGTGCCGCGGCCCCCGACATCGACGAACGCCACCGACTACGCGCGCGCCTTGTACAACCGGATGAAGATGATGCAGAACCAGACGGGACTGGCTCGTGATGACCTATTGAGACGCTCGCAGAGCTTCTACCCCTCCTGTGAGTGGCGGGAACAGAAGTTCTATGTCTCCTGTAAGTGGTGCATGCGGTGTCTCTACCTTTACGGTTAGAAGTGGAGAAGAACTGATGTCTTTGCTATGAGCAGCTCTTGTCCTTCCTGGGAGTAACGGAAACAAAGGCCCTACCCCTTCTGTGAACAGTGGGCACAGAGTTTTACCCCTTCAGTGAGTAGTAAAAGAGAAGCTTCTACCCCCTCTGTGAGAAGAGGAAGCATGGATACTATATCGTCTGCAAGTAGTGGGAACAACGCTTCCTCACTCTCTGCGAGTAGTGGCGGGGGTGATCCTGCCCCTTCCACGAATTCCGGAAGCGAAGCCTTATCACTGCTGGTAGTAAGAATGGTAGGAGCAGAACTTCTTATTCTCCTACGAGAAGCGGAAACCCTTTTACATACTCTGTGAGTACTTGGGCTGAACTTCTGCTTATACGGCGAGCTGCGCGGGCAGAGCTTCTGCTCAGCTCGTGATTAGTTACCTCTACTGTAGTAGTTGGGGCAGACACTCCACCCCACCTGTGAGTAGTTGGAGCAGAGCTTCTGCTCAGCTCGTGATTAGTTACCTCTACTGTAGTAGTTAGGGCAAACTCTCTACCCCACCTGTGAGTAGTTGGAGCAGAGCATCTACCTCTTCTTCGAGTGATAGCATCATCTATCTATCTATATCTATATACCCTCAATCTATACACCTGTGAGTTGTGAATACGGGCTTTTATTCCTGTTATGCGTATCGAAAGCAATGATTACACCTTTACGTGATAAATGTGAGGAGCTTAGGCTTTTCCTGTTCCGGTAGGTAATTTGCAGCTAGTGTGCAGTTCCCACCCAACATCAGATTTGGAATGTACTGGGTAATTCTTCCAGCATTCCAGTGAGTTCACACCATGTTGTAGCATGCATGTAAATTTAATTCCTGCGGCAGCTCCTGAAAGTTCCTGCACTGTTCCATTTCATATATAAACAGAAGGTCGACATGCTGATGAAAATCCGCTGCAACGCTGGGGCCTGGCCCACTTGCCTGCCTGAGGACGGCTATATGCTTGTCAGATTTTTTGACCGACCGTTTGGACGCTGTCCTGTCAATGCCCAAACCAAGATCATAGCGGGTTTGTGAGGGTTTTTCCATTTCCAAATCCCATGCATCAGTTTAAACATGTGACTTGTGATTATGACGGCTGACGCTTTTCGTGAAAATTGGTGCCACCGAGCTGGAAAGTGGGATTTAACCAGTGATGTACAGCATTAATAACATAGCACTATGACGCCTTGGAATAGCCATGGGAGTCGTAAACACGCGGTGCGTCGGCCGGCAGGCGACGTGCCGGGCGGTCTTGAGGACGGCTTCTGGCAGCAGGAAGACTCGATGGACGTGTACTTCAACCTCTCCAGCTTCTTGGCTCAGGGGCAAGACACGACCATTGACATTGCTGAGCTCCGGCTGCACAAGCGAGTACCACCGAGGGAGGATACGAAGGTTTGTCTATTTGTGTGAAACAGGAGATTAAGCATAGTGTAGTATCCCTCCTACAGCTGCAGCACTCGTAAAAGCGGACCATGTGCCTCTGCCTGACACTTACTCAACCAGCCCTCCCTGCTCTCCTCGCTGTCCTCGAAAACCAGCCCGCATTGCTCCCGTCGCTGTCCTCGAAAACCAGCCCGCATCGCTCCCGTTGCTGTCCTCGAAAACCAGCCCGCATTGCTCCCGTCGCTGTCCTCGAAAACCAGCCCGCATTGCTCCCGTCGCTGTCCTCAAAAACCAGCCCGCATTGCTCCCGTCGCTGTCCTCGAAAACCAGCCCGCATTGCTCCCGTCGCTGTCCTCGAAAACCAGCCCGCATTGCTCCCGTCGCTGTCCTCGAAAACCAGCCCGCATTGCTCCCGTCGCTGTCTTCAAAAACCAGTCCTCCCTGCCCTCCTCGCGGTCCTCGAAAACCAGCCCAACCTGCTCAGCTACTGCCCTCGGAAACCAGCCTGCCCTGCTCTCCTGGCTGTCCTCGAAAACCAGCCCACCCTGCTCTCCTCACTGTGCTCGAAAACGCCATCAACCAGCTCGCCCTGCTCTCCTGGCTGTCCTCGAAAACCAACCTGCCCTGCTCTCCTCGCTGTCCTCGCAAACCAACCCTACCTGCCCTCCTCCTCGCTGTCCTCGAAAACGCCATCAATCAGAGTATGTAGCACCTCAAGCAAATGAGATTGCATGCGTCTCATCAGTGGCCAGGATAAACTTACGTGATGTGAATTTTTACCCGGCATCACCGTGAAACGATTCGCTGGCGAAGTAATTCGTTGCATAGTACTTAATTTCGTACGGTAGCTAGAGTTACAAATCAGATACCAGTGCACCACCACGATCGGTTTGCGCAGCTTATCATTCGGTGCTTTATCCGATAGTCTTCCTCTGCCACGGATCCCCATAAAATCAAAGTATTTATTGCGCGGTGACGAGCAAAGAAGGACAGTAACTAACTCGCACGGAAGCAATCGCCTATTACCGATGGTTAGTGCTAGCATTTCGATAGCATGGCAGTCTCGTCTATGCGTATTGTGTCACATAAAGATACAATGAGGAGGCTGCGTATTAGTGGGCTACTTAACCACATCTGTTTGTTTGCTTGAGCTCTGTATCCGGTAAAATACGTTGTCGAGGCAGCCTCCCAGGAATTCCTCGATTGCGTCACCTGCTCTCTCGCTCACGTGGTCCCGTCCCCTTTGGCAGATCCGCCGGTACGGGGCGCCTAGCAACCAGCTGGAAGACGCGAACGATGAGAAGATTCGTGTGTCGGTGTACACGCACGGCAGCACCTCCGAAACAGGTCCGCTGCACCTTAGAGAATGGGCTCATACGGGGAAACGGCGCACTGAAAGCGCTTCCGCCGCTCGAAGGGTGGAAGAATGGTGAGGTTTAAATCTCCGGAAAGGGAGGAAGATGGCACTTCTGTTTTCTACGTGCCGTTAGGCGAGACAAAGTGAACGTTGTGTGGGGGAGTGCCAATGCGGGGTGGGTACCACAGTGGGGCGCTTAAGCAGAGTGGTCTGCCCCTTGATCCCTTCCAAAGCGGGGACTGGGAACGCCGTGTCGAGTGCCCTTGGTCACTATCCACCGTGCACCTGTTTTTTTCTGTTTTCGCGGCGTGTCCTTCCCAGCCACCGTTCGGAGCCCTTTGATGCGCGCCCGGCTCGACCCACGCGGCGGGCCGTCAGGAGGGTCGTGCGCCGCTGGCAGCGTACCTGACTGGCCGCCGGTGGCCGGAGGCGGGGGGGGGGGGGGGGGGAAGGGGCGGGAGCACTCCAGCCACGTTCATTCACCGCTGTTCGGCCGCCAGCCGACGGTGATGACGTCAGCGTTTCCGGGTGCGCCGCCCACGGCGATGTATGGGACGGGCACCGGTCCACCGGGAGGCGGCGGTCGCCACCCATCGGTCAGGACCGCTCGCCGCCGACGACCAGCCGCGGGGAATTCTTACGCATCCGGGCTATGGCTCACGCGGTAATCTCGTAAAGGCGGGTGACGCTACCGAATCATTGCACATACAGAGAAAATTTGCTGGCGGCTCAGTGTTGTTGGCACAGGGCGAGAGGGACCGCTCTGCAACAGGAATAACCTTTGCTCCGGCGCCAAGGCTATTAGCCCTTGCTATTTATAAGTAAATGTGATTTGTGAAGTGTTGGATTCAAGAATAGGATTAAAGCTTTCATTATCCACAGCTGAGGCTCTTTTTGCTTTCCGGTTGAAGGCCGCAGGACGATGATCTATTGTTCATACGAAGCGATGTTTGCAACAAAAAAGTATCAACCATCACATTGGGCTCCATCACCGCACGGCACTGTTACGAAGAAGACGCAGGCCAAGCTCGTCAACTTTAACCGAAAATGCATCTTCGCCGATACGACCCAGCCAGTGATGTTTTTTAGCAGCCTTCGTGGAATCTGTGAAAGTGCTGGCGTACCCCGTGCGGTTTCAGCAATACGCACTCTTTTGTGAGGTGTTTCCGTAATATTTTCAAGGCATAGGCATGAGAGCAGTTTGATTTTTCGGGGAGTCGCAGCTTAACGACAATTTCGCCTTCCCTTTCTATACAGGGGACAAACATTTTTAAATTCGTAGAAAAGGAAAAAAGGCATTGGTCATAATTAGGCCGGTCGACGGAAATTAGACCCAACACTTTTTACGGAGGAGAGGATGCTCAAAGTAATAGCAAAAACGGGTGATGTGTGCAACCGGTCTTGCTGTCCCGAACAAAAGCAAGGGCTCGCTCTTCGCGTGGACGATTTTAAAGACCAGCGTCGTATCTCGGTCACCAAAGCAGATCAAGATGTCAAATGGACTGCACGATGCAGACCGATGCACCATCCGCACCATCCACCAATCGCCAAACGATGTCAAACCCGTTTGTCCCATACTAGAGCGAGAAGTCGACTGCGAAGCTGTAAATGCAACTTGCCCGGGATCAGCCTCCAACACACAAGTGTACCGATAGAGACTGGGCGACAACTCCAGATGCGTGTGTTACAAATAAATCTGACTAATATTCATCTAAGGCGTCCGCATTTTTACCGCCGCCACTGATAACGTAATCCATTGCGAGCTTTTCTAGTTGTCCATTAAAATAGCCCTGACAGGCCAAAAACGAGATAATTTCCAAGCAGTGCCGCACGCATGCGGCGCATTCGTAAACCCGCACACTAACGGTAAACATAAGTTCACGACTTCTTTTGTGAAGCGTAATATTTGACCAGCCTTGGTGACCTCAATTACTTCGGTTTGGTACAAGAAGCTTAATAATTTATATATGACGAACATGAAGACGCGAAATGTTTACTGTTTCCATGTACCTTCCCCGCGTGTTTTGCTAACAATTTAAGCTGGTATTAACTTGACAACATGATAGAGAGCATGGTGCTCGTGGCTGTTCATCATGGAAGGTTATCGATATCAGACGGCTCGAGCTTTTTGAACTATGTTGTATGTAGTAACAACGCACACATCTGTCAGCATCACACTCCTCCCAGGCCTCAAAGGCGCATCACCAGATGTGAGCGCTCGCGTCTTTTGTTCTGTCATCGCTGGCTATGATGAGCATGACCGGATAAATACATTACCTGCCCGTAAATGTGTGCACAGTGGTGCCAAATAGGGTATGGGTTAAGTAACTAAATGGATTTATATTGTACCTGATCCATTTAAACCATTGAATGATTCAGATATTTGTGTCAACTGTTGTCCAGTACAGTTGTTGGTTTCTAATTGTTGCACGCTATGCTATGCTCAGGGATATGCCGTCATGATAGAAGACACATTACTCACGCGCCAACATGAACCTTTTGACCTTGTCACGAAACAGAAGCGGTTGTTTTTACGAAACATGACAACTTCATGCGCAAATATGACAAGATGCACATCTGTTTGCATTTGGAATGTGGCTATTTGGATGTTGTGGCTCATGTGATTAAGTTAACCGTAGCGGTGTTGGTGATGAAGTGGTGCAGCCCACCTAAAAGTGGTTTTATAGTGAAATATGTAGCAGTTGTGGCTTGCTCCAAATTCCTTCGGTACTATTTCATTTCTTAGGATTTTCCCTTTACGCTGCCTTAATTCTGCACATTCCTAGCACGCTCATCCACATTCATGTCATTTGAGCTTAAGCTAGGTCAAATGTTGCACTTTGTGACCAAATATAACCTGTTGAAGATCATGCGGTTGCGCCCTAGAGAGTATACCTCATAAAGCCTTGAAGCGTTTTTCTCACACTGTTTTCCCATTGATGTGGCTTGGTTAGTTCTTGAAATACCCGGGCCGATCAGTACAACACAAGCTTTCACCAGTTCAACCTCACGTGATATGCGACAAGTTCCAGCTTCCGAGTTCAACTAGTGTTCATCTGATAGAGTTTTCTAGGAGCTATTCAACTGTGCTTGTTGCATTGACGTGATACACTTAGTGGTAATGAGGTCACAGGAGGGTGCACTATGCGACCGCCATCACCACTACGTGATCGTCATGACCTGTCTTTGTGGTGACCTGCCATATGTACTATTTACCATTGTTCAGTCACATCTACCTGATGTTGTCTGACGAGATCTTTCCAATGTCGTTGTCCATATGGCTCTAACTTGCTTAGTTTTCGAGATCTTAAGGGAGGGGAGAGGGCTCTGAGGACCTTTGCACAGCGAGGAGTCTTAACATGCGCCCGGGTGGCCGATGGATAGTCTTTGCTGGGGTAGGGTTCAATTTGACCGCGCTGAGATCTCAGGAACTAGGAGGGCTACAGACACAAAATCCGCAGGATGTATTGGCCTACATTAAATCACTCAGGTCAATGTCTGAGTCTCCTAGGTCATGGCCATCGGGTCAAATGAAGTCAAACAAGGTCAAACCGCAAGTTGGTCCCCAAAGTGTCCTCAGAACCTTAATACGTGTTCTAATCAAGAGGTCACATGTTTATTCATAGTCATTTACCTCGTTTGACCTTTTGAAGGTTATGTTGACAAAATCATAGAAGACTGCTTTGAGTTTTGCATTTGAATAAGAGCAAAGATTAAGCTAGGCAGTATGTCCCTAAATACGAAATGCTGACCTCGGTGATTTTAGGTCCGTGACCTTTTTTGACCCACAAGAAGCCCATGGAAGATGCCTTGTGCGGTTCCTGTCTTCAATGCATTCGAAATGAGCACCAGAAACTACCTCACACAGCAAACCCTAGAGCAATAAAATAAGTTGGTATTGACCTCCGTCTGACCTTCATATCTGACTCTAGTTCGATGTAATTTGGTCATTTTATTGTTGTGTTGCCTAAGAAACCATCTCAGAGATGTATGGCTGCGTCTTACACTTCGTTGTCCAATGAGATAAAACGATTCCCTTGAAATTAACTTCGCTGAATCCACGGCCTGACTTTGACCCGGCTTAAGTCAGCGACCTTACAAGTTACATCAAATTGTTTGATATCACACGATCCGCTATTCAATTGTCTACAGGTATACGAAATTTGGCGTGGTTATACCGCGCCTTTCGGAGTCCATTTTGGAAAACCCCCGGGGGAGTCAAGTTGACCCCCAACCGAGCGCGTGTTAAAACTGGAGTGTTGCTTCGCAGTGTCATGAACGAAGGCAACGCGTAAAAATTTCCGGTGTCTGGGACTTGTGAAGGCTGAAAAGCTACTTGCTGGAATAGATTTCCCGCTCGTTCTCAGCAAAAATAAATTTAGACTGTCTCCGTGAGCCAACTTGGTTGTTGTGTGAACAATGTGTGGCATGTGTGACACGAGGACTGCCTCGTGCAACAGTCGTAATCTAATGTTGACGTGAACGTTATGACATAAATATATTTGTCGACTCTCCAGAGAAAGTCAGATTAGGTGGACGAGTGTGTGACGCTCAGTGTTTGGATGCGGCTTGGAGTGCGAATCGTTTGATCATGTTATGTAATGTTGTCGAACGCGGCACTGTTTAACCTTGTCCCCATTTCAGCGTATCACGTGCCTCCGGCATCTACTGCGCCGTCGGCCGCCGGAAGGGAATTCAACGACTCCCAACTAGTCGATTCGGTGATGATTACCAAATACGGCAGGCAGTGGGTCACTTTCAACGTGCGTTCGGCGGTGCACGCCTGGACCGGAGGGGACATGATCCTGGGCCTGCGAGTCACGGTCGAAGACGTCAACGGCAGCCTGCTGCCGGCCGAGGACTTTTTCGAAAACATGGACTGCAGTGGGAACAGTAAGTGTTGTTCTTTCATAAAAGAGTCATGCGTGGTTGAACGCCATGCAGTAATTCGATCGGGGCTGAAGCTGGTCGACGAAGCTAAGATGGGCTTTGAGGCAAAGTATTGTGCTGCATTTTCGAGCGATGTAGGTACCGCTAGAAATGAGTGGTTGTATTCTGGGGTGTGATTGCCTCCTGGTCTTGCGTTGCGCATACGAAGTCCCAGAGATGACATGACTCACGGCACGGTGGTTTGGAGCTGCGCGCAGCGCCACGTTTTCCCAAAACTCCTACCTGACACCGTCTTTCGTGTTCGCCAGTTCTCAGCAACACCCCCGTGCCTGGCTACCTGCTGAAGCTGGTCAAGGAATCGTCACAGTTCACCTTCCCCGTGCTGGACCTGCGCACCACTGAGCAGGCCGACATACAGTCGCCGCTGCCATCCTCCCCGTCACCGGCGCCCTGCCCGTACCCGTCCGGGCCGCATGCATTCGACGACAGCTTCCAACAGCCGCGCTATATGGTCGGCGAGCGGCAGCTGGCGACGAGCTCTAATCAGCTGGAGCGCCCGCGCCGCCGGCACGGAAGACACCACCGCCGCCGCCACCACCGCCACTCCGCCCGCCGTCAGCGTGGACACAGAGGGCAGCACTGAGCGGCCGCCAGGTGACATCACCAGCGGCCCGCACAGAGTACAAACTAGCGCGACAGCATGGGAGCGCACCCATCAAGCCAAAGCTATGTATGTGTGCATGTACACGGGTATGGACCGCTTGCGCCGCGGCGGACAAGTGCAGCCGGAACGGGCCACGCGATTGGCTGGGCTCGGCACACATCAGCAGCTGTGCCGCAGCTAGCGAATTGCACACGTATGCGCATAGTTTGTGCGAGCTCTAGTTGGAAGCATCGTAGCGTTGGCTGCCAGGCGCAGCCTCGGCTCATTTAGCTCTGTTACCACTGTCTCGGAGGTTAGAGTTATATTGCTCGCTTTGTAGATCTCACGGTTCCCTGCGGTGCTGTTTTATGTGCAGTAATGTGTGCTTAACTTTCTTTAAGGGGAATTCGTCCAAGTGTCGGACTGAGTTTCATTACTAATCTTCATCATGTAGATGCTATGTATCGTGTCGTGCGGTACCACATGTGGAAATAAAGCACTATTTAGCCCGTTGCAATCAGCAGTGAATGAGGGTGATGAAAAGCACCATGTTATATATGCCAGGCGACGGCAATTTCTCCGATGCTGAGCCGGAAGCAACAAAGGTATACCCGGGAAAGAGGACGTGAAAATGAACAAAATTGTTCTGCGCGCATTAAAACTCGGTCTTTCTCTTTACTTCTTCCTTTGGTTAGTGCATGCCTGGAATGTCAGCCTCATGTTTTTTGTTTTTTTTGTTAGAATCGGATCTTGTCCTGACGGGGAAGGTCGAAGTATGGGCCTCATATGAATAAATTAAAGCTGTTTGTTTAAAGAACGCACAATTTAAATGATCCAAACGTAATCACTACAACCAATTCCCCAGTTATCTCAGAATATTCATAGAACCCATGAGATTAAGGTCGAATTCTACGAACCATAACACGATGAATGGATACAAATCTGTAAAGTGCCTCCAGTGCTTCGGAAAGAATCTCTGTCAGAGCTCCTAAAAGCGACCCATCCTAGGACCGTGGCGAGGAGACCATATCCAGCTCGTATGAAGCTCGCTCGCAGCTCGTATTCACGTCTTTTTCTGAACGGTGGAAATACTCATTCAGAGACCGCCCTATGGAGCACATATCGAGAATATGAATGCATTTAAGTGTAAAGCAGAACCGCCTGGGGCGGGCAGAGGTACCTTCAGCCCAACCTTTGCATTCAAATCGACACACAGGAGCAAAAAACAGCCATCAGAGGGCAGGTTTCTATGCTATGATATCGTAAAAGATGTCCTGAATGTGCACGGACATTCTTGCCTATGCATGCGGCATTTGGCCACTCACTCTCTTGTTTACATTTTTGACGCTTTTAGTCGACTGGGTTGCACGTTTGCCACTCAGGGCTCGTGATAACACACTGAAACCGGGCGTCAGCATGGGCCATTTCAACTTGGTGAGGTCAACCACGAGAAAGAGCCAAAACACGAGCACATGACGATATCTGCTTCCGTGAACACACTCTAGTGGCACATCGCCACCTCTCCGGAAGTTACACTTCTACAAGCACAATCGTTACAATGGCAATTCCAGCACGGTCATTCTAGCAGCATGTTGACGTCAGCAAGATGTTCAATAACGTGATCAAACGATGGCGTATCAAGTCATATATTTACAAAATAGTGAAATTTTGTCTTCCAGAGCAGTCTACACTTCAAAAGGAAATGAGCATTGCTCCATGCCTGGTGTTTGCAAATTGACGTATTGCATCATGCCTGGTGTTTGTCCTCATGGCCTCACATTTGGAACGGTTCGATTAAACGTCGCTGCATTGCACTCAGTGCTTAACTCAACAGCTCGGGCTTACCGTATTTTGCATATTCATCGCTCATGTCTGCAATGCGCTTGAAACGGAAACTTAAGAGAAGCAGGCCAGTGCAAAAGACATTGCTAAACCCCTTCCTTCGGCCATCTGACCGCATTATCACATTTACTTAGGTTTTTGCTTTTTCGATGTCCGCTTTAAGCTGCAATGTCACGGTACTTCGCTTTGTTGCAGCGACCAATCGGCTTACGGTTGCTGGACTACGCAACGAGTCGCGTCGCTAGTCCGCTACGCAACGCGTCGTTAGTCCCATGGCTACCTTGAAATTCGATTGCAATGAAATTTATCCGTTTTTTTGCGTCATATCCCTAAGGAAATTTGTCAGGAGGCTATTGCTCATCAAGAGGCAAAGTCATGGTGGTAAACACCTGAAAAGGGCCTGCAGAAGCAGTTGCAGTAAAGCAAAACACAATATCATAGGATGATGGTGTGCGCTGCAACAGCCCGTTCGGATGATGGTGTGCGCTGTTACAGCCCGTTCGAATGCCAAATGCAGAAGTCTTCTTGTAAACTGGAGTTCATAACACGTGCGCCTGTGAAGTTACCCCACAAAAATCTGCTATTTGGAAAGTCAAAACCGGGTGGCGCTTGGAAAAGGTTCATTTGGTTTTGTTTCGCGCCACGCGACATAGGTAGCGAAAAAAAACAGCCCAGTGTAAAAGACAAAATGGCATGATATAACGTTGTCTTAGGAACCGCTCGTGCTTTCCAAACCCAGACGTCGCATGAGCTGAAACCATGACAACACGCAACCAAACACAGCGTAGCGCCTTGTCGCACTCACCAGTGGCCGCACCGCAATATGCCGTTAATGTTACGACCAGCGGCGGATCGATGTAAGTACAGATCCTGAATAGAGAGCGACAGGGCTGGTGCATAGCAAAATATTTTTGACTCGCGAAGGGCGGATGGATGGATGGCTGGGCATGGGGTGTTTCTACGTGCGACGGCACGCGATTATTGATTACGCCGGTGTTCAACGTGGCTGCACAGCACCGCGCGGGTGGCGCTGTGCCGCGAAAAATTGTCCAACATACATCAGCTGAATTGAATTCCAATGTCATATACATGATGTGCAAACGTAAAATGCATTGCATCCCACCTCCGTTAACACACCACATAAAATTAACGTAATGATAGTATATATTTGCAATCAGTAAGCCATTCAATCCTTGGCTAGGAGACTCCTTTACAGGCTTGTTCCGACTGGTAGCAGGTGAACATATATATCATAGCTTCTCATCGCTGGTGTATTGACAAACGGCAAGAAATTGTTATAACTTTGGGTGTAACAACGCACTATCGGTGTAAGTTTCTTCGACCACAAGACAATTACGACTGTCGCCCAAGTTCTGCACATGATTGCGTGCTTGACAGCAGGCAAACATGGGATTACCCACAGAGACCCTGTGATTGTCTTTCGCTTCCTGAAAAAAGAACGTATGATTGTTGCGAACGATAGCTCCTCACATCACCATGCAGCGCGCGGGAGTCCATCTACGCGATCAGTATACACCCATACTGCGAATCTCTTCCTTCCTCTGATATGCATGACGCTTCTGTGAGGATTGGCCACAAAGCAAGCTTTTGACGTCAGTCGGGGCTAGAACCTGTGGTGGCGGTGACCGCCGGGGACTCATTGTCGGTGTCCGTGCGCCTCGATGGCGTGCAGATACCGTTGGCACGAACACTTTGGTCAATATCGTTAAAAGGTCGGGGCACAGACGATGTCCCGCGGGGTAGGTTATTGACGGTCTGAGGCAGTGCAGTGCCGCACGGTCGTCAACAGCCTTGTGCAGTGCCAAACGCGGGGCACAGTGTGGCAGCAGGTCGGCAGGTTCCGAGCTTACGACAGATTGGAGCTAGTCATCGTCGCACTAAACTTTGCCATGCTATGCTTCCGCTAGCCTGGAACTTCCCGATCGGATGGTGCGGTCACCGCTTAGTGTGGGCTTTCATCCCAGATATCCATCCAGTCAATAAGGTGTGGGTTATACCTTGATAACGCGACGCTATCGATATTTCAGTCCAGTAGTGTCACGGGCATATATGTGCGTAGTGTCCATATTTCTGCGCGACAGCTCGCCGCCAGCCATAGGCACGAACACGGCGAAGGTCATTCGCTTTTTGGGGCCCACCACACTTAAAGCCAGCACAGCTCGCTCACAGCAAAATCAGGAATGATCCTTTTCGTGAACGTATCCGTCTTAATGAGTTCATTACTTTTCACGCGACGAAGACGAACAGCGACCCGCCCAAACCGATGTTTTACAGTTATTCGTTGAATACTGCATGACGTAAATGCTCGATGCTGCTCGATCTCATGTCGCTGTTAGATTTGCCCTGTTTAAATACAATTAGTCTACCCAAAACACCATTTACTCCGTTCAGTTTTTCCTACAAGGCGAAAATTATCTTGGCCGAAGAGGAGTCTTTATAGCAGCAAAACAAGCATAGCAATGGAAGTATCGCAACCTCTGCAAAAGGCAGAGTTTGCAGTACATTCAAAGGGTTTATTAGACTGCACGTGAACTCACTTGTCAAAATTTTGGGTTCCAAGATAGTGATCTTCGTGTTAAAAAGGTCAAACAAGGTTAAACCCTGGGTTGTTGTCCAAAGTGCCCCAGAACCTAGACATCTATTTTAAGTAAAATGTCACTGACGTTCATTTGAGTTTAATGACCTAGCTTGACATTTCAAACCTCATGGTGACCAAAAATCATACGAGACTGCGTTAAGTTGTGCCTTTGAATAAGCGGCAAAATTACGCTAGGCAGCATGTTCTTGAAAACTAAATGTATTGGGTCATTTTAGGTCTAAAATAAATAAAAAACTAAAATGCCCTGGGTCATTTTAGGTCAGTGACCTATTCTGCCCTTAAAGAAATCCATGGAAGATGTGTAATGCGGTTTCTGTTATCAATAGATTCGAAATGAGCACCGGGAACTACCCTAAACATCACGCTGTAGAGTGAGGCAACAGGCTGATTTTAACCTTGGTTTGACCTTCATACCCGGTCCTAGATACATGGAAATTGTTCACTGAGTTGTAGTGCTGTCTAAGAAACTATATCTGAGATGTATGGCTTCTTCAAACAATTCGTTGTTGCATCAAATCGAACGATTCCCTAGAAATTGTCGTCGCTGAATCCACTGCTTGATTTTGACCTGCCATAGGCTAGCCACCTTACAAGATATATCTACTGTTTCGTACCAAACGATCCGCTATGCAATCACCTATAGCTAAGCACAATGTGGCGCGGCTGCGCCGCGCCGTTCGGAAACCATTCCCGAAAAACCTTCGGGGGCTCAACTTGACCCCCACCCGGGCACGTGTTGATGATCTGACACCTGGCTTAAAGGAGGATGTTGCCGGCTGCACTGGGGTGCGCCCTTGGATTCATTCGGGTGGGGGAAGCTGGGAGGCTTCGTGGGAAGCGTAGAGAAACATCCAAACTTCACAATGCCTGGTAGTCAAAACGTCCAAAATGGCAACATCCAAAGTTCATAGCATCCAGCGTCCATAATTTCCAGCGTTTATGACGTCCAAAGTTTGGGGATCTGTACCAGGGTTTGGAAGATGCCCAACGTAGGGATGCTGTGGCTGAATTCGGGGTTCTTTGTCGGCGAGTGATGTCAGGCAGTACAGTGCTGCCCAGTTAAACCCCTATGCATGGGCATGGACAACGTTTTGTTTATGCGGGCTAACTTCATCCTGTCATCACGCCTTCGGTAGCAGGCGTATAAATAATTCAGAGCATTGGTCTCCGGCCCGTGGCCTCAAAGACCTCTGGTTACTCAGCTGTAACTGCGCGGTGGTCATGGAAAGCTCTTGTCGGGTTTCCTGCTGCTTTTTTATTGCGGACTACTGATACAATCCTCCGCGGTGTTTGGCCCCCAACTTGATTCATTGCATTAGCGATGTTTCACATATCATATTGTTGTTGAACTTGATGTTTAATGAAAAACTATCTGAATTGTGAGAAACCCATACGTGGGTCCCGTGATGATGGGCAAGTTTCAGAGGTAGCCGCATGCTGAGACCTTTCTGACATTCTTAATGGGTGCAGCTGCGGGACAATTAAATTAATGCTGTTCTAATATGTGTTTTTGCAATTAGATACGATGGAAAATGAAGCGTGCGGAGGACCACATGACGGACATGTGTTATAGTGATTTAGTGTTCAAATGCACCACCGCGTCGGGGACCAGTAAACGCTGCAATACAGACATTTGCTTTGCAGCTGTAACAATGGCATTGAAGTGTTGTTGGGAGTGTCCCTGAGTGCTGACAGATGATGTTTTACGACGGTACGCTACGGGCGCTCTGGCCCACTCCAGTGTATCGCATGGACTTCCATTTGCATACCTTACGATGGTCCCTTTCATTTCAAAAGAGGCTACGAGTATGCGTCGTTTCCGAGACCGAGACCGTTTCCGAGACCGAGACCACAGCTGGAATAAAGCCTTCACCACAGCTGGAATATCACAACATGCACTGCCGCGTTTACCATTGCCTTTCCGCCCGGAGGCAAAACTGCAGTGTCAACTGTAAGGTGGGTACGGTCAGAGCAGTCAGCCATATTTCAGATCCCATAAATGGACTCAAAGCATTACGATGTAGACTGAAAACCGACGTAAATAAAGTTTGGGTTCGAACTTTCTCAGAAAATTTATCACCATTTCGAGCAAATCGGCCAAAAACGGAAAGGTCCAATTTGGTGCTCAAGTCCATTGGGCAGGGGTATCGAGACCCTATACGCGCTGCTCTTTCGTTTTCATGCTCATACGAGCGAGCCTGGATTTTGTCGCAGGCAACGATACTATTCAGAAGATTGTTGCCTCAGATAATTGTCGCCCTCTCGTCGAGAGCCAGCCAAAGCAGGGAACGAGATGCTGGCGAGACGTTGTTTCCGTTTATGACCGAAGAGGTGAGACATCCACCACGTTGCGATCTCCGGTTTTTCTCTGCTGCGTGGCGGTGCCAAGACCCTGCGTGTGAGATATCCAGTTCAACATTGGTCTCTGATTATCATTCACCCATCAAATGTTTAGCATGGCAGACACTTGCTCAGTCATAGCTGAGAAAGGGGTTATGACGGGATGGCCTGCTTTAGGCTCACCATCGGTCACCGGTGACCAGCGGGCATACCTCGGGGGACACGTCCCCCTTCACTGTCAGATAGGAGGGGACAGTGACCTCTATCGTCCATCCTCTATCTAACAAGTTTCTTGCAGGAGAAAAAATGCTTTTGCACTTTTTCACCGAGAGGCCCCCATTCCGAATTTCACCATAATCAAAATTCCTCACACTGGTAGGAATCATTGCTATAAGTACTTGTGCGATGCCACAAAGACGCCCAAACACCGCTCGGGTATTTTTCCCTATGCTAGCCAAGCACATTCAATGATTTTGTTTTCCGCACCTGGAACATATAGCCGAGTTAGGTGATTGGAGCAGGATGCGCCTGCATTCTATGGATATCTAGGCGAACTTGAAGAGAATGGTAACAACTGAAATTGAATTGCAGTGTACATACTTATATGCGAAATCCTTTCTTCCCCAGGTACGATCGCCATTTTCGTACGCTCTTGTCAATGCCCATCTCGCACTATCACCGCTTCCGCCGTAGTGTTTATGCCACAGGTTTAGAACGTTACTGGATACGTTCCGGCAATTCTGTATGTGTTTTTTTGCTCAATCCCGGCCTTGAAACATTTGCTTTGCAAGTGTCTCGCAAGAAAGCGTCACTGTGTTATATTCTGTTTACCCATTACTGTACTGGAGTGGCAATGCGAAGGACGACTTTGGTGAATTTGTACGAGGTAGTGAAGGTTTTATTCAGAATGAAGACAGGGTCTGAGCCCGGCTCGGCAGTGCTAACAGAAGTTCACTCCTTTGATTGTTTCCGAGGCTTAGGAAAAAAGGTGGAGAGGAGCGACGCGAAGTTTTGTGCCTTTTATGAGTCCGTTTTGTACCCGGGAAGAAATTTGAAGCCGCAAGCAGGTCGCAGGCAGAGATCAGACTGCGGTCAAAGTTAAACATCATAACCATTCGAACTTGTTTAAGCATGGCGAGATCTGGTGAATATTAAAGAAGCGTCCCGGCGTGTGCAGATAGTGCATTTACTGGTTTGGTGTAATCCGTAAGCATCTAACGGTGTTATAACTTATAGCGGAACGGGTTTCAGCGAGAATTCCGGCAGCGGCTGACCGGACTGGCGCGAACCATCTTAAGAACATTGGTGCTGAGTGATTGAGCCCATTTTCTCTGGAACATTACTAATGAAGCGCGTTCGTTAAACGCTTTATGTCCTTCGATTCCCGAAACTTCTTTAAAATCATAGACTGAGGTATTTAGAAAGCATAACTGAGGTATATCATGGAGTTTTTAGTTCAATGCAAAAAAGTAAGAAGCAAAAATTTTCTACAATAATTCACTTCAGCTATCCTATACCAATGACGTAAACTGCAACGCCGCTTAAAATTGTCGACAATATGCAAACAAGCACTAGAATATTGTTGGACATAGACAAGAATATTGCCAAGGGGAACATGACCACCTGAGCCGAAGTGCTTACACTAGTCGCCGAGTGATTTCGCCGGATTTTTTTCCAAATTCTCATAATTTCTTTGGAAATTTCGCATTTCTCTCAGTGAGAAAGGTTATGCCTACGTGCCTTTGCCGTTGTTTCATTTTCACGGTGCGCTGTAGAATCTTTAAGCGTCACGAATGTCCCCGTACTACCCATGAAGTATACGCCTTTTTAAAGACTTCATGCATTTTTTTTTGAATGGATGGTTTCCTGGCATCCGAGATCACGCCAAGCAGTGCTTGTTGTGTGATCCAACGATCTTGCAATCTCATGTCCAAGAATATGGTGGCGAAAGCTGGACATGCCACAAGGCACGCCACGGCCCGTCCCGCCACCTGACATTGCCTGACGTTAAGCACGGCCATTGCTACCGACCGCACACCGTACCTGTCAAATACGAAGGCAAATAGCAAGCGCCTAAGCTGCTCAAACCCACCCCGCCCCGGGTGGGTGGATCGGAGACAGGCGCTCTAACCAACTGAGCTATCAGACAGGCTTTGAATGTGTTTTGTTTTAACTCCATCGTGTTTCAACACGTCAACTATGCGGTCTGAAGATACCCATTTTTCTCCTTTGTTCCCTCTTTTCAAGCTCGGAACGTTCTCACTCAAGGTCACGTAGAAAATGCGCTCCAACCAATCCTACGGAGGATTGGTGCAGCAGAAGTGTGTAAAATGCATGGCCTTCGCCTGGATCAAGGGGATCCAGCTCATGTCGCAATCGTTTTCGTCAGCCTAAACGCACCACGTAATTTAGGGGCGCACCATAAACGGCGCTGGTGCAGACCTGGAAGGAGTATATGAGCTCTTTTGATCCTTGTGTATCGTGTCGTTTGGATGCTGTTATCACCTCCGAAATGACTAGCCAGCCTTACGTTGTTATCTTTTCATAAACAAACATTTTTGGGGGGATTCGGGTGTCCAAACCATATTGCTGCTGTTGGAGAGAGGGATATATATATATATATATATATATATATATATATATATATGAAGTATCACCCTGTGATGTTTTGTCACAGTGTACGCACATATTCAAACCTGATGCATGATATGTTTACCTGGTTCAGATGATGCTTCATGCATCTGTCGGGCAAAGGACATCCCTCCACGTTGTACAACAAGGGGATGATAGCTTTTTTATTCAAATTTCATTCCAGTCAATGCCCTCAGCACCAATACCAGACTTTCAGAAAGTTGTGGGTTTCAGCCTCTGCTCCATCCACAGTTTCCGCGCCCACATTTCCTACGGTGGTGCAGCCTAAAAAAGAGTAACTTCTAACCAATTTTTTTCATTCAAGTGCTCCTGTAATGGTTCAACGACATCGTCACTCTCATCAAAAATTCGCGGGGCCGCTCTTGCCAGTGAACTGGATCTCACCCGGACCTATTCCGGTCCGTTTTAAAAATGAGACGATGTTTCCAAGTTTTTTTGCATTATTTCATTTCATGATCAACCGGTCGACTTTGCCCATCTTATACAAACTTACTTTCATGGACGGTGGTCTGCTAGTAATCCGGACTTTTTATGCTAGGCGGTCGGTCCGTATTATATTGCTCAAGGTGCAGAATGTACAAACGTACATGATGTCAAAAGTACGGCACGTCCAAAATGAGAAGTAACTATTCAAATGGCTCAGAATGGAGGTGTTCATATTGTCCAGAGTACACAATGTCCAAGGAGCACAATTTGCACAGTACAGAATGTCCAATGAACAGCAAGCCTTAAGTGCATAATTTCCAAACAACGCAATGTCCAAAATGAGAAACAAATTCCAAAATAGCGCAGAGTGGAAGGAATCCGTATCATAATGCCCAGTGTGCAGAATGCCCAAAGTACAACAATTCCAATACAAGCATTGTCCAAAGTACAGAAAGTGTAAAGACCAGGTTTTCCAAAATAATTCCTAGGGCGGCCGCCAGGGTATAAATAACCGCCCTTTTTGGCAGGCAGCGTTGACCCGCCAGGCCTGGGCTGCGCGCATACAGTCGACGCCATTACGAAGACCACCCGCGTGAGGCCTGTCGGCCGGATTGCTAGCATAGCAACGCATCCATTTGCTGCTCCACGACAAGGTGGAGCCGGGTGGAAGTGCCGTGCCGAGTATTGGTCACTATTGGTCACTGCCTGTCAACGTTGAAGCCCGGTAGCGGGTCCTTGCACTTTGGGCTACTAGCAAGGATTTAAAGCAGGCGGAAGACGGAAATAAATCATAGCCGCGTTATGCCCACAAATCAAACTGTCAAAATCGACAATCGCATTGGGCCATTTTGTTGACATTGTTCCAACTGGACTTTAATTTATATCGACCATTTTCTGAGACGGTACCGAGCAGCACAGACGTCCACGGCAGGAGGTGTGGACGTGTCGACTTTTTTCGTTCACCCATTTTCATTTGATTATTTTAATTCAACTTTCAACATGACTTTTTGACCGGACATTGTCCCTGTCATGTGGCACAATGCGGTCGGCTTGCCAGTAACCCCTGCAACATGCGTTGTGGGTGCTCTGACACCAAGCCTGACACGGTTTTTTTTTTGGCTTTTCTGGCTTTGGCTTACCAGAATGGTTGAATTTATACATACATATATATACATACATACATATATATATATATATATATATATATATATATATATATATATATAATATAACATGACTAATATAGCACGTTTACGAAACGCTTGAAAATGGAAAGAATTAGCAAGCTTTTAGATAGAAAAGCTGGTAGCTTAATTGATTTATGGACAAGATGCAACAGGTGCTTTGGTGTACATCTGGACCACGGGGTACAAGCACTCAGCTTCTCCTAAAAACCATCCTTAACTTTTACGCGAGTATGTTACCTTAAGGTTCACTCAACTTCGACGATTACGTCGCAGCGAGCAGTGCATGCACGTGTGTACCTCTAGGGGTTTGACTCCTACCTTAATATCCAAGTTTTTTCATCTATATCAAGGTTTCGGTGATCAGATCAGCCCGTTCGTTGTCCGGGTCATGCCAATCCAATATCCGGATCAAGGTCGTTCGATATTGGGCTCGGTGTGGTGGCAACCAGCTGGCGAGCCAACCGACGTAATCCCCCGACACTGGCCGAGGCTTTCGGCCAAGGTCGCCCAGCGACCGTGTCTCAGGTGGGCGGGGCTGCTTATGGTCTGCGCCGGCAGAGTGCCACCAGCAGCAGCACCATGCGGCCGCTGGAGCTGGCGCTGTGCGTGGGGCTGCGGCTGGCCACGGTCCGAGGTCTGTCCAACTATGACAGCCGTGTGCGCCAAGGAGAGCCGCTGGAGCCGAGAAACTACGTGCTGCGTTCGCCGCCGGCGACCATCGGAGCGGCCTGGCAGCACGGCGGCCAGCCCCTCTCCTCCAACGGCACCATCAGTGCCTGTGAGTAGCCGAGCCTCGGACTGGGCCGCGGAGAGGACCAATTGCCATCCGAAAAAGGTTTAGTCGTTGAACCGGTGGTCCATTTGAATGTAAAATCGCAGAGTGGAAAGGTTTTATTGGCTCTACAGAGGTGACTATGTTGAAATGGTTGTCTCCATCGTTAGTTCCTGCCTTAGCTTTTTTGTAAAGGGGAAAGTGATGCACCTCCTTACAATTCCGCCCATGAAGCCTCCCAGAGACCGCAGTGGCCTATTAGCACCCAGAGACCATAGTGTAACCGGGATTGGAGCATGGACCATCAACGTGGGAGCCAACGGCTCTAACCACTCTGCCAATGCACACCTCCATCTGTAGTTTGAGGCGAGCAAGCTAGGAAATGGGGAAGGGACAGATCGTTGCCGTTCATTTCAAACTCAGGTTCACTGTTATGGTGTCGTCTAAGCAATAAGAGTCTGTCTACAAATGCGCTTGAGTGCAAAGGAGAAGGGTAGCGGGGTTTCACGCAGCGCAACCAAAGCGTAACAAGGTTGGAGACTAGTGCTCGCAAACCGTCGCTGAGATATGGCTGTGAATCGTATGGAAATGTTCTTAGGAAATGCTTTAACTGATAAGACCAGCCCAGTTGATTCTATCTTTTTGCGAAGACGGCTTGAGGCCCGGCCATGTGAAGAGGGCATCCCATCTTTTTATACTCTTCACTTAATGCTACATCAGACGTGTACATTTTCTCAATAAGAGCAGTTTCCGTGAAATCTTTCTGAATAGCTCAGAATTTCGACTTGGATTTGGATTTCACCGCTATGGAAATAGCATATTATTTCGTTTGTATTGCTTTTTACAACGTGTGTGCATCGAATGTTCGCACCTCACTAATGTGTCAAGATGGTTGAAATGTTGCGGAAGTTTGAAACACTGCTTAGATAAAGATATACGAAAACATGAAGTTGCTATCGCACAAATTCAACAAAACGATATAATATGGCTTTGGCTTCTGCCCTATTGCGTTCATCCCAGTGGCTTTTTTCGGGGCACATTTTGGCTTTGGGCATGGGAGTATGATTCATGCGACGCACTGGTCAATCTACAACCAACCAACTTCTCAGTACCTGGCCATTGCCCGCTGGGCCAATCACAAACGTTCTTTTATTTACGCCAATGGAGGTGCGCACGGGGGTTGTCATGACGACGGTGGTCGCGACTACAGGGAAGAAGCGTGGGTCTGTAACAGAGCGTTGACGGGGCGATATGGAAACGAAAATAATTAAAATTGATGTCCTTATCCTGGCTTGACGTTGCTGAAGTGACACTACTCGGTGCTATTATAAAACGTAACTAGTCTTGATATTCCACTATAGTTTGTGTTTGAAATATGCCTAAAAGGTGGGACACTCCCTTTAAAATAAACGTTTGGCCCAATTTTGATCTACACCCAATCACGCGTTCCTCAACATCACTGCAGAACAGTATAGAAGCAGGGCGTATTGTTTAGGGACATAGGAATGACCAATCGAGTATTGGTATAGCGTCAAGGGAAACGGGTGAATACCGTCGCCCTTAGCGCGCTTATAAACATAAGGTGAAATAAGCTTGCTTGTACGTATTGGTGTTCTTTTTGGAATGTTGTTTGTGTGTTCTTTTTGGAGCGAATGTTTATTGGAATGTTGCACATTTCAAGACATAAGTCTTATTTCCGTAATATCTAGCACACATGTCTAGCTTCTTGTATCATATAGGACAAAAAGTGTTTCATGCTTTAATCCCACATTGCTTGTACGGGAATAGTCGGCAGTTAGTCAGAGTTCGTTGTACTTCGAAGCTGTGCTCACGTACGCCAAACCATAATGTAATGTGACGTTTAAACGTTCCCTGGTCATGAAGGCTGCACGGCCAATGAGGTGAGGTGGCAGTATGGGAAGGAAATGTCTGTCACATTAGGCATGTTTGAGTGACTTTAAAGCGGTCTGCCGGAAAAAGTCTGCTGATCTTCGCGGGTGTGTAGCTAGGAAACAAGTGGGTTTTGGGCCTTATGAAGGTGGGGCCGTAACCGCACCGAATGATCTTCACCTTGGCTATTTCAAGTCAAAACCCAAGACAAATGTGGAACACCCCCTTTAAACTTTCCCGAAAAGGCGCCCCATGCGTTAAAGTCACCACAGGCAGCTAAGCACTCTTTGCAATCAAAGGACAAGTTTTTCGAATGACTGGTGCATGTGTATAAATCAAAACTTGTGTGTGGTGTGAACCGTCGCCATATGTGTGTGTGGGGGGGGGGGGGGTCGTGCGACCCCTCCCCCAGGGGTTGTTGGAGGATAACTTTTTGGAATGCTGTGCAATTGTGCTCAAATTTTCAGTGGCCTATAATGCATTGTTTGCGCTTGTTTTGATACCAACAACGTGTCTTTGGCTTTGCTGGCTTCCGAGCAGCGGCCGATCTAGACGCATGGAAACTATTACCAATGGTGAGATATTGCTGAAACCAACCCACTTACGTTTTTCTCCAAGCTCTGTCTTTCTAAGGTTGAAAAGGGCAGGAGTTCATCGACCTCACCCCCCCCCCCCCCGCCTATCAGTCTGCGTTATGAAAAACGAGGAATTAGGGCGAGGGTCCAACAGCAAGCCAACGGTCTGCCCCCATAGTCCAACAGCGGGCATTTTCCTCTAGTACAGCAAGCCCACCACCCATCGGGTACGATGGTTAGCACCAGTTTTTCGCTATCGCAAGGAGAACGACAACCGTTGCTCAGAGCCAACCGAATCCAACAGCAGCCAGGGATCCGTTCGGTCAGCAGTTTTCTGGCCATTAGTTGTAGTGAGCGCCCTGATTTCTGGACTATGTATCGTGTTCCGCAGGGCAATAGAACACTGGTTACTCCAAAGTTTTGACTATTAGGCATCAACACATACTGTAAGTATATCAGAATCGGGATTAGGACCAGATTTAGGATGTTACACCAAAAGCTGGCAGTTCTTTGCTAGTGGCATCTTTGATTTGATGTGGCGACAGTCGCAAAACGTTTAAAGTGCGGCACAGTATTGGAACCGGTGGTTGGGGGGGGGGGGGGGGGTCGGATTGTGTTAAGGTAATCTCAGATACCTTCAGGTTAATCTGATATATCTTGCTTCTTGTCAAGTCAGATTATGTCTCGGTGTACACATCGTGACTCGCTTCAAACATTCTGCATAATGGTTGATCATGTAATGACTCAGTTACTGTACAGCGCGTCAGTTACGAGCATTGTGACACAGGCTACTGCTGTTGAGTGTTGAATGCAAAGTGACTGCTCAACGTGCTCTCAGGTATATTAGTGTTTGAGCTGATAATTTAGTTTTTTCATCATATGAAATGGGATTTGCTGGGATTATTATCTTATTGGTATCTGAATGTTCCACATATGCAATAATAACCCTGCACCATTATCTACAGGGGTGTTACCAGCCATGAAATAGATCAAGCGGCAATTATATCAATTCAGCACAGCTGCATGATGACATCAGATGCATTTGTTGAGAACGGAATGTCTGTCTAAGATGATGGAAGTGTTTGTTATGATCCAATGCTATGCACATGCCTGTTACGATATTAAGGCAAATACAGGATTAGCCTGCACCGTTTAAGGGGGGAGGGGCATGCGATGTCAAAAATTGCTTGAGTTGTCAGGCATAATTCAGCTTACTTGAAATGGTAAGGTTATGCCTTTCCAGACCAGTAAAATCAATGTGTGTGAATTACTGGCAGGCTGTGCTGAGGGCCGTCCCACCCACCTTCATCCCTTGTTGTTTCTCATTGGGTCTGAAACACTACATTTTGACGAAATGCTATTAAATTTTGTGGTTTTGTTACATTCATCTAATTGTCCGGTCAATTCCATCAAATGTCGCCTGAAGTAGGTGATCATGATGCAATAGTAGCCTTTACCTTAATTTTTTTGTTTGTAATATTCTAGGAACAACATTAAAAACGGTGGACTAATATTGGCTAATGCATGTCAACGCTGTTTGGGCGGAGGGGGGGGGGGCATTACAAAAGGCAATTGCTCAATGCGATCGCCTGTAACACAAACCTTGTATCTAACAGTAGCCTGTGCATGGTAAATGTATCCAATGTGAGCAGCAAATGTAGTTAATTGGCGCAAATGTGTTTGACCTAAATATTTACAGTTGGTCGGTGGGATTAAGCATCCTTGTGATTTGTGCTCAATCTTATGCTGAAATAATGAGATCATTCAGGATGCATGGTTAACAGCTTCATTATGACATTATAGGATGGTTGCTTATCCAAGAGGGGATTTCAGCATTGTGCCATTTGTGGAAGTTGAAGTTTGGGTAAAATATCGCAATATTCTGAACACTCGACTGTGACCCAATTCTCAGCATTATACCTAATACACGACATCATTGCATAATTTGTATCAACGCAATTATTTTGTAACAATACAATAAGTGGTCAGTGGAAGATGTTACAGCCTCCACAACTACTAGTATCGACACACTTCGCACCTCGCAGGCACCGTGAGACGATGGCATGTTTTGAAAATCGTGAAGCAATGAGATCGTCAAGTAATGAGAAGGAAAGAAGCTGACAAGCATCACTGGTATGTTATGTTGGCGACAGGCGCAGCCAAGTGGTCCAGGGAGCCTTGCATGTTCGGGCCCCTCCGTGACCAAGCCAGACTCGAAGCGCAGTTTTCATATTTTAAATGCAATGTAGTCCAAAAGTCGCCTGGATCTGGTAGCTCCATTGAAGACAGGCTCGGATCCAGTAATGCTTGACTGATACCAGGACTGGTACCAGCTTTCGATGCAAGCAACGTGCGCCGCCGTTTTCCGTTCACGGCAAAGTCCATGCATCGTCAAATTAGGTGCCGGCTAGGACCATAATCACTACTTGCAGACTGGCTACTGGTAAATACCTTAGTATACAATCCTCCATGTCTGATGCACTCACCTGCCCTAGACGACTGCGCTGTGAGACAACGTGCGAGCAATGCTCGTAAATGTGAGCACGTTTGAACAAAATTCATCGGACAATGAGCTCAGACCGCGTGCATATCTGTTTATAATGGACGTCCATCAGCTCACATGTTTCGGCTGCTGCCCGCATTAACGTCATTTCTGATTATGTCATCACAGGTAACCCATCACTGGTCATTTTCATATAATTTATGTCTTGAAGAATCCAGGACTTCTGATTTATACACTGCTATCGGTGACATTGGTCCATTGGCTCCCAAGATAGGCAACGAGCAGAAAGGCAACTCGAATGCTGCCAAATGGCCCAGCCAATGTCAGATCTTAGACTCCGACCAAGCGTAAGGCCCGGTCTAACAGTACCCACACCTCGTCCTTGTTTCAGGCAATTGCAAGATTCATTGCCTATCGGACCCGCTGTGCTTCAGTTACCAGTACAACAGCGCGACCGGCTGCGTAACCTTCGCGTCAAGAGGCGCTCCGGTCTATCTTTCCAGCGCTGTGACCACAGGAAACGACCTGCAGTACAGAGATGGCATGGGTGCGTTTTAGGAGTGATAAACGTGACGATCCAAAACTATTGGAAAAGACGGTCCGCCGATGAAGTCCTGTAGCTTGTTACGAGCGGATAACCCGCTCATGCGCATCTGGTTTTGGTTGCAGGCACATCAAGCCCCGGCGCGCGGTTAACATTGGGTGTGTGCTTTTATCTTCGTAGCCACTGATACAACTTCATGATTACCTTTGAGGGTTATGGACGACTCAGATTGGCTATATAAATATATATACATATATATATATATATATATATATATATATATATATATATATATATGCATACATCGTCATATACATGCGTTCGCACCTGCCCTCTGCCTACATGGCTTTGCTGCAACGTTGGGTTATGGAAGCTATGAAATTTTAAATGTTATTGTCACCGCTTTTGTACCCTGGACGTAATGCCAGGTGTGTCTGCTTTAAGTTCAAGGACAAACATCGCATCTGTTCCAGCACGACTCGGCGACTTCTGCAAGATAAAGGATGAGTGCACGTTCGTCGTAGATGATTCCGAGTGCAGGAGTGGTGTCTGTGCCTGCCGCGACGGCCTGCAAGAAGTCGGCGGGGCATGCACAGAAGAAGTAACAACTGATGGAGCAGGAGGGGGCGCCGCGGCAGGATCGGCTGGCACAACGATGACCAGCTCTGGGGGCTCAAAGGGCTTGTCTGAATCTGGGCTGACATCCATCTCTGTTACGCCTGCCATGGGAGCTGAATCAGGTGACACATCTGGCACCGAACAGTCGTCCAATGCTGCTTCCTCTTCCAGTGGTCAAGCAGGTACCACCTCTGGTTATGGACAGACAACCAATTCGGCCTCATCCGCCTCCGGTACTAGTGAACCTGGTGCCGCATCTAATTCTGGACAGGGGACAACTTCTGGTCCATCTGCCGGTGATGGAGCAACTGCTACGTCCAGCTCTGGACTGACGAATGTTGCCTCATCTTCCATCAGCGAAGCCGATGCCTCATCGACATTTGATCCGAGAACGACTTCTGCTTCATCTGTTGGTGGAGCTGACTCCACGTCCCGTCCTGGGCTGACGTCTTCTGACGCTTCATCTAGCGCTGGCAGCGAAGCGTCATCTGCAGCAGGTGGTGCAGCTGAAACTACACGTGATCGTGGGCTTGCGACGTCTTCGGCTTCGCCTGTCATTGGTGGAGCAGATACCACATCTGATCCAGGGCTGGCATCGACTCGCTCTACATCTGGCTTAGATGCTGTCGGAAACGCTGGTTCCTCAGGTAATGCCCTGAAAAATATGTCATTACTCGACGACACTAGCATGAACTCACATCGCTTGAGCGGGAGTCATTCGCCAGAATGGACCTCTTCCGCCTACAACGGGTCGGTGCATACCAGTACAAGTGAGGTTGGACCCCTCTTTTGCCTTCGGACATGCAAGTAAGACAGGATATAATAATTTATCTATACACACCCACACCCACACCCACACACCCACACCCACAGATATATATATATATATATATATATATATATATATATATATATATATATATATATATATATTGATATTGATATTGATATTGATATTGATATTGATACTGAAAGTGACACAAAAACCAAAGCTGCAACAAAACGGCGAAAGCATGATCAAACTCTACTGTTGCAATCATATGTCATCCTATCACAACGTGGACAAACGAGTCATCCATGGAATCATCCAAGACAATGTAACATGCGCCAGCATGACAGACTACCTTTTACTCACCATCTACTGTAAGAATAGAAAAACAAGCAACCTTTTGATCAAAAATAACATGACCGCCAAAAATGGTATTTTGCAGTACACAAATGTAGTTGATCAATTCTGTCCGCACGAAGATTGCAGGCTCAGTGGGGTAAACTACATTGGCGTCGCAACTGCTTCTCTTTCCACGCAACTCGCCATACGCCTTCAACACGGGGCTCCAAAACAACACATGATCCGTGCCACCAAACAACTTTGACACGCATGGAATTCATAGGAAACACTTCTATCATCAAAGCACAACACAACAAGGCACGACAAATTATATAAAAAGCCCTGCTCATTCGTCAGCATGTCCCAACAATCAACAAACAATTTCATTCTTGCGTTTCACTGGGGATTTGGGGATACGTAGGACTCTCCGCTTTGTGGAGGACGTTAGCTATGCCTTGAGTGCCTGGAAGTAAACTACAGGGGCCTGCATGCATCTTGAAGCCTGTCTAACTGAGCTTATTTTACTGAGGCGTACTTAATTTTGCACGAGATACATGACTTGCTTTTTATTGGAATCACCGATGCATGATCATATGCATATATATATGTATATATATATATATATATATATATATATATATATATATCTCTCTCTCTCTCTCTCGTCCTCATCGTCTCTCTCTCTCTCTCATCTCCTCTCTCTCCTCTCTCTCTCTCTCTCTCTCTCTCTCTCTCTCTC
>NW_023597034.1:43628510-43658478 GCF_011947565.3 Pollicipes pollicipes | reverse complement strand
GTGATGGTGTAATGCAATACAGTAAACCCCACATGATGGGCCTTATGATGCTACAGTGTTTTGTACTTGATAACTTGTATATCGTTGCACATGTACATATTTGCAATTGCGTAGATTGGGATCATTGGCAGCACTTATCAGATAAACCATCAAAACAGTCTGTTATTACTTTTACCTTTGCTTTACGGTGCTCCAGATAATCACTCAAGATGTCTTTTTGTACTGTGCAGCACTGCCGTATTGGCTCTCAGGTCTCAAAGAAAATGTCTCAAAAGGCACATTGGAAATAACAACAACTTAAGTTGTACCGTATATATATATATATATATATATATATATATATATATATATATACGCTACAATATATATATATATATATATATATATATATATTGTAGCACTCTCTCTCCCTCTCTCTCTCTCTCTCTCTCTCTCTCTCTCCTCCCTTCTCCCTCTCTCTCTCTCTCTCTCTCTCTCCTCTCTCTCTCTCTCTCTCTCTCTCTCTCTCTCTCTCTCTCTCTCTCTCTCTCTCTCTCTCTCTCTCTCTCTCTCTCTCTTTACATGCTCATGCCATTTTACCCCAGCGCTTATCGGGCTCATGTGCTGAGAAAACTATCTTGATCTGTCGTGGATGTCCCAGAGAGAGAGAGAGAGAGTGTGTGTGTGTGTGTGTGTGTGTGGTGTGTGTGTGTGTGTGTGTGTGTGTGTGTGTGTGTGTGTGTGTGTGTGTGTGTGTGTGTGTGTGTGTGTGTGTGTGTGTGTGTGTGTGTGTGTGTGTGTGTGTGTGTGTGTATGTGTATGTGTATATGCATATATGTATATATGTATATGTGTATAAAACAAACCTGATACACCCATTCACTTAAGTCTGAACAATGCAGTAAAACAAGTGTGCTTGAGGTTCCCTTGAGGAAAGCTCACTTGGGAGATTGAAGCAGCACATTTGAGTGCAGGTGTGCAGCGTGAAGAAGCATCTTCCTCTGAATACAAACCTGGTCACGACCTCTCAAATTTTGTGAAGGTGCAGTGACAACATATTTCTTGGGGATACACACAACACAAAAAAGGACTCAATACAAAACAGAAAGCATTGAACAATGCTGAGTATGAAACAAAGTAAGAACTACAAGCCACACCACAAGGTAACAATACCATGACATTCACAAAATGACAGCATGAACAATTTTTGGCAGATTTCTAGCATAGCCAAACACTTTGCAAGGTATTACACTGGGACTGCCACGTTTATATTTCTGGGACATCCACGACACATCAAGATAGTATTCTCAACACGTGAAGCCCGATACGCGCTGGGGTGAAATGGCATGAGCATGCAACGAAGTCAAGTGTAGCTTTGCAGAATAATAGTTGTAAGATTGCTGCACTTAACAACACAACATTCCGGATATATTATCAGTTTGTTGACTGGCCAGCAGCGTTAATGGCTGCAGGGTATCATGTGTCAGCCGGTGCAAATGTGCTGAATCAACGTGGTCATAACAAAGTCTTGCTGTTTTACGAATAAGTTTGTCTGGTCATCCACATTAACACGCCAAAGTTTGTCAATTAGACATCAGCAGGAACGTGATGAAATGAAATGACAGGGAAGTTGAGTCACTTTGAGAATCATTGCTACAGGCACCCACAGCACACAAAGGCATCTTGATTTATTAAGGTAGTGCACTGTATAATTGGTACACTGATCGCAACTGGTGTGCATGGTACGTACAACTAATAATGACACTGACAGTGACAGATAGTGGCTGATCGTGGCTGACAGACACAGACAGCAAACTGCAAACAAATATGTCACACCAAACACGTCAGGCATATCCATAAAAATAATAAAACAATTTGAAAGTACGTACATCATAAGTTGAAGTGCTCAAAGTTTGAGGCGGTCAGCCCAAATTTCAGTGCATACAAGGCAGATGTTATCAGAAATTGGGATGGTTCAGAGGTAATATCAGGAGATATACATCACAAAGAGAACGCAACGATTGAGCATATCCAAATAATCAAATGCAACATTCCGTAGCATGAAATAAAAAACATTGTTTGGATCTGCTGTACTTCTCAAACACCATAAACTCGCGCCCGGATGACCGGCTAGATACCCTTCGTTCGGGTGGACGGTCGATTCGCCCCCCCCCCCCCCAAGATCTCGGGAACTAAGAAAGCTAGAGACACCAAATTTACAGAGTGTCTTGATCTGTATGTGAACTCGCTTAAATATGAGCCTGAGGTTTCCAGGTTATAACCTTCAGGTCAAATAAGGCCAAACAAAGCAAAATTCCAGTTTGATCTTCAAAGTGCCCCCAGAACCTAGATAACTGTTTCTAAGCAAAGGGTCACAAGCTCATTTAAGGTCAGTGACCTTGTTTGACCTTTTGAAGACCATGGTGACCAAAATCAAACAAGACTGCTCTGTGTTTTGCATTTCAATGAGCGACACAGATTGCACTAGGTAGTTTTTGTCTAAATATCAACCTGGGTCATCTTAGGTCAATGACCTACTCTTACCTCTAAGAAGTTCATGGAAGATGTATAATGTGGTTCCTGCTATCAATAAATTCGAAATGAGCACCAGAAACTACCCCTTACATCAAGCCCTAAGGTCATAAAACAGGTTGGTTTTGACCTTGATCTGACCCTCATACCTGACCTTAGGTCAAAGTAATTTGCTAATTTAATATTTGTTTTGCCTAAGAAATCATCTCAGAGATGTATGGCTTCGTCAAACAGTCCATTGTTGCATCTGATTGAACGATTCCCTAGAAATTGCCTTCGCTGTAACCATGGTCTAACTTTGACCTGCCATAGGTCAGCTATCTTATGAGGTGCATCTTAATCTTTTATATTAAACGATCCGCTATTCAGTTGTCTACAGCTATGAAAAATTTGGCGTGGCTGCGCTCCCCGTTCGGAAACCATTCCGGAAAAACCTCCAGGGGCTCAAGTTGACCCCCACCCGAGCGGGTGTTAACAAGGAAACAAAAATGGAAGGTGTTATGTTTGAATTTACGAGTACCCGTAAGCATGCCAAAAGATACATATTCAAAGGGAATGTTCCACATTTAAAGATATTGAGATAGGCATCAGATATGATGGGAAAAGCTTACTTGTAGTTATTGGTAAGCTTTCAAGACTCAAAAACGACGCAAATAGCAAAATTTCAAAATTTATAAAAATGCGCCCCGTTACGTCATTGATTGATAGCGACATGGAATGGTTTTGTGACGACAGCAATACCTGGCAGCATCTGACAGCCCGACTTAAAGAATACTTCGCAACACACAAAAGCTGACGCCACCCGGCCATTCTCGTCGCGGGGCTGTGTCGGGGGGCGGGTCAGTGGGTGGTTTGTTTGTGGGTTTTTGTCTTGGTGCTTGCCGTAAGAAAAGCTTTGTTGGACTGTTTGACATACGCAACATAGCAATCGCCAGCTTTTATGGCAGATTATTAATATCAAAGCACGATATGCCGTGCTGCTGCTGTTGCTGCTATGCTGTTGATGAAGCACCTGTTGATGATTTTGTCAATACTTTATTGTCGACCCATCGTTGCCTGCAGTGCTGTAGTCCTGACATTGATATCATGTGATGTGCACAGTAGCTACTTTCTTTATTGTTTGTAACTTGAAATGCGGTGTCAGTGAAAATTAATAAATTCGGTATGTTGTTATGAAATGATTGTCAAAGCATTGCTATTGCTGTGGTAAAGATGGCAAGACTGGGCTACCAAGAATGCCAGTTTGCATAGGATTATTTATGCAATCAATGGTTAACCCAGATATGACCATAGTGATGCGATGACATTCTTGTCGATAGTACTTTGGCATTGTTAACTCGGTTGTTACCAGTCATTCATAAATTATAAGCTGCTGTCTCATAGGCTTGACATAGAGCAGTCAACCAATGTGGTATATCGTGTAATGGCACGGGCCGTGTAAATAATCGTGTAATAGCTGTGGCACTACCTCAGTGCTGTACTGTGACATGACATAATGAAAAATGATATGGTTTTTGTGCTGCAATTCATGTTGCTTTCATAATAAATTCCATCGTGGAAAGGTGGGTCAAGTGACCTCTCTCGTATTGATTCCCCATCTGACATATGACTGACCAAAAGCGCATGATGCAATATACAAATCCCTTTCAGCAAAGCAGACAACTAATAAGTGGCATCACATGCTCAGTCTGTTTTAGGAATCCACAAAACGTAGATGAGAAAGATGCAAAGACATCATCCACTTCCACAGCCATGCAACTTGCTGCAGCCATCAGGGTGCTTTACTTAAAAACAACAGGAAAATTTTACATGTGATGAAATGAGACTGCAAACATCCTGACCTTGCACAGGGCTGTAAACATGACAAGTGCATGTAGTATGGCTATGGTATGTGTAGTGTGTAGTATGTAGTGCATGTAGTATGGCTGGATGGGCAAAATGCAAGGAAGTGACGAAGCTTGCCAATGCACACAAGGCTCATGGTAAAGATATTATTAAGTGCTATCCAAGACACCAACAGCAATACTTTTCCGCTTTTCTCAGCACCCAGCATCCCATGCAAGTTGCAGTGACTATGACATTGATGACTCACGAGCAATGCTCGCCTGCATACAAAATTTGTGAAGACAGTACAATGTGCATCAGTAATAATACACCTCAATGTTTTCGGAATTCTTTAGGGAAAGACAATTTTGCAAAGCCATATAACGTGAGCCTATGCTGAGCATGTGCATTAATGAGCTGCACTGCAATGAGCCCCTGCTGCCAAAATGAATTGCTGATGTAAAGACACGCAATGGATAAATTACATGCTGCAATACCTCAATGGGTTCAAAATGTTGGCAAGATCACAATGAAGTACCAGCTTGCCTTTGTACACCCCTGCAACGTAAGTGCTAGTGCTTGTCTTAATTTGCCAGCAGTCCTTAGTCACGTTCAAACACAGACATAAAGGTGGAGGCAGGTATCAATATTTCACATGTTATTGGGAGTCAGTAGACTTAAAGAATACCAAAACAGTGTTCTTTGTCAGAAGTACACAATTTGCACGCACACTCCCCATCACATCGAAATCAATACAAACCACTTGCACACATCACCAGTGATCACACACATTTTGAGCCCTGATTCACACTCTTTTGTCAAATGAGTGTGATCTCACACTTGCACAGCTCGGGGAAATATCAAATTGCAGGTTTTCTCGCAATTTCCGCACAGATTTTTAGTCATAACACCGCATTTCACCGTGAACTCCCTTCAAAACAAAGTCCCAACGGGGGTTCATGGTAATGCGGCTCAAGAGGTTGTACTTGTAGAACACAATTTTTGTTCAAGATTTAAATCTGTGGTACAATGTGTGCGAAACATTTAGTAAAATTTATATCTAAAATTACCATAATGTTTCCCTAATTTCATAATGCCTCGCTAGCCCATAAACCCGTGCAAGGTCCTGTGCTCTGGTACACAAGGCGCGAACCGAGCTGTCTGTAAGAGATACGTCAGTAGAAGAAGAGAAACGGATAGCAGGGGAAAAAGACAGATTTTCCGTCGCGTCTTCTTTCTTATAACTTTCGTTAGAGTGCCTGTTTTTTGGGTAGCGTACTTTTTTGCGGAAAGTGCGTTCTTTTTCATAACATTGACCTGTGGCCTAGAAATAAGACAAAAATTACCAGTTCACGACGAGTACCGCACAACCCGAAAGCGCTCACGCTGACATTCGCGACACGCATTCAGCAGCGAAATATTGCTAACAGCCAATCATCTTTCGCGCACTGTATCATACGTGCTGCATCATCGCTTTTACGAATGTACCAGCGGCCAAGCTGTTTTGACCATAAGCAGAAAATAGCCTGTAGTATGACCGCGATCGCATGGCGTTTCTAAAAGGTCAGTAATGCCAAGACAACTTTGAAATAGGCTGTAAACAAACCTTTTCGCCCTTTTGCGGGCGCGTAACTCAGGGACCAGATCGTTTTGGGTCTTAAGAATGGCATGGCCGTGAACTGCATCAAAAGGTCCTCAAGATAGCTATTTCAGTTGAAAACGCAATGCAAATGTGGAGTATTCCCTTTAAGTATTCTACAAGTTGAGCTATACGGTTCCTCTATCATTAAAGGAACGGAAAAACCCTTGTGCAAACCAGTTATGGACAAGCGAAGGGTATGAAACGTCCAGGAAGCATATTTTTACGTACATGCGTGTCCTAGGAACCGCTGTCAGTGGTGTTAGAAATAGCGCTGACCGAAATGGCCCAGCTATTGATGCTCTGGCAAGAATATTCTGTAACGAAATATCAGGGGGGACGAGAAATAGATTCATAATATCATTTCGTAAATATATTTATACTTGCTGTAGCTCAACAACTAGCTTTCAAGAACGACGAGAAACAACGTTTTGGAACAGAAAAGCTCAGGCCACTAAAACCTACATTCTCGAGCATACATTGGATGAAAGCGATGGAAGTGGAGCGAAACTTCCCCAAATATGTTGCGTTCGCTTCCTTCTATTGGTTCTATGCATTCCTTTTTTAAGTAGTTTGGATGTCAACAGAGTCATCCAATGGTCATAAGATCGCCACGTGGTTCAGAAGCTTAGGATCGCATTTCGTTGAGGGCCTCGACTTCTCGGGCCCCGGACAAAGCGCAGCTGAGCTCACGAGCTTACGCCCCGCCCCCTTCTGTCTTTTCCACCTTACTCCGCCGTAAGCACGTGGATCGCTATAAAATAGCACGTCATCCTGATGCAAATCCCGCGGAAGCGGGCCTTCTTGAAGGATCTTGGAAGATGCAATATCTTCAGACTCATTGCCAATTTCTGACTCCCTTTTTCCACGCAGTCCTTAGAAACCAAAGGAAAACATAACTGCACAGGAACCTAAATGTGCTCTTATAAATGTACCCAAGGAACCCAAGCCCAACCCAGGTTATAGAAACGCGTTTTCAATACGTCGCTTGTGCGCCGGAAATGTGATGAAATATGACGAACCAACCGGAATATGGCAGCACTATTTCTCACGTCGCGTACATTGGTTGCCTAGAAACGCATGTACGAAAAATATATGCGTCCAGGAACCGTGATACACAATGCGCCACAAACGCCACATGACATACAGCTCTTTGTTATGCATACCACAATTCAAAAATATAGCATTCTGATGAGGCCAAAATCTCCTTTCCGAAACAGTGTTCACATCACAAAACTGGGGACCATTTATTTAGAGTCCAGCCGGGAATCGCTAGCCGCACGCCATCAAAAACATACCAAACATTTAAACTAAAGGGCAGAACAGCAGTTAGCTGACCAAATGAGCAGCTTCCTTTCCACTGATGTCCTCAAATATGATATACGTGACGTCATGCAGGCTTTGTGTCCAAACTACTTTTTTCTCACGCATCTCGATGGTGCCACTTTTCAACAGTGTTAAATGATGCAGATGACACATTCCTGGAGATGTGATCACCTGCTATCTACAGACACATTCGATTCTATCGCAATTTTTTACAGGTAGGATAAAGTTATGTTATTTAGTCTTGACCGTTCAAAAGTTAAGACTGAGATTATCAAACACTGTCCTAGGATTGCCGACTTTAGGTGTAAAACAACACCCTACGTGAAGGAATTTTTCACTCGTTCTCCCCATATTTTGTTAATTTTTCACTCCTGCCTGATATTGTCTAATCGCACATGCCAAGCCCCTATTTCCCTTTCTGAGGTTTTCAGATGTCATCCAAAACCGAGCTCACTTGAAACCACCAAGCATAAACGAGGCTCCGCAGAACCTGAATGCCTATGGAACTTGAAAAAAGCAGAAGTGAAAAATGAGGGTGCAGAGTTATACACCAGATGTATTATGTATATTATGGTACAGCAGAAATACACAACAATACAGGGATACAATAAGTGCACACAGGGGCAAATATATCTGAGCCAAGCCTTCCTTGACGTTCAAGACTAATGTTTCGTCGCATATTATCAGAACATACACCAACAGGAAGTCAGCAAACGAGGCTGGTTGTCCAATCTAATCTTACGGATGGCCAACTCGCTTACTACAGTCATACTCTCAGTAAGCATGTCTTATGTTATGCATCTGTTCGTGTTATCTCACGTGCATGCGATCAGACTAGCACAGCTACATGTTGCAATCATTCGGGCGGGCCGAATGCAATGGTTTTTGTTGAATCCAGGGCACGTTTCTGTTGCCTTGTCCTGTTAGGCCTGCTGACTTCCCCTAAGTTTTCTGCAGCTGTGCGTAGCGGTTTTTGGTTGTCCAGGACAATGTGGAACATCAATCGCCGTTCATTTTCAGGGTTTGTGGTCGTCGGTCTCTTCATGCCAGCTGGGCCTGTCTTCAACAACCCTTCTCAGATGTACTGCAAGCGTCTTCTCGATCCCAACACCGGAGAGCAAGTTGTTCTTAACGGGAGAAAGCAACTGAAGAACCTTAACAGCGATGGACAAGTGAGGCTTTGTACTGTGCACTCGCACTAAGCCCTTCGCATTGGCAGACAATACAGCCACACGCGCATCGATAGAGTCCGAGAGGCCTCCTTCTTACTCCTGTTCCCTTTTGA
The DNA here is from genome assembly GCF_011947565.3 of Pollicipes pollicipes. Taxonomy (NCBI): domain Eukaryota; kingdom Metazoa; phylum Arthropoda; class Thecostraca; order Pollicipedomorpha; family Pollicipedidae; genus Pollicipes; species Pollicipes pollicipes. The sequence goes on along the minus strand of NW_023597034.1, from coordinate 43,649,893 downwards.
ACTGCAATACGTTTGAGATGCGTATTACCTCCTACGGTGTCGCCACGGGCTTTTGGTAAGGGGAGAGACGAACACTGGCTTAATGTAAAATCAGCCACCCCATCCCCCCCCCATCCCGTTCCTGCATCTCTAGGGTCACCCAGCACGTATTTCTTTGACAGTCCTCTTTCATTGTGAAAAAATTTGTACTGTGTTTTATTCTGTCGCAAAAAAGAGGGCAAAAATGCTTCAAACCTAGTAGTTTCAATTAACCAAGTGTATGTTTTTTATCGTCGTCAATGAAAGTGATCAACTGTTTGATGTGGTTTCACTCCAGTCTTTAATGCCTTTTTGTTCTTGATATTCTGCCGCACGGCCGCTCTTGGCGGACACAGGGACCCCTGTGCCGCACACCCGGCCGCTCCTGTGCCGGACACCTGGCAGTCCCATTGTTCGAAATAGCGCCGACCCGCGAGCGGCTCACCGCCACTGCAATGAGACACTGGTGCCACACGCCCGCGGACGCTTGAAGACAAAATAATTGCGTAGCGCGGGCTAACACACGAAGTATTTCATGTTTTGCTCCATGTTTTACGAGTTCGTGATACGTGAGCATTAGTCGTAGGTCCGCAGCTGGAACATGCGATGTGCACTGTTCTGTTCTGCCCACTGCACTGCTCCATTTTACGATGTTTTCGGTTCATGCATGAGCGCCACAGATGGCCCTTGACTTTTTTGGAGGCTCAGGTTCAGGAATTGAATTGTTCAGGAATTCAAGCTTTATTGCTCTGAGCATTTTAGGAAATGAGCAACACGATTTGCCCCCTTTCTTCGCCCTATCGGTAAACATATGGGGCAATTGAGACTTTGTCTCTTTATTTACAATCTTTGGGCCTTCCGCCCGTTTTCGAGCTCAGAACCCGTCGACACATGGTTGCCCGTATTTACATGCCTGATCATCTTGGAGCTTGCTCTAGTACATTTCTTAAGAGTTGTACTTCGTTCTATTTTTTTTTTTGTTTGTTAACCATTCCAGTAGTTTCATGGGTTTTTCACCATATGCTCCAAATAGGCTCCTAGAGGAAAAGCGCCTCCTTAGCTACAAGTGACGGTGTTTATACACCTCTCCAGTTTTGACCGTCGGCCCATTGTCTCGCTGTCAATGATTGTGCGTAAAGTAATCTTTCATCGTTTCTTTGGTATTTTTCCAAGTTATCGAGCAACAGAACACGGATGCAACACTGGAGCCTGATGGCCGCTGCCTCATGCTTATGAACACGCCACGCTCTATCACCACCTCTGGGTTCGGTTCTAGTGTTTTCTTTTTGTGCTATCGGTAAGTGTGCGTGCGGCATTCACAGTGCAGTTGATAGATCGCACGGCCTAAAACGAGTAGCTGCCTAGAAGCCAGCTCGAAACGACTCATGCCGGTGCGTCGCTTTGTGTCGGCGCCACACGACGTGCATGCGTGTTCACGTAGCATGAATTGGTAGCGTGTGAATGGGCGATCTGTTCAGCGCTCCGCGTGCGCCTGACACGGCCAGATCTGACACGGTCTGACACCGTCAAATAGAGGCTTGCAAGCAGGCTGACTGGGAGGCCGGTGCCGCGCGCCTCAGAACAAGGCGGGCACGCCGGCTGACATGGTCGGCCGCACTTGGTAGCTAGGTTGGGTCGCCGTGGCACCTACGCGCTGTCGTAATGATTTCCGAAGTCATTGGGGAGGGGGCACAGGGTCATAAGGTCACGCCATCCACGCATTGGTGCAAGTGAGGTGAGTACTCGAGTAACGGCCAGCTTTTAGGGGGGGGGGGAATCGGCACGAATTTCACCAAATGACTGTTTTATTGCACGTTTGCGTGATTTCACAGTCGTTTCATAGCAATTGTCACTGAATGACTATTCCCGGAACGATTCGGGCCAGCCTGAAAGATGGAACGATTCAGGCCAAAATGGACTGGTAACTACAGACAAGGCTGTCATTTTTCGTTCAGGATGCTGCAGTCCATCTCAACTGCGCTTATGAGGCTGCGACACCCTTTTTCCGATTCAGGGAGCCATTGAACCCATCCTACCTTGAGAAGTTTAATGTTGCACTGCGTAGCACTGTTTCGTTTAGTTTATCAAGATGACTGTCACTGTGCGCGTGCCCAAATGCATGTTGTGGCAGTGTGCGAGGACTCTCCCTCTCAGCAGTGAAGACAGCATTAGATGGAGATGTGTTAGGGAGCGGGTCTCGTCAGCATTTTGCGCCAAGTGCTTAGATGTTGACTATATTGTCATTATGCTGTCTTCGATGCACTCTGTCCATGGCCGCGCTGTTGGCATTTATGGCATGCTATGGGCTTGCTCTTTTCATTCGTGTCGTCGAACTCACAAGTCATGCAATTTCTCTTGGAGCTGAAGAGAAGGCGTTAAAAGTTGCAGGTAATTATCCTATCATGCTTCACTTCTCCTGGGCCGCAGTTGGCTATCTGCACGCCGCCACGTTGATTCACCTTAGCTGTCTGCGTCGGCAAGAAGACCCGAGTCACCAGAAACCGTTTTTCAGGGGCCCGAAGACGCGCCGAAGGGCCTCTCAAGGCAGTTTTTGAGGGTGCCCGAAGGCGGACCGAAAGGCCCCTCAGGACGATTTCAAGGGTTCAATGGGAAGGCTGAAGGACCGAAGCACTGCCCGTGGGTCGTATTAAGTAGGCCCCCTCCCCCCTTCCCCAGCCCGTAGGACCGTGATATCAAATATCAGTTGGAGAGCCTCTCGCATCGATTGGGTACCTCGGAAACAGAGCGGGCCTCTATTTCGGGCGGAGGCCACCAACACCGGAACGTCAGCTCATGTCGGTCGGAGTCCTGAAGGTCCATTTTCCAAGCACGAGCGACGCCGGACCCACGATTTTGCATAGGTCGGTGTCCCTGAAACAATGAGGTTGTCGGCCAGCGGCCCACAGGGCATAAACAGGGGGTCCGGTGTCGGCCAGTGGCCCGTGTTGCCTGGAGCCTTGTATCAGGGGGACCCGAAGGGAACCCACGGGGTCTCTCGAGACCAAAGATCAAGGACCCTATTGGGAGGCTGAACGGCCCAAAGGGTAGGTCGAATTAAGGACCCCGTCCGTTTGGCCGTGATCTGAAATGTCAGTGGAGGGCCTCTTGCACCAAATGGGGACTTCTCGAATATTGCGTTCCTCTATTTTCTCGAGACACCGTGACACCGTCGGAACCATGAACTGTTTTAGGGCCCCCTGGAAGTTTGAATCACCTAAAAGGGTGCAAGCTTTCCGGCTGTAGCTAGTGGGCCGTCTTCGTAACCACAATCATGATGGCCTTGAGAAGCCATATGACGTGTTAAATCCTTGATATTATGCCTATAAGTTGTGCATAGCTGCCAGTCACCAAATCGGGAGCATGCAGTCTTCGCATCATGTGCTTTCAAACCTCGATCTTACAACACGATGGCCCCGTCGCCCGGATTGTTGCCGGTATGTCATTAAATGCAGCCACGATCGAGCAATTAAACCTCCGCCCCCTAGAAAAGAAGCGTATCGGAGGAGTCACGAGCCGATCACAATGTCTGCCGGTACGATGGCGAATGTCATATCTGGTAGCGAGGGTATGAGTGACTGACGCTGGTTCGGATGTCGTGAAGCGTCTTTTGAGAAGCCTGAGGCCGCGGCACAGGTGCACCTTCTTTGCTAAAATCCACCTAAGCTCCCATAGAACATCGCTGGCATGGTCATATTTCCCTCGCACAAAAGTATATCTGGCTAAAAACTTTTAAAACGCCCAACAGTCGGCCTAGTTGATAGCTGTTGTTTGCTCTGTAAGCGGTGATTCAGTATCGGATCAGTGATGCCATGACTCCTTCGACCAGCGTGGCCAGAGTCGAATGCGATGGGCTAAGCCTGCTGTCGCTGGGGCCGCGGAGCATGCCCGTATATCGCCAGTGGCTTGTGGCTCGTATGTCTTGGATCTTACGCCGCAGTGAGTAGAGTACTTCGCGGGTCGGGTCATGCGTACCAGAAGTGAATGGGTAAGGAGTTGAGCTCAGTACAGGTTTCAGGAAAACTAATAGCATGCACACGATTACGGGTAAGACATTTGCAAGTTGTCGGGTACATACTCAATGAAATAGTACCCAATGCCATTACTTGCGCTGCTTTTAGTCAAAATTGGCTTTAGCTAGGCTACCTTTGCAATTCTTAAGGAAGAGGAGTACGCTTGGATGCAAATTCTCTGAAACTTTTTCGTGACGGAGTTCTTAAATGCTAAAAAGCGCAAGGGTGTGATAGCGTATGGGTACAACTGGGTAGGAATGAAAAGCCGGTGGTACTGGCTCCAACCATTCGCAAGCCACTTGGCTGGCTGTTTGGGGCAGCTGCGTGGGTGCCTTGTGGCTTGTATGCCGCCGTTCTCCAACCACCTCGAGTCCTGTCATTCCTTCGAAGCACATCTGACTGCTTTGTGAATACCACGCGTTACCGTTCATCGCACCGTCGTGAAGTCATGTGAACTGAACCAATGGGATGACGTCCAGCTAAGCACAGTAAAAGCTGAAGCAATGGGATCACGTACAGACAAGCACAGCCAAAACTGAACCAAAAGGATCACATGCAGCCAAGCGCAGCATAGCATGCTGCCAAGCCAATGAGCCAACGAGCACATCTCCGCTGGCGTGGTGCCCAGCAGCTATCTCACGCCATCATATGACCACGATACGTGCACTGGTCAATATGTCGCTGCGCCTAAAGCAGTCTGCCATCCCGCCTGCAGATGCACCAGTGTCCTTCGAACCCGCCGTCGGAGGTGATAACGGCTATCTACTCATCCCGGGAGAACACGTTTCACGTGGACGCACTTCTCTGCGTGGACGTTGGATGGAGCCTAGGCACCTGTCGCAACGAGGTCCCGGGAACCGCACTCGTGCCCGGCGTCAGTGGGCCCTGCAGCAGACCAGACCACGTCATGGTGGGCGCCAAGATCAAGCGGAACGCTCCCGGCGAGGTGGAGGAGCTGCGCTGCTGCGCGCGAAGCGATCCCTAGGCAGGAGGTGGGCAAGAACGAACAAACCGGTGAACCGAATGCGGCCGACGACATACCGCTGCGATGCACTGAATGGGGTGTGGCAATTTGTGTTGTTTGTTTGATGCCTTTAATACCAAATGCCATCTGTTTTAATTTCGGCTGAAGTAATTAGAGTTTTCATAAGCATTTCGGCAGAAGTAAATTAGGCTTTTTTGCACGACGGTGGGCGGGGGCTGCATGCCGCTGTTTGACCTATCTCACCCGCAGCCATCTCAGTGGCCTTGTGTAGTGACGCTTGGTCTAGCACGGTGTCGGACATCTCATTACAAATCATTAAACATCTGACACAGTTGGCGCGGGTGTCACTATTTCTTTAAGTCTGTTGTTGCCTTTAGCCCGCGCCTGATCGGGAGGAAGTTGACACGTCTCCAAGGTTTGTCGAGCACAGGTCAACAATCAATGCTTGCAGCGTCACGAAGTTTTCAGTGCTTGTTTATCTACCCATTTGGCACCCATCACGCAAATTGGAAGCTTTAATCTATCACGATCAGTAACCTAGGTGAGGTGAAAGAAGTCAACCTTTAAAAAATTGACCACACATAACATTGTTATGGGTCGTTTGCCTTCGTTCCCACTTGGTATAGTAATAGAACATGATACTACCTACAGCTAGCGTCTTTCAGATCTTTCGTAAAAGGTGAGGTCATTGACCTGAAGTCATTGTCTGACCTTGCTGTCTGGCAAGGCTCGCTATTTTTCATAAATAACGCAAGCTTGTACGCTTTGTTGTGTAGCTTTGGTATTGTACGCGAAGAAAAGAATACTAAATTACATACGCAGCCATCATATGACCACTGAGCACATAACCTTAGCCCAGCCCATGAACTACCTCTATGGGTGCCTTCCTGCAAAACACATGCTGAGCTCAAAATAAGCAGTTTTTAGGAATTTTGGCCGCAGAATTAGAATATTCCACTGCAAACATGTTGAAACGAAATAATAATACATTTTGCGGTCACAATAAGTCATGCAAGATCATATGAGGTCATCCAAGGTCAATGATCTATGTTGCCAGAAGCGGAAAGGATAGATGAACGAGTGCGACACATGTAACCACCCCCGTATCTTATTTGTGAAACCGTTGACGCCTAATTTCAGGTACTAACGTCCCTGTGCTCATTTTGTTGCAAATACATTGGCAAGCGTCAAAGGGACTGTGTATAATGAAGACAACAGCAATCTGCAATCTCAACAGCGATATGCAATCTTGAGTATCTGTAGATATCCTAAACGGTATTTCTGACCACGAAAATGTGTTGTACTGGCCACATGAACCCAGTAAGCACTTCAGCTTTCCCGTTGGATGGTTTATAACTTTAACCTAACCTGACCTCACGTGGTTTCTAGGCCACCAGAAAATGCCATTTTCGTGTCTGCGATACTTTGCTCTCCACCTAACAAAACGAACTTTGTCGGAAGCACATTGCGAATAACGGTGTCGTTCGTGCAGGCTCCTGGTGAACCAATTTTGAACGGTGGCCTAATCTAACCCGGCCCATGTGGGGAACAAAATTGGTCGAAATGAACTCCTCACAGCCTTTGCGCTTACTTCCGTGCTCTCAATAACCGTCATCATGTGTTAACATAGGTTTAACTAACTATCAGAAGAACCTTGTTGACCTTTCGTGGCCGCTGGTTATTTCACATTTGGCCTAAGATTAAACATTTGGGGAACATTTCGATGCTTTAGCGAGACCTTCAAAACCATATCTTTGCTTTTCTCATAAGGCATCTGGAAGTTGGATATCCCAGCTCGGAAGTTAACTCCCCCTGGACGGGCGCGGTTGCCTCAGACCCCCGAACACGCGCGGGTTGGTTAAGCAGCGTTATTCGGGGCATTCCACGACAGATGGACACGTCGAAGAGTCACTTTGACACCCTCACCTCCCGGTTTGGATCAAAAGGGCTGTCAGGCGCTGTCAGCAGCGCTGAAGACGCCTGTGACATTTTCAGATCTCTGAGTTGGTTTTGAAGTTACAGCCTCCGGCACATTCGTGTCGTGTGGTTGAAGGGCCACATTCGGCGGCGGTTTTTGCATTAAGAAAGAAAGGAAACCGAAGAAAAGAAAAAAGGAAACAAAACCCAACATTTTGACAAATTAGTGTATTGTAAACATTACAGAATACAGCCGTTGGAAAAAGCGAGGTTAATGAAATGTGCGGCTTTCATGACGGTGAGCAGGGAGTCGAATGGGATTTGGACCGCGGCAGAGGTTACTTCCAATAGATATTCTAGGCTATTCAGGATTTCAAGAAACCTCGCATTACAAATGAAATCGGACATATCTGTTCTGAATAAGTGAGTACAAAAAGGTGTCATACTCTCTTTAAACCTCGCCGCGCACTCGTATTGTGCTTCCCAAACGGATCGGCACAACAGGGTCGTTTGATCCTTTTTTTGAACAGGATCGTTTGATCTTTTTTCGATGAACAGGGTCGTTTGATCGTTTCATTGTTGCAAGACGCTGTCAATACAAACACGCGCTCCATTCGCACAAAAGGCGCTGGCACAAGGCCCCATCATTGGACCTTTGTCTGACTGAGTCTCACTGAGTCACCCCACATACATAAGAGACCAAACCACTTTCACGGTGAGCACTCACCTCCCCTCCCCCCTTCCGCTCCAGTTATCCTGGCCGTGACAGTACACATAAAGGGGGGGGGGGGGGGGCAGCCGGCTGCGGCGGGACGTTGCATGCCAGGTCTTCGTGCGCTCAACATGATTCGTCGGTGCGTGGACCATTTCGTTCCAAGCGGTTAAACACATTTTAAATTATTAAATCTTTATGAATAAACTACGCTATTTTGGGTGCAAATGAGAAACATGGCAATACTACATAGGGATTTTTTCCTCGTACCTTGCAAAAGTTCAAAATGCCCTGATTGCTATTTATCACGCAGTGACGAGTTCAACAGGGGTATACAAATATTCCACACAGTTGTCTGATCATTTTAACATATAGGTTTGCAAAATTTTCTGTTTATGTAGCTCTGAAACCATGCAACTCAAAATTACCGAGGGTCATAACTTTGAAACGGTGTAACTGAGAGGTTTCAAAATGTCACCAGCGACTTCGGCGTTGATGACGACCCCTATGACTCAACTTAACAAACATCCGAGCGATGAGGGCGTAAGACACTTGTCATTTTGTCATGGAACGTCCCATAAGCAACAACAAGTTACTGTTACTTCTTCCATTATCCTTTACTTTCATTGTATTTTTAATATTTGTTTTGTCATCGTGCGGGTAGGTGAAACATTTTTGGAGAGAGCTTTAGGAAAAATTTCGGTGTAGGCAAGGTTGTGCATTAAGGCCGTCGATCCACACATATCGCTGATTTTCATTCCGTCTGTAGCTTATGTCCACAAAGAAAAGCAAAACTATGAACTTGAGGCCTATGGAACTAATGCACGTCAGGCCCGAATAAAGGTAAATTCAAAGTAAGGTTCCATAAACAAGAGTTTGGTTGAGGTTGTGCTCAAACGTGTTCGTTGTTGTTGGCGTGCCCAAGCCTAAGAATATTGATGAAGGGCTTGTATATTTCATCATAGTTGCTGAAATGAAAGCCATCAATAATGTATATGTAGTAAGAAAGTTTTTTCTTCTCAAAACAATGGCTCGTCACCTAACGTAGTTTGTATAGGAGCTATTTCGTGGAGGAGTTTTATGCTTACCATTCTCATGGAAACGCCAACAGTACTACTCATCATACCAGCTACCACACGCATGTATCGATGGGATCATGTTCCACATACGATGACGTTCCCGCACACGCCGTTAGAAATGCTGGCGAATGAAAGATGTTCAAACATATGATGCTAATTCACGTATGTTTGAACTCGTGGTTAGAAGGTAATGAGCGATATTAGGCCACCGTCGGAAATTTATGATCACTTGCTCCAGCGAAGCCGCTGGAGGAAATGCTGGCGGACGAAACGGAGCAAAGAGAAGAAGAGCGTTTCTGGCCCACGCACACTAACTTACCACAGCGCGGACCGACTATTGAAAAGCCGGCCCGGAGCTATCGGTGGGTGACGGGTCCCTCCAGTCGTTTTCGACGCGTGACGACCCTTTCCCCAACCGTCGGCGTGCGCCCGTGCCTCCCCGGTGGGCGGCACCCACGCCGACTGATTGCGGTTAAAGCCAGAACCTACCGCCCCATCCCAGGCTCACTACACTCTGCTTTCCCTTTTTTATAACTCTACGAGGTTAAATCAGGTCGATGGTGGTCCCTAGTTACCGTCTCCCATTCACCACGCAACATAAACACCCAGCACAACACATCACAGTATGAGAACACCATTAACAAAGCAACATAGACATCTATTACACAAACGCCACCAATAGCACCTACGGGGGCCATTTAGTAAGCTCTTTCACCGATGGGCCCGGCATCCGCCGCGAATGCCGGTTCAAGGTGGAAGCCGGGCTCACAGAGCTCACCAACACACACAGCCTGAAAATCGCACCGCTAGCCGAGACCATCCTCATCAGTACCACCACCCACACACAGACAAAGAAGAGAGCCCCGTCAAAGCCATCACCCTCCTCAGACGGCCAGCGAAGTTTGGACTCCGCCGTACGCTTGGCATCGCACACGAAGCCAGATACGCACCAGGTCTTCGCTACGAAGCACTCATTCCCAGTCGCTTTTCCCCGACGCCGCCCCCTGCTACCGACGCTGTCTCCGCAACGGGCATAGGGAACGGGCTAACCGCCCGAACCCCGCACCGCGTTGGGGGGGGGGGGGGGGGGGGGGGGGCACGTCGGCTGCAAGCCGGACTTTGTTCGATGCGCGGCCTGTGGCGGCGGGCACCCTGCCACCAACCCCGGGCGTCCGCGCTGGGCGTTCGAGCCGGAGGCAGCGCGGGTTACCACAGCCGGACACATCTCACATCACACATCGACACATTTTTCTCCCGCCCCCACCCGACCTGGTGCCGGGAGGGGGGGGGGGGGGGGCTCCAAAGTCTAGCATAACATATGGCAGCAACAGCGCACCTTTTTCACGACTAGGCATAGAGTCCTCATGTCAAAATGTACTTTTTTTGGCCTACGGAGTTCTTAGTCTTGCGCATATGTTGCATAAAAAGTGCATAGAAATGAGGCCTGAATAACCCCTTTCATTTTCCGGGGCTAACACCTCTGTAGATAATGGTGCAAGGATAACCGCCGTCATGGCATAGTTGATTGTTCAGATGTCAAGAAGACAGCAAGTTCGGACCAATTATTTCTCATGCAGCATTCAGCAGCGGGTAGCCCATGCCACAATGTTGTAACTGACTCGCTGTGCAGCAACTAAGTCATTACGTGATCAGTTATAACCCAGAATGCTTAAAATGAGTCATGATGAGTAAACCGAGGCGTAATGTGATCTCACAAAAACCAAGATACATCAGATCAACCAAGAGGCATCTGAAATTACTTTAAAACATTCTGATCCCTCAACCACTTGTCCCACTACTGCACCGTAATTGAAGCGTTTTGCCACTGATAACCGCGGTTACTCTTATCGCCATGGACAAACCAAATATGCTGCTAGCACGGCACTGCCAACTTTTGATGCAACATCCTAATTATGGTGTTAATCCCGATTCTGGTATACTTACAGTGTGGGTCGATGCCTAGTGGTCAAAACTTTGGGGCACCCAGTCATTGTGGGTCGATGCTTGCTAGTCAAAACTATGGGCACCCAGTGCTGTGTTGCCCTGCCTGGCGCCCCTCTGTCACCGGGTCGAGGGCGATGGCAGAGAGAGAGAGGGGGGGGGGGGGGGCACCACCAGACGGTGCCATAGGACCGGCTTGAAATTTTTCCTGAAGGACTCCATGGCGTTCGGTGCAGGTCTGGGGTTTATTGTTCAAATGATTTCGCGATTTGTATTCAGCAACGTCTCCAGATGTCAACAGGATGGATGTTTGGAGCTGGTTTGTGCCGAGGATATCTGTATGCTGTGTTTTGTTGAAGTGGCTATTGGTCAAACGTTTGGAATGAATGTTTGTGTTATATGCGTGTGTGTGTGTGTGTTCAACGCAACAACGTGTAACAACGAAAGTCCACTGCGATATCATATACACACACACACACACACACACACACACACACACACACACACACACCACACACACACACACACACACACACACACACACACACACACACACACACACACACACACACACACACACACACACACACACACACACACACACACACACACACACACACACACACACACACAGACCACACCACACACCACACACACACACACACACACACACACACACACACACACACACACGATACACAATATATATATATATATATATATATATATATATATATAAACGCTTTCCTGGACTATTTCATCATATTGTGAGCCCAAAGTTTTATCATTGTTCTCTGCACACGTAGACGGAAAATGCAAAGCAGGGTGTCAGCTGAAACACAAATTATACTACGGACAAAAATGCACAAGAAAGCTGGAGAGAGCTAACCATCGGCCATTGATTATGGCAACTCACATCTTTCAGAAAATTAAAGCGGCATGTATTTTTCATGTAGCAATGGTTTTCTTGTAAAACACATCGTCAACAATCGGCACATTTCATGTACTGAAATTAGAAGAGAGCTTCGTGTCTTCGTGTCTTCGTGTCTTCGTGTCTTCGTGTCTTCGTGTCTTCGTGTCTTGACAATAATTGACCTTTTTTCCATTGGGCACACTCCCACCCCATTCAGCGCCATTGGCAGTCATGCATTACAGTCCATGTCATGCATTACGATCCATCCATGGCACCAACCCACGAGGCAGAGGAAGCTAGAAAGTCCAGCTTTGTCAAGAGCTTTGGAACAAAATGGCACAGTGCTTATACCTGTCCATCAAAATATTGTTTTGCACATTGGCTGGAGGGAGTGGAACATGCTCAAAATATTTCAGGAATATGGGGTCAGCCTTGAGAGTCTGCAATTATAATTTAATGCGATCCAAACCTCATTGCCTAAGTTAAGTCTGTTTTTTCTCTGGTTTACAGCAATGTGAACATGAGTGAGCTCTATGCAAGCCTCTGGAATGCCCATATCTGGACAATTCAGTCCATTTCCATCTTCAATTATCCTTGGAGAGTGTAGCGTGCTTGCTTTTCCTGTGCAGCTATTTCTTAGTGTCAGCTTGTGATTTCTGCAGGTGGACATAAATCATTCAGGACCCATCTTTCGGTACCGTAATTACGCCATAGACGATTGTATTACTTGTTCTAATAGCTTCGGCGTGTCTTCACCGACATTATGGCTCTGCAAATTAACCCATGCCTTAGAATATCACAGACAATAGAAAATGAATTATTCCCTTTTATATTATATATATATATATATATATATATATATATATATATATATATTCCCTATATATTCCCTTTTCTGCCACATTAAAATGACATCAATAGACATGCGACACACCGCCGGCCGCGCGGCCCATGCATGGATCGATGCAACATGCGTGACCGCGGCCATTGTGCAGCCTTATGGTCACTGCGTGTGCGCTTACGCTTTAACCCTACGTGTATCCTGAATACCCGGAAGGCATTGCTCCCGTCACTGCCTTCCAGGGACACGTTCGCACGATGTGGGCAACAGTGACTCGAGATTGGGCACGTGTGGGCCAATATATATTGGAAGCTTACCTAACACATTAGAACGAGCGTCTTCTCACCAGCCTTTCGTGCAACATCTCTCCAAGGTTCCAGACTACAAAGCAGAGCAAGGATATCAAACCGACGAACGCGCAGCAAAGGGAATCGACAAACACGGCAGGGATAGGCAGACACTTGGCGAGTGGAATCGACGCACACGCAGTGAGAGAAATCAACAGAGGATATATTGGGCGCCCCAGCAATCATCCGGCTAGGTCAGGGGCTGGTTAGCCAGTGTCTGATAAATGAAATAAATACGTATGAACACTCAAGGCCATCTAGCTACATACACAACGGTTGACACGGCCATAACATGAACAATATATCCGACCAACCGGACCGTACCGGAGCGTCAAGAGGCGCCACAGACGTCCTGCAAAAATAATGTCTGGGATTCGTGCGCACTTTTTCAACGAACTGATCGTAAAGCTGTATTAAATTGCAAACAATTATCAGGCTAACTAGTGCGTAACATTGATCAAATGCCGCACACATATCCTTCAACATCGCACATCAAAACGACAATTTCTTCCTACGAAATCCCAGATCACGCACAACAGAAGCCTCAACGAAGAGTAGGAAATCGGCGAGACGAGCCAGATGATCGGAGGGAGGTGTGAGAATCGTAGGAAAGTGTACCGGCTGGACACGCCACCGGACAAATGAATACGGAATATCGGCGCGTGCAGCTTGCTTAATGTCCTCTAAACAGCACTGCTTTAGTGATTGTTTGCGAATCCTGCTCCTCTGCAGACGTGCGTTGTGCAGCTTCGCCCGATGGTGAAGATACACCGGTCGGAACGTGGCCATCATAATCCTGATCAGACTGATCCCGATCGGTGTGGTAGTTTTCCAAATTGTGCTGAGCTTCCACGGGGTGATGGCCGGAATCTCACACATCATCGGTACCGATTCAGGACACCACCGCTCTCTCCAGCATCCGCCAGAGCAATGCAAGGTAAGCGCGTCCAGCTGCACAACGTAGCGGCGGAACCCCTCCTCAGCACTCAGGCCCACTTTTTGGCTGCTCCTGCCGAAAGATTGATCAGCTCACCGCAATCTTTTAGCCATAGTTGGTGACAAAAGAATGTGGGATCGTCCAGCTCAATCCGGATCGTCAGCAGTGAACTGAAGTTTAAGCATTTGTTAATTTGCTGAGTTGTTCGGAGTGCCTCTGTCAAGATGAGTGTAAGCCCGGATGCTTTCAAGAAGCGAACAGCAGCCATAGGTTGGATGGCCAGGTGAGTGAGGAAACTGGAGGGAATTCTGGAAGATAAACAACCAGATCAAGATGCCCTTCAGGCCGCCAAACTTGACTGCAGGAAGAGGCTCCAGATTATGGATGAGGCCCAGTCTGAGGTGGAGCTATGCCTCGGGACAGAGGATGAGATACTTAGTGATATTGAGGGTGCAGCCGACCTGAGAGACGAGGTGATGTCCGTTCTTTTTTAGCCATAGTCGGTGACAAAAGAATGTGGGATCGTCCGGCTCCTGACGGCTCACCAGTGCTTCTTGGTGAGTGGCACGGCTTGCTCTTTCCAGTGCCCTTCGGACGACGAACACATTGACAGGGCAAACTGCACTGGCGACACCGAAGGACAGCCACGGCCGGTAGTCATGATCTTCCAGTATATCGAGTATCTCGGAGCTGTCGGTGTCACACGAGCCATCGGCATCCCGTTGAGTGGGGCTGCGGCCCACAGCCAGGATGGATACGGGATCCAAACCCGTGCAAGTGCCGGAAGGTAGCGACGAACTGACTGGCGCTCAGGTAGTTATTTCAGTCACCTGAGAAAACATGACTGAACAGTTACGATTGCAGTAGAACAGTCAAACCCGAGGTCAGAATTTGGGGTTAAGTTCTGGGCTTTAAGACACTGGGACATTTGTTCTCAATAAGTTGAAGTAGATGGTATGGCTGGCCTGTTCTTGACCAGGTGAAAACGGCCCCTCCTCGCTGCAGTCACTGGTCTTTCAGGGGGTAGCTCATCAAGGTAACTACTGATAGTAAACAGTGGAACAATGGAACCTATACCGTATGCATATATGGTGTAGCCATGATTCTAGGTTCTGCGTATTATGAACTGCTGCTATCTCCTTGCTGGGTGCATCCGTGAAGACAAAGGACCCGTCGATGGCCCCAACCACACCGGGGAACCGGCGCACGCTGCAAAGCCAGCGATGGTTTTTCTGTAGCCGCGCTCCCATTGGCCACGCGATGGCGTTACCGTGCGCGGCAGTGACATATTTGCAAAATGTTGTCAGGTACTAGTATGACCCAGATTTTGAAGTTTCAGACTTGTGGCCAACGGAGTATTGGGTCACTGGCTCGGCAAGATATTGCAGCGCAAGCAACATATCTTCCAACGGACGCCTGTGGTCGGATCTACGCTGGACATGACTGTCATAAGGAGACAGCCCTGGCTGGATATTTTGAGAAAAAAAAACTTAACGCCAGATACGAATCTGCGGTTTGAAATCTTCGTCGTCATATCCTGGAGCCACGTCGTGTACACAATGTTCTGTTTTGTTTACGTGACGTTGGCTGTGGCAGAGCCAGAACCGCTACGTCATCTAGCGCACTGTGTTAGTCACCTCATTGGTTCCGCAACATAGTTTGTCTGGACAATATGATCGTAGGAAGGTTTATCTATGCACTGCATGCTTTGGAATGTAGCACTTTGCTTCGCACTCGTCTCCGAACATCATTGCTCTCACCGGCCCTGACCTCGTTGAGAGCGCATGAAGCTTATTCTTCACTCCGTCGGGATTCATCCATGGTGATACAAAACATCCGGGCCCAGGGAGGACGTGAGGTGACCCTTGCCCCAGCTGTATCACTGCTTGCAACCGCACGCGCCGAAACTTTCCCATCCGTAACAAAATGTATGGACGACCTCAATGTACATGTACTATGATCTTAGCTGGCACAAGGCGTTTAGTTACCAGTGCCAGTTGAGCTTCGTGTCTGTAGTAAGAACGACTGTATGTGGTTACTCTCGCGCAACGCTTGAATTAATGTAACATCTTTCTGAGTCGAGGGCGATGATCTGCCTTCCTCTGCCTATAATATTCTCGCGAAGGCGTCACGGTACAGGCAACTGTTGTGAGAAATACTTCCCAAGTATTTGCATTTCACTGTCACGACTCGTCAATATCACCTCTGCTGCGCGTCAAATGTGCCGGGAAGCAGCTGATTTTGCCAGCCACCATATTTGGGGGTTACTTGAAACGTTTTTCATCACGTCGGTTACGTAGCTGTAGAGCACCATAGGTTGTTACCTGAAAGGACGAGGCACCTGGCACCATTTTCCCATGAAAAGCCAGGCCTTGGTGTCCGGGGCTGTGGGCCGGCCGGGGCAGCCGGCTGGCAGCAGTCGCCTGAGCCTCCATCGATCAAATCCATTCCCTCAATGCCATTCAGCGATCTGACAAAGAAGCCGGGCAAGCCTATCACGCTGTTGGCACGATCTGGGCTGGCTTATTCGCTTTGTGACCAGCACGCCGTAATTAGGGGTCAAAGGTAGCTGCGCACGTGAAGGATTTCATACGACACGAAAGGACAAACCAGTAACGACTATTTCTTCTGCAGAATTAATTCTGACAGAGATTGAGCTCTGCTGAAGGCGATTTATCACGCAACGACGCATCATTTCAGGCAGGTGCATGACGTTAGCTGGTCCATAGCTTCTCGCTGTTATATCACCTTAGTCGCACTTGCGATTACACTTCACCCCAACTAGCGTCATGCAGATAACGAAGCAAACAAGCGGGCCCACTTCGTGGAAAGCATGCAATACTGGGCCGATGGTAGTTATTCATTTCATTAGATATAATACATTTTATTTGTCATCTTATTTCTGCACATATATATTGTTTTCTCTATCATTTGTCTTGCAATTTTAAACAATCAAAACACGCCGGCAGTGGTATGAACCAGGAAATATGTTGAATACCGAAGATTCTGAAGCAAATGAAATCAGACTGGTGGGTTTTCCAGTCATCTGCTGGCAATCCCTCAAGAACATTTGGAGCAACAGTGCCCTAAAATTGGCAGGTCACATGAAAACAAATGAGAATTCCGCCAGCCGTAGGATATTACGTGATACTGCACACTACAGGGAAAGCTTCACATTTAAAAAACATTGACGTAGGCATCATGCATGAGGGAAAAGCTTACTTGTAACTATGAGTGATTTTGCAAGAACCGAAAACGACGCTAAGTGGCCAAATTTTGAAGTGTGAAAAAATCTGCCCACTTAAGGCATTGTTTGAGGGCGTCATGAAATGGTTTTGTGACGAGAGTAAAACCTGGCAGCATCTCGCAGCCAGACCTAGAAAATTCCTTGTTGGTTAGGTTAGGTTAGGTTAGGTTAGGTTAGGTTAGGTTAGGTTAGGTTAGGTTAGGTTAGGTTAGGTTAGGTTAGGTTAGGTTAGGTTAGGTTAGGTTAGGTTAGGTTAGGTTAGTTAGGTTAGGTTAGGTTAGGTTAGGTAGGTTAGGTTAGGTTAGGTTAGGTTAGGTTAGGTTAGGTTAGGTTAGGTTAGGTTAGGTTAGTAGGTTAGGTTAGGTTAGGTTAGGTTAGGTTAGGTTAGGTTAGGAGGTTAGGTTAGGATAAACTAATTGACGATTGTATCCCTTTCAGAAACTAATGTGACATTTGGTATCCTCGAAAATAAACGAATGTGACATTTTTATCCCGATTTGCCTTTGCGGGTATTGGCTGCTGTGACCTTACTAGGGGGGCTATCGAAAATCGGAGGAGTGCGTTTGATCAGAATTAACGGCTCTATCTTTTTTGTTCTTTTTTTTTTTCGAAAATCCAAAAAATTGTAGAAGTTATTAGATGGCAAGTTGGCCGATTTTCGTGTTCAAGAAACTTCAACGCCCGTCCTATCCAAGTTCCAATAAACTAATGCGACAATTATATCCTCGTTTGCACAAATTGTACCGAGTGGGGTACAAAAAATTTTTGGTAGGGAATTTGTGATGCAAGTGTATTAGTAAAAGATGCGCATTGCAAAGACAAATCGAAGGGTGCAAAAAAATTTGATGTAACCCAAAAATTTAACGATATACATGGTTTTGAAAAAAGCACAAATTGTACAATTTGGTCCCGATCCGGAAATAAGGCCGTAACCTAGGATTTTTTTTGCTTGCTGATACATCGTTGTGCAGGGCTTCTTTTGGTTTTGGATTTGTTCCAAAATTATATTTAGTTTTCTTTTTATAAGCAAAAAACTTTTTCATTGTCTAAATTTTTTTTTTTTTTTTGAACGGCCCTACATCAAACTTGTTTGTATCATGCCCAGACTACGTTTCCACATTGGATGTGATATTCTTGCTTCTATCTATGGGCTTTTTTCGTCTCTCTTTAAATATTGTACGCTTCCAAAAGTGGTTATATATTCATATGTATAGGGTTTCATGTCTTTTATCTTTACTGGACACCTTATCATGCTAGTCATGTGCATGAATATGGTATTGGCAGAAAGCTTGTGACGCTGGCTATCTACTGAGAAGAAAAATTTTACCAAAATATGACATATAAAATTTGGTAAATTTTTCCCATGTTAAATCACGTAGTAAAGTGTAAATTTCAAACTTCTGTGGTGATGTCATGTTTCGAAATTTTTTTTTGAAATTTTGATAAACGCTTTATATGGGTTCTGTAAGGACACCACATAAAGTTGGTTGATGTAGGTTTGACGATGGTTGTTCCAGACGCCATCAAACACATCTATTTATTACCGTCATCTTGACCGGAATTTTTCTAAGTGCCACGCGTAACGCTATGGGGAAAACTACCTCGATACAATCGTTGATGCTGTCTTCGAAAACTAAGATATCTTAACGCTGAGAACGGTATGTTGTTGGCAAAGAACTAGCGCATCTTTTATGTTCTCAAAAATTTTCCCAGATTTGGTGGAAAATATGTCAAAAATATATTTTTTGAGTTTAAGTCTATATCATCGAAGTTGAGTTTTATCTGAGCAAAACCAGTCTACAGCATTTTAATTGGAGTTCAATTGTGTGCAGTAAAGCATACCTGAATGTCTTTGAATTTTGACATACATATGTGAAAAATTGTTCCAAAAATTTGTATATATATTTTTTTATTTTTTCACTGAAATATTTTAATTTCTGCTGCCATGATAGAAAAATGAACGGGCTATTACATGGTACTAAGAATTAGTCTATGGCTTGATTGGTTTTTAAGTTAGAGCATGTCAAACTCTTGACGTGCACCACCAAAAACCGCCTGTTTTCATCGGATTTTTTCTAAGTGCCACGCGTAACGCTATGGGGAAAACTACCTAGATACAATCATTGATGCTGTCTTTGAAAACCAAGATATCTTAACGCTGAGAACAGTATCTTGTAGACAATAAACTAGCGCATCTTTTATGTTCTCAAAAAATTTTCCAGATTTGGTGCAAAATATGTCAAAAATGTGTTTTTTGAGTTTAAGTCTATATCATTGGAGGTAGGTTATATCTGAGCAAACTCTGTCTACATCATGACAATTTCACTTCTATTGTGTGCAGAAAAACATGCCTGAATTGTTTTTGGTTTTTGTATACATATGTCAAAATTTGACCAAAAAATTTCTAAAAAAATTTTTGTTGAAAATTAATTTTTTTGTTTTGATTTCTTCTGAACTCATAGAGTAAGGAACAGGCTATTACATGGTACCAAGGATTAGTCTATGGCTTGATTGGTTTTGAAGTTAGAGCATGTCAAACCCTCGGCATGCACCACCAAACACCACCTGTTTTCACCGGATTTTTTCTAAGTGCCACGCGTAACGCTATGGGGAAAACTACCTAGATACAATCGTTGATGCTGTCTTTGAAAATTAAGGTATCTTTACGGTGAGAACAGCCTCTTGTAGACAATGAACTAGCGCATCTTTTATGTTCTCAAAAAATTTTCCAGATTTGGTGCAAAATATGTCAAAAATATATTTTTTGAGTTTAAGTCTATATCATTGGAAGTTAGTGCCATCTACGCAAAATCTGTCTACATCATGACAATTACACTTCTATTGTGTGCAGAAAAACATGGCTGAATTGTTTTTAATTTTTGTATACATATGTCAAATATTGACCCAAAAATTTTCATATAATTTTTTTAAAAAATTTCATTTTATTTTTTTGATTTCTTCTGATCTGTTAGAACTAGAAACGGGCTATTACACGGTGCCAAAGATTTGTCTATGGCTTTGTTGGTTTTGAAGTTAGAGCATGTCAAACACCACCTGTTTTGCGCCGTCGTCGTCCAACGCGTAACGCTATGGGGAAAACTACCTCTATAAAAAACTACCTCCATATAATCGTTGATGGTGTCTTTGAAAATCAAGATATCTTAATACCGAAAACATCATCTTGTAGACAATGAATTAGCGCATCTTTAACGCTCGCAAACTTTTATGTTCGCAAAGTTTTTTCATCGCTATTTAGGGTAACATGTCAAACAATTCAGAATCAGGCTGAATAGGGAGTTTAACACTGGGGATGAATGGGGTAAAACGGTCTTTACTTAATGAGCTGTATCTCCATGATCACGTAACCGAAAGATGTTCTGAAAACGGCACTAGAAAGGAAATGACTGATTCTAGCCTTTGTCAAAGTATTAGCTTCCTGAACACTAAATAAAGTCGTCAAAACAGATAGGGAATCTTGCCTATATTTTTGCTGCATTTTACGAATAGTTTAAACGTGTTTTCTCAGAAAACTAAGCGTCGGACAAAAAATACTCAAGAGACCATTCTGATTTAGAATCACAAGTTGCATCTAGTAGATTGATCAAATTTTTGAAATTCATGAAATCCAAAAAAAATAGTCGACATGTTTTTTTAAAGTTTTTATTGTTTTTAAATAAAATTTATCAAGTTACATCAAATCTCATTGCAGATTCGAACTCAGCGTGTTATGATGCACTAGAAACAATGTTTTAAAAGTTCCCGCACATTCTAAAAAATTTCAAATTTTTGGCAATTTTTTGAGTTTTTTCAAAATAACTCAAAAACTTTTTTATTTTATCATGTTAAAAGATACATCACCAGATGCGCCATAACATTCCGCGTAAAATGACGTGCGTTACAACAAAATCCAATAATTTTGAAAATCGGCCAATTTTGGTCTATATCAATTGCAACACGTATATCTCTCTAACCAAATGAGATAAAATTTTGATTTTGATTGCAATCGACGCAGAATTAAATTTGAAAGTTTTTGACGTCATATGTCCTATACCTGGTAATGGAAAAATTTTTGAACTACAACTAACTTTTTTCAAAAAATGTCAAAATTTTTCAAAATTTTTTTTTGGGTGGGAAATGAAAGCTGTTGGTCCCCCTAGTGCGTGCACCAAGAGGGAGGTTTTTCTGCTACGATTTAGTAGGTTTTATTAGCTGTAGAAGACCCCCTTAAACGAGGATAAAATTGTCACATTAGTTTATTCGGGAACCATGAAAATCCAAATATTTGCCAAAGTTACCAACCGATATTCGATTTGTTTTTTGCAACGTGTTGCTGAGCATAAGAGCTATCTTTTTGCTGTTGAATGTTTTCGCATCAGATGTATAAAAAGTTGAGAAATTTGGAAAAACTTTTTCCCATAGCGTTACATGGTTTTGGT
>NW_023597034.1:43604674-43628410 GCF_011947565.3 Pollicipes pollicipes | reverse complement strand
ATCCGCGGAGAGGAGATCCCAGCCGCGGTTGTCGTCCATGTCCACCGCCTGGCGACAAGCGGCAGGGTCAGAAAGACTTGGACGAGATACGAGCGAACTTAGGACGGGATCAGAAAGGCCTGAGGTGGAAAAACGGTCTGAGGTCTGCACATCGGCACTGCGGTCACGTGACGAAGGACGCGACACGGACCTGCGGAACCGAACGATGGGATAGGAAAATATAGATGGAAGATTTAAAAATACGTACCTTTTGAGGATAGTTACATACACTCAAATGCCTTTCAGCTGACAAAATCTAATGTATATATGTAGCAAGTGGCACCATTGCTAGGCTTTCTTCAACTGTCAGCCTGCCAAGAAGAAATTGTTTAAATGACATGAGGAGAATTTGCTAGAGTCACACACCCAATACATGTCTTTAGGGGGGGGGGGGAGTTGACACAGGAGACGGTCAGGTTAATAGAAGACTTATGATGTACAACAGATATCAATGTGTTTGGATGTTTTTGGATGCTGATGAGCACATTAACAGTGTGCCTGCCTCCCAGCTAGATGATTAATGGGGACCAAGTGTCTGCAAATGATCAGCCTACCTTGTCAGAGTTAACAGTCTGGGCTGCATCACCATTGACACCACATGCTTCCACTGGCACTGAGGATGCACCTTTGTCTGCACTGTCCTGCAACAGGCATTAGGCCAGTCAGCAGCGGGAGTGGCATCCTTGACAAAATGGAGCATTATGAGACATTCTTCAACAAGAATAAGTTGGGCTAGAGATGGAAAAGGCATCTTTATTCACACCACAACCACTGATCCTAGGCGGTCCCAGCAGCTGATCCTTACCTGTGCCAGAGCAAGGACTTGGAAAGTTACAATACATGATGGCTGGCAATCTGGCAGTGGAGTACAGATCACAGGAGAGACATTAACAAGGCACTGCATTACAGAATTTGGAACAAACCTTATCTATGGTGTTGTTTGCTTGTCTCCTATGGTTGTCTGCTTTGACAGGGGCGAGAGGCTGCCGAACCATGAGCTGTATGACATCATTAACATTGACATCATACTCAAACATGGTGTGCCCATCTTCCATCTGAAAAAAACAGTAAGTAAGCTTGTCTCATATCTGGTGGTTGGTAAAACCACACACATGTAAGCATGCACCTACCAATGGGAATGTTTGTGGTATTCAATGAACACCACATGAAACCTGATGGATGTTTTCTGATAAATCACAACCCCAATATTAATACACCACACAAAAACCAATAGAATATGCACCATCATAATACTGAAAACAATTCAGTACAATTGGAGTGGAGAAATGGGCTTATATACAGCACCTGAAGAGCAGACCAGCAATATGTCAAAGAGCCCACCCACTTCATACCTGTTTGCCTCTAAAGAAGAGCCGCTGGCATTCTGGAGCAACATCAAGCTCATCTTCCACCAGTTTCCTGAACTGGTCTACTGTAGTGAGCTTGGATATTGTCACAACTCCTGAGGCATTGCCATCCATGGTCCTCACTTTCACAAACATGGCTGCATGCAGGGAGTGACCAGAAAAGGCAAAGTAGCTGAAGCTTTAACACCTGCAATAATTGACCACATCAGACAAGTTAAAATATAATTGATGAAATATCTTGCCAAAAGGTGACAGAAAAGTGAAATAAACCACTTACTTTTAAAGGTGATGGCTTAACTAGTCAATCATATTTCAACTGTTAAATACCAGCACGTACTTCTCCACATCAAACATTAAATGATGAATAACACAATACTTTTGAAACACTGTCTAGCAATGCATCGTCATAACAATTTCCTAAATGCAAGACATGGGTCCGAGTGAGAAAGCATGCACCTAGCCTACACCGTGTCCAGAGAGCTGGAACAGCGACAGCATAAGTCAAGTCGCCGTTTGGTGTGAGGTCC
Source organism: Pollicipes pollicipes (assembly GCF_011947565.3). Lineage (NCBI taxonomy): Eukaryota > Metazoa > Arthropoda > Thecostraca > Pollicipedomorpha > Pollicipedidae > Pollicipes > Pollicipes pollicipes. The sequence continues at coordinate 43,626,477 of NW_023597034.1, read as the reverse complement.
AAAACACATTGCATGTAAGTCGGACCATTCCAGATTGCTTCTCTCCATTCCTAATATTGTAATTCCTATGAATTTACAAAGTCCACATAGCACATACGGCAAGCACCAACCAAACGTCACAGGCGCCTCCGAAGTGCACAGCAGTCGGCGCAGACGGCGTCGAAATTCGCGCGAATACTTTTGTCCGCGATGTGTCGTTTATGTCTTTACATATGAGACTTCAAGGCCACCCCTATTTCACGGTGTACTTGCAGGGTTTTAATCTTGGAAACTGTCAGGCTGATTTTCTTGAAAAATGTCTTTACTATAACGTATTGTTTATGTAGCCTTGCTCTAGCGTATATAGCTTTTTCCAGCTGTTGTAAACCTGGTGATCTCAGGTGGCCATGATAGCTTACATTCGAGTGAGTACTCAAGAGGACGGTGTTGCAGCCGACCCCGATGTCGGAAACGCATCATTGGATAGTCTTGAAGAAAAAGTTTCGCAAACTGCGGAACTTGCCTCGTTTGACGAAATAAATCAAGAATACCGCCATCAGCGGCATGATGCCGCACGCGACCTTCCGTGCAGCAGCAAGGCACAATTCAATCGCGTCGCCAACCCGGTACGGTCGGGTTGGTCAGTTCCCTAAAGCACCCTGGAGGACAGCAACATCCAAATCCGTCATAGTCTGTGGGGAGGACGCACCACGGCCCGGAAGGCATCCCTATACATCGACGATATTTGGCACGCATGCGCGGCGCCGCGCGGGCGGGACCGTGGCGAGCTTTAGTACATCCGCACCTGAGGCGTCGCTGTCCAAAAGTGAATGGGAACTCCATCAGAAGGTAACGCTGGATTTCTTAAGGTCATTCGTTCCATGCACGTGTCGCCGGAATAATTTCTCGACGGTGCGGCGTAGCCACGCCAAATTTGCGTAACAATAAACAATTAAAATGCAGATCTTTTGGTATAAAATGTAGGCTTACTTTGTAAAATGACTGATCTACGCCAGGCCAATTTCAGGCCATGGATTCGGCGAAGACAACTTCCAAGGAAACGTTTAATCTGATGCAATAACGGAATGTTAGACGAAGCCACATGTGTAGGTCAGACTAAGGTCAGAGCTAACCTGCTGTTTAACTCTAGAGTTTTCTGTATACAATAGATTTTGTTGCTCATCTTAAATCTGTGGATGAAAAAATATAATTTTACATCTTCTATGAACTAATTAAAGGTCAGATTAAATCATTGGCCTAAAATGACCAAGGTCAACATTTGTTTTAGAAACATAACGCCTGGCATAATACTCGACGCTGATCTAAATGTAAGTATCAACGTAGTCTTATATGTGATTTTGGTCGCCATGACCGTCTAAAGATCAAAGAAGGTCACTGACCTTTAATGAGCGCCAATGACCTTTGGCTTAGAACAGACACCTATGTTCACGGTGGTTGCGTGAAAATGTTTGGAGGCACTTTGGAAACCGACCGGAAGTTGGGCCTCGTTTGAGCGTATTTAACCTGAACGTCATGACCTAGGAGCATCAAATTTTGACGCAAGTGAGTTCACGTACAGACCAACATACCCTGTGAATTTGGTGTCTCTAGCTTTCTCAACTTCTGAGATCTCAGCGGGTCAAATTGCCCCCCCCCCCCCCTCCCTGCCCGAGCGGAGCATATGCAACTGGCCACCCGGGCGCGTGGTAACCTGCTCGGGCACTCTTATCGCCCAGGGACATGAATTTCCGTACACTAGCCTTGAATAATTCCCCTTTGCTCAGAGGACCCTGTGATCTGGCCGGAGCCCTATACATCAACCTGCCGGGGCGATTCCGATCGCTCAGAGGTCTACCACGCTGGGCTCGGGCTCTTCTCGCTTGCTCCGAGGATCCTAAATTTATTGACGGAAGCCTTTTTGTTGGCCTACCGTAGCACCCATGGTCGCTCAGTTTCCGTCCGTCTTGGCCTTGGTGTCTTAGCTTTAGAGCTGCAGTGGGACATGTGCCAATGAATTTTAACCTGCGGCGATCCAACACAATCTTGCGTGCCGCCGACGTCGTATGCATTATTTTGGTTGGTTAATGAAGTTGTGACAGCTATCATACTCGTGGATCACGTTTTTAGTACATTTGCAATGCTAGGATGTTTTGTACTCATTCATAACAAATAAAGCAAAAGCAATACGTTGGTCATCAGCCATAAGCTTGTCACATTGACCACCCGACTACCTGTAAATAAGCTAGGAATCAATTTCGTGCTCGATTTTAATGGCATTTAGCAGCCAATTTTAGTCTATCCTGTCATGCCCTTCCGAAAATCTTGGCCTCAAAAAGACAAGGCTCACCACAATCTGGAGAAAACGAATAATATCCATGCATGTACATGCATAGCATGGCTGGTTTCCTAAGGCTGCGCACAGTAAGATGGGCTCCCGCATACAAAATATAAATCTAAGAATTTTGAGATGTAATGGCGGCGATGCGAGGATTTTGGGAGAGGTAATTTATTCTGGGATCCCTTCAAAGGGTACTTGGGAGTCCCTCCACTATACTCTAGGGCACTAAACCCACAATGTTGTGTGCCCCCCGCTCCTTGACAAAACCATACACATTAAAATATAAAAACGCTATAAATGCTATATAGTACTGCACCCTTTATAAAAACCGTACGTTTGATGACAGCCTCATCAGGTTCCGTGGCCGCCACGCCTCCAAGATGTGTATGCCGAGTAAGCCTGGCAGGTATGACCTGCTTCTGCGTACGGTCACAGACGCCAACGTTCGCTACATGTGGAAAATGTGGCCGTGCGGAAGCCAACCGGCGCAGCTTGAGCTGGCCCGACCTGATAATGTGTTCGAGAATGTACCGGCCATGGTCAAGTGTATGACGCAAGAGATGTCTGGCACCGGGCAAAACTTGACTTTAGACCGGTACTTCACCTCCGTTCCGTTCTCCGAGGACCTCTTTGTAAACAGGCTGGTAGGCATCGGGACCATCAACCGCGTCCGCCGCCTCCTGCCCAAGGAGCTGTCTGTCGTCGGAGGCTGGGCGCTCGATTCAATGCTGCAGTTCGCTTTCAGCAACGGTGTGACTATGGTATTGCACTGCCCCCGGCCAGGCAAGCTGGTGCTGCTGCTGTCTACTCAGCATCAGACGCCCATGGTGGACAAGAACACAAAGAAGCTTGAGATCGCGCCCGCGTACAACGCAACGAAAGCCGGTGTGGACGTGATGGACGCAATTATCGAACACTACGTGGGAAAGCCGCCTCTGTAATGCTGGCCGATTGCCGTCTTCTTCCTCATGCTGGGCGTCGCCGAGATCAACGCCTCGACAGTGCTCCTGCTGCACAGGGGATGGTGAACGACCGGCGTCGGTGGCGGCGACCGGTGCACCATCTTGTCCGCCACGGGAGAGCAGCTGGCTCTACCCCGCATCCACGAGGGTGCAGCCCAACCCGTGGGGCTCGGGGGCAGAGCGCTGGCCGTCATGCGCCTTGTCAAGACAACAAGACGCCAGGCTAGTGCAGGTGGAGAGGTGCAAAGCGGCGGTGGCGGCAGTGGCCCCGGAGGTGACGAGGCGGCGTCGAGAGCGGTGCCGGTAGCGATGGCCGTAGTGCTAGTGACGCCAGCACTGGCAGTCGCAGATCAAAGAGTCGCTGTGCGGCTTGCGTAACGGAGCTGATTGGCCAGCCCGGCCGCAAGCGCCGCAAAAGCCGGCTGCCAAAGAAGAGGGCATGCTGCCAGTGGGCCAAATATGTCTGTGGGCGGCATGGTATCGCTGTCTGCATGTGTGTGGCTTCTGCAAGCGACTCCAACCGGCTGTAATTGCATGGCACTTGATGTGTCATAAAAGATGTGCCACAGATAGTTGACTTTAGTTTCGTATGCTTTGCATGTTCCGAGCGTAGCGTGTAATCATATGCACCTATCTACGCATACAGCGGTCAAGAAATATATTGTCATCGCTTTTACTAGAGTTTGTATATGGTGGCTTGTAGCAGAGCTGCCGAACTAGGCATTGAATCGGGGTAGGACGTTTCGTGACATCCCTTTTTGATGAAGGTGACCTGATATGACCTGGATTCTCCAGCTTTCTCACTTTACCAGGTCAAACCTGCAAGGAGGATCGCTTCCTATCGCACAACTGAATGATGAATGAGTCTCTAACTGGATAGTCTAGCTTTCCATTACAAATCGCGTTATGAACGTGGATCCAACCGCTTATTCACCACCGAGGCCATCTATTTGACATTGACCTTAGCCGGTCTATGAACAACTAACAGCTCTTGCTGGGGTACTTGATACCCATAATTGCACTAAGTATTCCCACATCGCGCTTAGAGGGTTCAAACTTGACGGAAATGAATAGATTAAAATACAGATATAGACCAATGTTTCAGCTCTCATTTACACCACACGTGACCTTGGCTCCAGACATGAAACAATTCGTGTGAGATTGGATGCATTCCTGTGTAGCATGTTCGATCACGGCGTTATGATTTTACGCCACAAGATAAGCTTCTAAACGAAATACATCGTGGGAGCAGTCCAATAATACAAAGTAGCATTTTTAGAACTTGGCCTTGATCTGCCACCATCGCACACACTTAAACGTAAATCTTTGCTGCGGTTTGAAACCGCAGCCTATTGCGCTATCGATTGCAATCTTTTTTCAAAATTCGACCCAACGGTTCTTGAGATAAGCAGGGAGGGGGGGGGGGAGGGGAATCTGCCTCCCGGTCAATGGTGTGCCGCTAAGGAGCCCGGTCAATACCGGGTTTACATTCGCGGATGCCATAAGTGTATTAACATCTAACATCGGCCGCTGTATGCTGTATGCGCGCAGCGATAAACTGTCATTACAGCCATCACATTAATCACACTCTGCTTGCGAGCCTGCGTGCATTTAAGTGTATTCACCTGCCTGCGGATATTTAAGTGTATTCACCTGCCTGCGAGTATTTAGGTGCATTCGCCTGCCGGCGAGCCTGCGTGTATTCACACTCTGCCTGCGTGTTTTTAAGTGTCAGCCGATGGTCGGTCACTGTCTGTGTGCAGTGAGGAACAACTTAAAATAAACATGAAATATTGCGTGTTACATACGATGCAGGTTCAAATGTTCGTTCTCCCCATTCGTTTCAGGCCGCGCGCCACCTTCGTCGCACCTTTCATGTTTGCTGATATGCCGGGCCTGCGGACCCGGACCCTGGTCGGCCGACCCCAGTTTCTACCGTCGGGGGAGAGCGGACCGCCGGTCACCGGTTCCACGGCACATGCGTACGACCGGTCGCATCCGCTGACCGGGCGTGACCGGCTGGACGGGGACGTGGCCCGTGGGGTGACCGAGACCATCCGGCACAGCCTACCAGCCCACCATCTGTCCCATCTGATCCGCTGCCGGCGAGGTCGGCGGGCCGGTGACTCGCCGGGCGATTCGGGTTGCGTGCGGGGGCTGACCGGCGCCGCCCTGCCCGCGCTGCTGATGTAGTACACCGGCCACAGACGCCAGTGCACCCCGCCAGGCGAACTGCGCCTCAGACTCAACGGGAATACGCGGCTGTGGCAGGCGCGGCTGAGCCTGCCAGTCCACACCGCTACAATATTGGTCATATCAATGTCCGGTCGCCAAAACACCGCCTGGACGACGTCAATCAGCTCCTGCAGAAACACCATATGGACATCCTGTGTGTGTCTGAGACAGGACTCAAGCCTGAGGTACACGACAGGGTGCTGATATTCCCGGGCTTCAGCATACTGCGGTATGACCGCGGTGTCACCCGGCCGACAGCAGCCCAGCAGAACCCGCCGCGCGGAAGTGGAGTCGCCGTACTCGTCGCGGACTCCCTTCGCGCAACGAAGCCTGACGTAGGCGGCACCGATCCCATGGTGGAATCCCTGTGGCTCTGGGTGAGCGGCCCCCGGCCGCCGCACCGTGGTGATCGGTGCCAACTACCGACCACCCGGGGAACCAACGTTCCAATGCCTGAGAAGCGTTAGAGACGAACTTCAGGCCGCCGTCACCACAGGAAAAGCAACATTTGCACAGGGAGACTTCAACATAAATCTTCTCAGCCCGGACGACCATGGTGTATGCGGTTTTCAGACCATCTCGAGAGACATGGGTCTCGAACAGCTGGTCGTCAAGCCCACCCACCTCCACCCGACACCAACACTGCCTGCCTGCTCGTCACCTACGTGATCGGTCTCCGGGACCCTGCTGAGGCGGGACTTAGCTGAGGTTCTCCCCGAGTCTGTGGCGGACCACCAACCGGTGCTACTCCGTGCTCCCGTCCCTAGAGAGCGCCGGCGGTCAGTCACCACCACCGTGCGACCGTGGAAACACGTCGACTGCGACGCGTTCAACCTGAGCCTGCTGCTCGCCGATTGAGAGCCGCTCTACGCCGCTGGCACCGCCGATGACAAGGTGGCCGCATTTATGGAAGTGGGGAACGTCGCAGTCGATGATCACTGTCCGACCGTCACCGTGACGTCACGCCGGCCCGGCTGTCCACGGCTGCGTGGAGATACCGAAGTCTCCGCAGCTGTGGAGGAGCGTAACTGCGCTCCGAGACCTGGGAGCGCTGTCGTACCACAGAGGCGCGCTGCGCGTACCAGCGGTGCCGTAACAGAGTGAAAGGACTGGTCACTCTCGTGCGACGCTCCTGCTTGTGCGGTGATCTACTGACAGGGCGGCGAGATTTATGGAGCCGCTTCAGGCAATTCGGACTGCAGCAAGTGGGAGGGCGTGACACACCCGATCACGACATGGGCACCCGGGCGGACTCACTCAATGCCCACTTCGCCGTCGTTGACACTCGCATCGCTGTGGAGGCAGCGGCGGTGCGTGGTAATGCGGGCGCGCCTCAGCAGGACCGCGCCCGTAACGTGTCTGTGCCTCGGCATTCTCCCTGCATTCAACCACTCTACCGGAGCTTTCTGCAGCCATCAGGAACATGAGCGCGTCGAGAGCTGTCGGTGTCGATGGCGTACCACGCTATGCAGTGAACATGTGTTTCCCTGTAGTCGGCACACCACTTCTACATTTGATCAACTGTTCTATCATATCACGCACCTTTCTGTCCGTCTGGATGATCGCGCACATCAGCCCGGTGTCGAAGTCGGGCGATTGACCAGACCTGAACAACTTTCGACCCATTTCCATTCTCTCTGTACAGTCGAAAATTACCGAGAAGGTCGCCTGCCCGCAGCTCACTTCTTACCTTCTTGACAGTAATATACTGACGCCATCGAAGTATGTTTACCGTCCACGTTACTCGACGGAGGACGCCGTGATCGACGCTGTCAGGTGGCTGACAGGGGCTGTCGACAACAGCCATGGTGCGTCGGTAACGACGATTGACCTTAGCAAAGCCTTCGACAGCGTTGATCATGACGTCCTCCCCAGCAAGCTGGAATGGTGTGGGTTGTCCCCGGAGTGGTTCCAGGACTACCTGAACGTTCGGAAACAGGTGGTTAATGTTGGCTTAGTCACTTATCTCTATTACTTAGTTACCTCATCCCACGGGGTGGCCTAGAGATCCCTGGTCCCTGGTTTCAGTAAAATAACCTCCGAATGAACCCCGAAAAGACGGACTCCATGCTGATAGCCACAAAGCCCTCTATCACGAAGGCCGACAACTTCTACATTTAACGCTTCCGGCACAAACATTCACCTATCATCTTCAGTGTAGGTACTGGGTTTACTCCTCGACGACCACCTCACCTGGGAACCGCACATCTCCTCTCTCGTTCGGCGCTGTAATGCAATCCTCGTATCTCTGTTCAAAATCCGACACCACTTCACTCCTGAGGTTTTGAAGCTTCTTGTCGAAATCCACGTCTTCCCTCACATTCTCTACTGCCTGTCCAGGGGTGGAGCGGCCGAGCGTCACGTACACAGGGTGCGAAGGGTGATGCGCTTAGCAGCCAGGCTAGTGAGTGGTGCCCGTCGCAGTGATCACATTTAGCTCGTCCTGGACGTACTCGGCTGGCGTAGCGTCGCGGATTTTGTGCACCCCCGGGGCCGCCTGAATGTGTACAGGGCACTGTACGTATTCGAATCTCCCAGTGCCCTGCGTGCTCTATTCGTAACGCGCGCCAAGTCTTACCAACGCCAAATTCGGGCTGTTTCGGGCGGTGTCGGCTCGCTGCATCTGCCACGCGTCCGATTGAGCGCCACCCAACGATACTTTCTGTACCGCGCCGCCGCCGCGTGGAACCGGCTGCCTGCGGCGCCCATCCGTGCCCCCTCGCGCCAGGCATTCTTGACTGTTTTAAATCGCTGATTCATCGACTGAAACTGTGTGTTTGTGCGTGTGTGTATATCTCTGTATTGTGTGTGGGCTCTTTTCCTTTGTACGACTAGGCGCGGAACAACCACCACGTGGATGCGCCTTAAATAAAATAACTGTATAACTGCAACTGTAACTTCCCATCCCTTGCCTCTCTACAGCCCAATCCCCTGCTCCGTTCTTACGTCGTACATTTTTTGACCGATTCCTTGATAAGTGGGACACACACCTTCCGATAAACATAGAACTATTTTCATTTTCAAACAAACGACGCATTTTTGCCGCTCGACAACGGAACATCTAACACGCACCGTAGGTAAAAACCAGGCAGCTTACCTTTTGTTAAACACATCCTTCTGACTTCAACAGACGATGCAACGACATCACGTCGACGAAATAGTGAAATGCACAAACGTCTTACATTGCTCAAAGGGTCTTGCACATTCTGTAACAATGGCCGACAACGTAACACCATTGAAACAACATGCAAAACATTCCATACTCTTGGACAAGTATTGCGCAACCCACCTTGCATGTGGGCCCACCAGCCTCCATCAAGGCTATGCGGCTTGTTCCAGCACTTAAGCCTGTCGGGGTTTTATACGCCCGAGGCACGGTTTTCTGCTCAGTTAGCATCCGTCGACATCTTGCATCCCATGTACTAGCCGACCTCAAGCGACACAGCACCTTGCTGAGACAGGTGATGCAAACGCTTCCGTCTCTGCCAGGCAATAGCGCTACATTGACTGAACTCTACGACTGTATACGTACCCTAGGAACGACACCACCCTTTCATGTCTACATTCTGACCACAGTGCCTACTATTGCAGCTACCATTCCATAGCGATCCACATCGCTCACAATATCCGGCTGAGGTGCATCAAAGATGCCAACACTGTACATCAGTACCGTGTATCAATACTGCCTACGTGCTGTCCGCACCCAAAACGCTCCGCCTGGCTCGGAAATTCCAGGAAGATCAGAGACGGATCTCGTTCAAGACGGACCGGACGAAGACGGGCCACCCACCGTGGAGCCGCTGACCGTGCTCTGGTCTCACGGCTCGGGCACGGTACACTGACCACGACATTGCCCGCTCACCCTCCGCCGCACCTCCGCTAGATCGCTTCGCCTGATCTGGGCTACTGGGTTCAGCTCGCCAGAGTCAGCCCTACGCCAGGATGTAGTCCAGACCTACAGTCCCAGTCACCTGAGACCTAATCACCGAAACACATCTGGCAAGCATCGGACAAGGCCAGCGGACCACGCAGCATCACGCGTATCACCAAGTCACCACATCACTTACAGACCGGCCCGTCGTGACGACGGCAGCAGAGTCAACTCCGGCCGCCGCCAGCCCGAGCGAGCGGATGCGGGCCTCTGCCCTGATTGCATCACCGACCATCTCAGGTAGTCTATCCCCGGAAGCCAGTGGGCGTGCTACCCTTAGCCCGATTTCAACTGCTCAGGCGTTGAACGTACAGTCAGCTGGTAAACTGTGCGTCAGCTGGCTCCACTGGAGAGGTCGTAGCGGCCGCCGCTGCGAGCGCAGGTGCTTAATTAGCATCCAACCGCCGAATCGCGCTGCAACGCCCGGCTACCGTGCAGCGCCACCCCGCGCCAGCATTCCCCCACCGGCCCGCTGCGCACCGAGTGAACCCGGCTGAAATGACGTCAATAGAAGCTGTGCATCAGGACACAGCCCTGCAGCTCAGCCCGTGCACGGACAATTAGTCTGTACTAAAGCAGTCGCGGTTGCGAGCCTGCAATGAAAAGCGTGTCCAGTTATTACAATGGACCACTTGATGTAACAATTACATTATTTGAGAATGGGTTTGATATGGTGTCTACCGCAAGTGCGTTGACATCGTATTACCGCAATGGAAAAGGAGCCATAATTTATAACGCTTTACACTGATACGCCACGCAACTGGCTGCACGGCGCCGATCGGTCCGCGCTCCTCGCAGCCTATGATCAAGCGCAACCAGAGTCACCGTCCAATTTAGCGTACTCCGCAACCTGTATGGATGTGCACCGATTACGTCACAACGTGTGTTGCAACTTGTACTCGTGTTATGTCCGCACTGAACAATGAGAATGACGAAAATTTTGAACATTTATTCAAAATTTCATTGAAACGACCCCGCGCTGTGATGTATCTGTTATTTTCACGGCTATAAATATCTCCAGAATCCTAAAAACCTCCAGATGCCATAAGACATATAGAAGGCACTTCTTCAGAAGGCACTAGGACGAGAAAAGCACTAGGAGACATTTAACTCTCGTGGGAAAGAAATCATTCACCACATGCCATCTGCTCCGTCGGAGCATAAACTACGCATAGCAGCCGTAATGTGATCCAGTGCTTTGTTTGAAGGGAATGCTCCACATCATATGGTTTTTAACTGAAATAGCCATCTTGAAGATCTTTTGGTACTGTTCACAATCCTGCCCTTTTTAAGACCTAAGCCCCTCTAGTTTGAGCTACACGCCCGCGAAAATGAGGAAAGGTTTATCGGGGCGGGGGGAAAGCATTTTAGTCACCTTGGCATCCATGACGTCATATAACAGAATTTAAATCCTGCCATTCTGTAAGCAATGCGGCGATCAAGGCCAAGAATAAGATAATTGCCGAGGCGTTCGTATCTGGCGTTCGTCAGCGCGATTTCCAGATAAAACGGCTGCCAGTTGACTCTCAGTCAGTGCTGTGCAAGATACGATGACGTAATCAAGCTATGACGCATGAAGGAGCACATTTACTAAACAGAGATTGTGGTGCCTATAGCAGTCTTTTCCACTTCAAAATATGCGGATAGTTATTAGTGAGTTTGTTTCGTCATATCGGATAAAAACGTCACTCTCAGCACCCCACCAGCCACCTGTTGCATGAGATAGTTCGGGGGCCGCCTTGCGATCCCCGTGATTGGCTTAGCCGAGCATCGTACAATGTCTTACTCGCTTTTCATTGGTAAATTATGATATCATTACCGTAACATGTGATTAGGACTCGCTTCCGTTTGAGGCAGTATATAACGCGAATCGTTTCCATTTATAACCCTGTTTCTTGCTTCCGTCTGCATCCCCGCGACTCCCCGTTTGTCCGGGGCAGGCTGCACCCACTGTTTTCCAGTCTCTTTAATTTCATATCTCTGAAATGATCAATACTGGTGAAAAGGGTTCTTATCCAAATAACCATGAATAACCAACCGTCACTATGAGGGCTCATAAGGCCACAGACTCGAAGGCGCAAGGCTGCCGTTAGTTATGCACGTGGACATTGCGGTGCGCAGTGAGTGTTGAGTTAGGTGGTGTGAGTGCTGCGTGTAAGCGGTGTGAGTGTTGAGTGTAAGTGGTGTGGGTGTTATGTGTAAGTGGTGTGAATGTTAAGTGTAAGCTATTGACAAATAGAAGTTATAGACTGACAACAGGTATATTTCCTGTACTCACGAGAAGGACTGACACGAGTGATGTCATCACTAGTCTATCACGCAAGAGTTGTAAATCTATTATAGGGACCCAGAGACCCTGGCTATTGTATCACGAAGCCCTTGGTATCACAGAGTGATCCTGATTATCATTTGAGGCTAAATCCAAGTGCAGCCAGTTTCGAGCACCTCAGGATCCTCGGATTCGTCTGAAACTTTGGTGTCAAAACAGCTGGCACAATAGCGCTGAGCACCCACACGCGGAATCGTTCCCGCCTTAATGCGGACGGCTACCGCATGCCCTCATGCTCGTGACTTGTCATCCAAAACCGGAGCTTGGAGCTGCGGGGTATCGATCCCCGTACCTCTCACATGCTAAGCGAGCGCTCTACCACTTGAGCTACAGCCCCACGTGACGAACCACATGATCAGGTGAGCGCCGAAGCCCGGCCTTGTCCGATACTGACCCCCAAATGTCGAGACCACGCCCCGTCGACTCCTTTCACCCAACAGCCGTGCCGGACAAGATCATGTAGTGGTCTCTGGGTATACCGTGAAGCCAATCTGGTACAGCAACCATTAGACGATATGTTGCTATGATTGTCAACGCAGTACGAATTAGCGAAAAGCCCGAATTGTCCTGAATACAAAATGAATTATATGTACAACATAGGCTGTCATACTATCACAGCCACGCGCGGATATACACACAAATGGCGTCCGGGGTCGCGGGGTGTGCAGTAACATACGATACCATGGTCCTCTGTTCCGTTTGCCTCCACAGGGGACCCTTTTATATTGCGCTTTACGTTTTCCTTCTGGATCTTTCGTTGGCTCAGAACTCAGCAACAGGCAAGTGGTTCTAACCGATCTAGTAGCTGTTCTTATGGCTTGTGGTCCTCACCCTCCCACAGTGGGTTTGCTGAACATACATATTCCAAATTTCGGGACATTTACAGGGTGTCTCATTTGCGAGGTCCATTTCAAAAAGGCTGCGGTGCAAAAGACATTGTGGCAAAAACCATTCAGGTTTTCATATTCCGCTGAGCGCTATTCGGAAATTTGTACAGATTTGTCATGCTCCCACCAACGGCGGGCTCATGGAAAGTTGTCAGATGTAATTTTCGGCACTCAGCACGCAGGCATCTGGCCTGTGTCAAGCTTCATGAAGTGAATTGCGAGCCTACGTACCTACGAATTTACACCATGTAAAAGTTCGAAGCGTAAATCAGCAAATTTCATGCAGCTTCGCAGGTTTGCAGGTTCGTAACTCGGAATTTCGTCAGGTGTCGTAGAATTGGTTTTGATGTGGACCCGATTGCGCTTGATTTGAAAAGTCATTGGAACTGTAAAACGCTGGTCATATCAACTTGCAATATCGGTAACAAATCGTGCAATAAAGGTAAAATAGCCCCAAGCAATTGAAAAGCGAGGACCATAATCACAGTCTCCAAAGCCTTCTAGCACGGGTGCAGGGCCAGGTTGTCGGAAATGTTTTTCGCTACATTGATGCAAAACGCGCCAATACTGTTTCAAACAGATTGTTGCTCCGGGCAAGGTTTTCGCAACACAGGTGAGGACAACCCATCCTGCGTGCGAAGAAATTCCCAAATCACCTTTCACAGTCCTCCCGCCCCTACAACTTGTGACCCGAAGGAAGTCTGCTCGTAGCAAGAAGTTGATTGATTTAGAATGTGCCAACTGTTCAAGTGGCAGTGTCAGTGTCAGTGTCACAAAACCGGTTTGGCAGCCGATCGACCTGCACTGATAATTGTAAGGAGTAAGACAGATGTCACCACGAAGCGTAGCGTCAGAAGAGTGCAAGTTTCCCGTAGTGTGCATGTACCGCAGCAACCGTTCACGGTCCGGCGCGCGCCACTTTCTGCAGCAGCCGAAGCTGGCGGGTTAACTGGGCCGCTCTCATCTCGACCGTACGTCAGCACGAACGTGACGCGTGCCCGTCACGCCACCCGGCAGAGGTGGGGGCGTCTCGGCGCTGTCAGACAGGTCTCAGTGGGTTGCGGCGGCGTGCGGGGTGAGCGCGACCCTCCGCGGTGACTGGCCTCCAGTCTGCACCGATCTGACCTATCCTGACCTGGTCTGACCCAGCCTGCCCTAGTCTGCCCCAGTCTCCATCAGCCTGCCCCAGTGGGCCCCAGTCTGCCCCTGTTTGTCCCAGTGCCAGCCTTTCCGCACTAGCCTTTCCTGGATAGCCTCAGTCTATATTCTGTTTAGTCTTCTCCCTCGGCTCTCCTGTCCATGCAGATTTTGGGCCTCGGTTTAATCTATCCTGCGCCTCCCGCAGCGGGAAGGTCCCCGCCGCCTGCAAGAGTCCAGTGCTCGGTCTTGAACATACTTCCGTTAGCGCTACTTGCTGGTGTGCTCGCCAATACACAGCCGCGCCGAAGCCGTCGCTATCCTTCGTGGCCAGGAGCGCCTGATCTGCTGGAGAAGACGCCGCACCTCCCTGAGCGACCAAGAACACCTGCCCGCTCAAGCAGCCCCGTCACCGCTCCGACCGGCACAGCACGCCGCCGCTGCTGGAGCGGCCGCCGTCACCGCAGTGGTGTCGTCTGCAGGGCGGCTGCGATGGTGGACGATCCGGTGGGCGGGCCGGCCGGCGCGGCAGAGCCGCAGGAGGTGAGGCGCCGCCGCCGCCGCCGGCTGCGGCTGCGGCGCGTCTCCACCAAGAGGCCCCGCCACTGCCGGCCGCTCCTCCGCAGGGTCAGCACCAAGATACTGACCAACAGCGCCCCCGCTAGGAGGAGCACGCCTCTCCAGTGGCTGGTGGGTTCCTCTCAGCATGGTGCTCGTGCGGTTCACTCACTGGATGGTCTGTTTCGCGAGAACTGACATCGATTGACTTCACTTAGCCCAGAGTGTAATCGCATCGAGTTTTTTTGCAATAAGTATCTTACTGGCAGAAATAGCTCTGCCCCCCCCCTCAATTCAGAACCATTTCTACTGTATTCAGAAGTGGGACTCGTGTACAAATCAGAACAAATCGAGGAGCCAGATCAGGCAAAAACACACCATACCCTGCCCTGGACCACTTCAACCTAAATTCGAAACCACGTTCTGCACAGGGCCTGGTCTCGATCGTTGCTAACTCGCTCGGTAGTTTCTACTAACCAGAGAAGATGAGCACCCCCGCCTTGCTTTCTCATCACGGAGCGTCTCGTTCCAGAAGGCTTACCAGCCGTTACCTTGGACTGATCTCTACCAGGGCTGGGTGCTTGTAAGAATGATCACGGCGCACTGGCCGGGTCTGCATGAGAAGCAGCATTGTTCAGTGCACGCTCGCTATTTCGGAGTGGCCATCGCGTGTACACTGGCCGTTGGAAGAGGTGTGTGTTTTCTCACGAGTCCGGTGTTCTGTGCTCTCACAGTATGGTCACACTCGAGCAATCGGGACGATAGGCTTAATCTCTTTCCACTTCACCAGCGAGACGGGCGTTTGACAGAAAAATCAGAAATGGCATGTGGGCCTTGCGCGAATTGACAAGTACTTTCTATAACCTGCATGTTTCAGAATTGGACTCAGTTTTCCTACTATTCAAACGATGCTAAATGACGCTCTGGCATTCCGCATAATCGCAGACGTGCTGATATCTGATGCGGCGGACTACTGCTTCTAAAGTGACCAAAGACGTGATGTGACGAAAAGCATGCTGGGGATAACAAAAGAAACAACTACCGTACCATGATCACAATCATGCCGCCGCGAAAATTCAGTGTGAAGTCTATTGGTCCACGATGAGAGCCCGTGAGCACGCTATCGTGGAGACCTCCTCTCGTCCGTGGCGGTACTTGAGCATGTTCAAACCCATCGCACTCACGTCACGTCAAACTCATCCTGAGGCGCAGCCCAAGCTTGAAACATCCACGGCAATTAAGCATGCACCACTGCCAAAAGTTTACGACATGCAACGTTTTCAAGGACATCGCATGGTTTGCCAATCTCAGCCAGCGTTTTTACGGGATAGCCTGAGCGGGGCCTGCAGCCATTTCTCTGGTTTTCGAAGGCTGCGACAGGAGTTCCGGAACGTATGTAACTTGCCTGCAACATATCTGTATACAGACAACTGTGCGTAAATTAAAGTTCAGGAGCAGCAACTTCATTTCAGCTCATTTAATTGACTGACCCGTATGACATTTTACGCTTTTATGAGCAACTTATAAGTAAGTAAGCAACTCATAAGCACGGGAAAATCCGTCGATGTTGAGGTTTCCGGCTTTTACTTATCAGAGAACATAAAAGGCCAGAATTATATGGCATCGCCTGCAAAGTATGCAATAGGAAGGTCAACCACGTGCCTTACAAAATGAAAGAAAATTCATGAACGACATTATAAGTTCTTATGCTGAATTAACGACCTTCGATTTACTAGGAGCTACAGGTTAAACGACGTTGTAATGCTTAACAACAATGCATCGACGGTTCGGATAAAGCATTGTGTACTGTCAACACAAACTAAGGACCGTCCGTCCGTCCGTACCGGGTACCGGGTACCGTACCGGTACCGTCGATGCACAAGAAATGTTGAGTGCCGAAAACACCTTCGTTATTTAGCGTCACGACGTCGTTAAAACAGTTTATCTTGGTACATTGAAGGTCATCAACCCACAAAAATAATTTTGAACTTACGATGCCCAAAAACTAGAAGCTGAAGGTCTTCCGCATATCAGATATGAACAATCTGCTTTGGAGACGTCCATAACAACGTTCCGCCTTTTTGTCACTTTTTCAACCCGCCCTCTTTCCTAATCATTCAGCAGGTAAATTGGATACACATCCCTTCCTCAGGTTACGCTGTACTAAGCTTAACGACCCAAAAGGTAATCTCCCTTTACCCCCTACTTGAGCCAGATATGCTCGACAAAGCAAGGCCGTGTTCCTTGCCATAACAGGACGTCAAACGGCATTCGAATTTACGTTTTTAATTTCCAACAAAATAATTTACAATGGTTTGCAGCTTCTCCTGAGCATGACGCTACGCCATCAAACACCTCGCCTCTCTCCCTTTTTTCGCTTCTGTTGCGCTCCGTCAACACCTCCTCTTTCCACGCGCAACGTAATTTATGGCTCCCTCCTTCCAGCTACGATGTTGTCATCAAACCCAGAAACTAATACTCGGTAGATCGCGGGCACTGGTCTAACATATAAAGCCCCAATCGACAATCACTCGTAGTAACTGTCCGCAGCGTCCACTAGAAACGAATCGTACCGCCACAAGCGGCTCTGACGTCATATGCGGATAGTCAATGGCGCCGATCGCTGCGGCCCTTGAAAACTAATCATGACTCTAGGCGAGACCGAGCTTCCAAATTGCATTCAAATCGGATTGAATAGCGGCTACACGAATAGACCGGCAATGCTCCTGGCTTATGGATGTAGTTTCTCAATATAAGCTGGGGGGTTTTGGTAGGTAAAAGAGGTTAAGCAAAGAGATACGCTGAAAATGGGCTTTTTCCCTCGAATTTGGTGCACTTTTTCAGAGACGGGGCTGGAGCCTCCACCACAGCGCATAAGAAACTACACCCCTGTTCCGACTCATCGGTTTTGAAATTATCCCAACATGCTTCATGCAGTCTCTGCGTAGGGGTGAGCGGGATGAGGCCCTGCTCTCCAGCTCCGCGCGTCAGCCCCGGCATGCCGACCACAACAGCTGCAATGTCTGGTGTGGAGGCCAGTACTCCCCTGTCGGTCTCGTGTCGGCTCGGTCAGCTCCCTCCGGCGACCATCGGAACCACAGTGTGTTAAATATGGGCTTCTGCCGAGGAAATCCAGGGACGAAAATAGCAAAGTTATCGATTGATCACACAGGCGTTTTTACGCTGTTTGCTTTACACTGTCAAGTTGCTCAAAAGCTAAGCGTGACAGCGGCCCAGTGCAATGTATTGGGGAGAAGATTATGGCTTTTTCTTATTCTGAAATATTTGTGTTGAAATTCTCTGTTTTTCATCCTGAGATCCACGTGGTCTTTTGCTGTTGCTAAAATTTCTACTTTAACTTTGGCATTTGTTGCATCGTGTTCCATTGCTGAGCATCAGACTACGATTTCCTGGTGGTGTGCCTTCCCTCTGTAGACGCGCGTTTCCAAGGTACCCAAAACCGACCACGAACGCTACGTTTCGTTTCGACTTTATACAGCATTGATGGGTGTAGGCCACAAGAGATCGTATACACTACGTTCTCATCTGTGCATTTGTCATTCAGCCAATGGCACGTGCATTCCAGCGCCTGCGCGGAGAACGGTAATCCCAGCAGGATGCGCTGGGTTCTCCTGGGCCGATAAAAGTGGCATTGTCTGAAACTGGCACCACCAGTCTACGCCACCCTGGCTGTGCAAACAACTCGATGGTACGGTGACATTCAACCGTTTGCGCAGTTTCGCATATATAAACGGGAGTTTTGCTAACAGACAGCTTGTCCGTTTTCCCTAAATGTAACCTAATTGCGAACGTTAGCATCATTAGACAGGAATGCATGCATTATTTTAAATCACTGGGATGCACAACTTAAAACTACAGCCGAATTAAGCTCACCCACTTGTTGGTGTGTTGTAAAATATTTTCACCTGTTCTCGGTGTTTCCATTTTTATGCGCCTACCTGACATTAATAAATTGCTACATTTAGTTTTGCACATCTTCATTCCCGCCACAATTTTAAGAAGAGGGAGGGTGAGGCTACCATTGCGTAGCTACCTGTTTTGAAACCGAGAACTTGCTACACAAGGGGCGGACCTCACTCGTCCAAGACATCCGCTCTCATAGAAAAGAACGGATTTCTCATCACGACCACGCTCAGACGACTGGGAATCAGAGGATGCACGCTTTGACCTCCATCTTTGTGGCGTAAGGTTTGCCTCCGAAGGAATCCTGATGGTGTGCCGAACTATGATGCAGCATTATGGCGGCCCGTTTAAGGTACAGTTCAGCGATATATTTTTCATATGACTGCATCACAAAAGGTGACAAGTGGTGGTATCGACACAAGTCCTAAGCTTTTCATAGGACTGTAGTTTCACGCGAGCTTCAAATGGGATGCCATTCATCCGAAAAACGGTCTTTTATCGGATGGTTCTTCCGAACATCTCGTTTTAGTCCACATCAAAAACGCAAATTCTAGTGGCCGAAATGCGGGAAACTAGGTTTGGGGTGGCTTCTGCCAACCTTACCAGCTAAGCCCTCCCCCTAACCAATTTCAAAACGTAACACCGCTGCGCATTTGACATTGCGGGATGACGTTCGCAGCATGGGGCTCAGTCCAGAATACCTGCCGAGCGCTGCCTCAGTTAGCACCGCTCCGTTCTGCCGCTAGATGTCACTGAAACTGTTGCGGACTGGGGCTGCACCGCCGCGGTCAGCTTGCAAGAAGCCTGTTGTCGGAGCCTGCGTGTGAAAATCTGCCCACGCGAATTGGCGTTGGAACATGTGATACATTGAGTAAGATGCGCTGGGATGGATTTAGAAATGCGTAAGCAGAAGGGTTTTCTAGTCCTAAAAAGACCGGCATGATTACGACGTGCTGATGATTTTGATGGCATACGACACACATTTAAAACCAGAGTGAGACCGTAGAAACCAGAAAGAAAACTCTGTTACGAGAAATAGAGATGCCCGTTGGAAACACATCTGACTATCACTTCATCATCCAGTGGGCAAATTAAACGGTCTTTTTCTTCTTGAACCCATGTGTTCGTAGGTGTTATTTACAATTTTGGTCTTGAAACTATGCATCTTAGCGATAACAACCTAACAGGGATATTTTATCTCTCTCTTGATTGAAGAAAACAACCATCAGATTGATTACAAGTGAGTCGGAAGGGATACATGTGGCAGAAAACAAATTTTTTTCTTTCTCATTTGTTTTGCATACGTTTGAACTATGACTCGGGTCCTTCCCAATCTTATGCTGCTTTTTATCACAATATATTATCAAACTATTATCACGTGATTTTGTAGGAGAACACATGTTGGGTCTTTACAAACTGCACGGATCGCATTTGCCGCATGTGCCAGAACATATGCGAATATCTCCAAATTTGTAAACGCGTATTGGGGATGTTCTTGTGAGTGTACAAACACACACACAAGCACAAACACCCACACCCACACACAAACCCACACCCACACCCATCCACACCCAACTCGCACCAACATTCACACACCCACCACACCCACCCACACACCCCAACACCCACACCCACACCCACCCACCCCCCCCACACCCACACCCACACCCACACCCACACACGCCATACACACACACCAACACATTAACACCACACACACCACATATATCGATATATATACATATATTATATATTATATATAGTATATTAATGTATATATGAAGCGTACACCTGCACCGTATTGTAGCAATGCTTTGCAAAAGCAGTTCATGCGAATATTAATAATCCCACGTTAATTTTCGGAGCTCCCGCCCGTTGCATTATCTTAGAAGGATTTACTGTTCACATAACAGGTAAATTCAAATGAAATCGGACCGCCCAAGCATCGATTCCAATTACGGGGCCTTGTTAACGCTTGCGCTTGCTTTCTACAAATTTGGGTTTGGGATCATTAGACCACAGACCACTGGACCACCTCTCTCCCGTGCGAGTATCATTGAGACGACCCTTCTATTTTTTTCGAATCCGCGATGGTCAGGGCTGCTAAAACATGTTCACCATGCATGGGGCGGATAGAAGAATAGCGCCAGCCACATAGGGCTCTGTCGCAGTTGGCAGGGTTTCTGCTCAAGGTGCTTCAAGATGAAACGAAAAGAAAAAGAACTCGGACACGGCAAAGTAAACACTGTGAGGGAGGTGTCAGCGGAGCCCACCATGATGAAAGTTTTGTCTCTGGAAAGGTTCACCTTTTCACATATTCCTCTGGCCACCACCTGGCAACAAATCCTCAACAACTATCATGTGTAAAGTAACTGCAGCACCGCGTCCGTTGTCTCAAAAGCACAAGTCATGACCAAAATCTGTTCCTCAATTCAAACTTTCCAAATTGGGGTACCGACTGGCCCGTCTCGCCCGTATAAGCACACCTCGGCGAGTGATCCGCAGCCAGATGGTCCCTTTTGATCTAAGTTCAAGCTGCTGTCTACAGCCCATGTAAACAGGGCAGACGTCGGGGCCGTCGTGCGAATGATTCGACAAAGTATTTTTTCTCCCATTGTCTTCACGAAAAGTGATCAGTATTGTTCTTTATGGCTCCGAATCCCCCCGTGATCATTTATCCCAGTCGGAGAGAGCAACGATTCAGAGGACGAAGACATAGTCTGCGAATTAGAAGAGAAGCAGGTTATAGACTATAGACAGGCACTATGGCATAACAGACTATGTCAGACATAATATCCAAAGTCATACACTTTCTTACTCACAAAACATGTCAGCATCCCATCTGTCATGTGATGTCCTTTTGACAACATGAACCTCTGCTCAGGTGACAACATGACATGGGTGGCCGCCGCAACTGATGTTCAATAGAGAGTAACACATCTGATCCCGCAGAAGTTGACGGTCTTGGCCCATGATGTAATGATATGACGCACTGACCATACACAACATCAAATCGCAAATAAAACCACGTTTGGATGCTGACATGTTGGCTGATATTTGTACTGTGCGTTGCGTGGCGCTTAATTAGGTCCCATCCCCATGGGAACCGATCACTGCATGACGTCAGGGCACGACGCCGTGACCTGCCCCATACTTGGCAAAACACCTAGTAGTTCGGAATGGTTCAAATTCGAGGCATTTGAGAAGCCCGGATCTAGCTCAGATGAAACGCAGAGGCAAACGACATAGTATTTCAGCGCAAAACTACCTGTTCACGGGCTCCTTAATGCGAGTCGGGACACATGCTATTTTTCATTTGCCTTTAAGTCTTCGTCTCGCTTGTTTCTGCTTCACTGCCCAGCGTCATTAGCTCCCAAGAGCCTCCAACTCGGACTGCCGTCAGTCGTCAAGTGCCTCCCCCTAAGGGTCGCAGGAAGCGAACACAGACGTACACTCCAGTCACCGTGTACGTGGGGACCACGTGGGTGGGGTTGGAACACGCAGAGAACCACGCGGCGCCAAT
>NW_023597034.1:43494026-43603674 GCF_011947565.3 Pollicipes pollicipes | reverse complement strand
TATATATATATTATATATATATATATATATATATATATATCTCTCTCTCTCTCTCTCTCTCTCTCTCTCTCTCTCTCTCTCTCTCTCTCTCTCTCTCTCTCTCTCTCTCTATATATATCTGTATATAAACGTACATATATATATATATATATATATATATATTATATATATATATATATATATATATATATAACGTTGACTAGAATACCTTATATTTAATATCCTGAAGTTTTGAGCCTCGGCAGCAAAACGGTGTTGTAGAATGATAAGTGTCGGATGATAACAACCGTCTATAGTAGAATGGCAAGCTCACGCTGCGCTTGCAAATAAACAAACGGCAAGCATGAAGACAAAACGGCTTTCCCAAAAGCACGGCGCTCAGTGTGATTCAGGCTGATTGAGCCCCCGTGAATTGTCTACTACGGCGGCACGAGCAGCTCTCGCCGTGCACGTCTCGATGGCTGCCGGGGCCGGTGGCCAACCGAGTGTGACAAACGCGCAAGTCGACCTAGATACCCGGGTTCACACAGACATACAGCACACACACCACAGACACACGACACACAGACACACAGACACACAGACACACACACACACAACACCACACAACACACAGACACACACACACACACAGACACACAGACACACACACACACACACACCACACACACACACACACCACACACCACACCACACACACACCACACAACACACACACACACATACACACACGCTCAGTCCGTACGACAGATGGCCAGGCGTCAGAGGCCGCCAGACGGGACTAAAGCCACGGTCCGGGCCAACAGTATTGTAACAGGAAGGAGGTCCTGCCCAACAAGGACGGGTGAGTCCCAGCCGAAGCAGGCGGACTCAGGACAAATGAGCTTTCGCACAGCCGGAACACAAGGGCTCCGGCACAGCCGTGACACAGAAGCCAGGGCAGAGGACCTCCGGCCGAAACCAGAACCTACGTCCATGATTTAACCCCACAGTCCTTGCAAAAATCTGCCTTGCTTTATTCTGACATGGCTCGCTGTCTGGCTACAGGAGCTTTTCGCCGCGACACATCTCAAGTCGCGCTGAGTTTCTGAGAAGATGATGTCGGACGCTGTCCGACACGGGCCTCGTCGGGCAGCGCTGTTCGGCATTGGACAGCACGTGACCCACATGCGAGTCAGCTCTCGCCGGCAGCGTCCACGGGCGCTCCAACTACCGGTTATAAACAGCGTACAGCCGGTGTTTTGCATACAGAGCGCACGGCGGTGTCCTCCACGCGGCAGCCGTTACAGTCACGCCGACTCCAAAGGTTCTGCTCAACGCATGTGCTGACGGAGCAGGCATCAGCCTCTAAAAAGATTGCTTGCGCGGTCCGAAGGTCGCATGAAGCGACAAAACACCTTCACGCGCTTAATTATGCGCGCGGCGTGCTAGCTGAAGCAGTTCGGTGGTTTCGTCGTTCACGTCCTTTCATCCAGGAGAAAGTGTTCGGCGATTACTGAGAGGCTGTGACCAGACAGTTCTGTGTACACAACGGCAGTGGAGATGCAAATCATCTGCGACCCAGCGAGTGGGCTAGGGAGTTACGCTATGCTATAAATCGCGTGGTAAGTCAAAGGCGCCAAGCAAACATCTGAATAGCCTGCTTAAGTTTTAACTCTCCAGGTTTCAGGTGATGACATATTTTATATCTTCTGTCGTCCAAAACATTAGGTTTAACTTGACAACGGAAAAGATCATCTCCCACACATCACATGCAATTCTTTATCACCAAGCCCTCGGCGTCATGTGCATTACTCCTGAAGTAATTGCTCACACGATCATGCCAATATCCTTTATGAACTTGCTGCATTGAATCGACGAGGTATAGCGAAATCGAAACCAAGGTATAACGCTCTACACAAAATATACCCCACTAGCTACAATCACTACAGCCTACAAGTAGGACTACAAGTCGCACTCTGCCGTGCTTGTTGCCCTCATCAACCGGCTATCCTATGAAGCAGTATGAAATGCAGTACAGCTGCCGGAAAGGGCAGCTTGACCTAAGCCCAGCAGACTCACCTGCCGCCATAGATGTCCTCCTGGTGCAGTGGAATTGTATCGTCGGCATCATGGTAGTCGTCATCCATGCCGTAGTCGCCGGAGGCCCGCAACGCCGTTCATGGCCAGGCCGAGCGCTGACTTTGACCTCTGGCCGGTCGCTGCCGCTGACCTTGACCTGAGGCCGGCGGCTGAGACAGGTCGTCCCCTCTCGCCGCGGGCCAAGCTTGAGGCCGCCCTCTGCGGAGAAGCCGGCACATTAGGAATCTCACGGGTGATGGGCTAAAGCGTTTGTTTGCGGTATACACATGCCACGTTTTTAGAGGGTAATGGATGTGAGTTGTTTCTCGAGGTAAAAATCCGCCGTAATTTTACGCCCATCTCTTGCTTTGAGATAGATGGAGCTCTAGACCATGTATGCTTGGCTTTTGGTGGGAAGCTCATATAAGGGTTCAACTAAATAACAACTCTTTGATGGAGGGCCGGTCTCCGTCTCGGGCTACGCTACAGGTTAATGTTCATCATCAGACATTAAGCCCAGCTGTTCTAGTCCTACATATTTTTTTCGTTGTGGTGACCGCTCATGGAGGGTGGTCAGCAAAGTGGTGCTGAGCCTCATGGACGGAACGGGACGGACCAGTGGCGGCTGGACCACGTCAGGGAGCCAGAAATGGGCATCCGCTCGTGCGACCTATCGTGGTGCACATCACAGCTGTGGCATGGGGCGCGGGCTGTAAGCCGGAGCCACGACATGCCTGAAGGTAAACCTGCGGCAATGTATACGACAACGGCATACATACCAAGTAAAGGCACGGCGAAGAGAGCCAGGTACCGCGCTTACCGCGGCGACAGTCGAATATTAGATATTACTGATATGAATCCATAGCTGACAGCTAGTATACGGCGTAGATAGTTCACGAGCACGCAATAGTGATCGCACCCTGACGCAGCGACCGGCCCGCATTATTTGATCATTTAGAGTTTGTGGGAACCGATCGATTAAACGGGCAATCAGTGTCGTATCCGGTACTATTTCATGAAGTCACATGCGACATTGCTGCGCAAAACGGCGCTGCACATATGATCGCGTGATGCTGTCGACCGTCTTCCTTTCTCATTTTCTGGCGTCCGTCCACGATACTTTTTACTTAGCACATACCCGGGGGCAGTGCTCTCATGCATGTTACATAAAATGAGGCAATAAACTAGCCCTGTGCATAATGCGTCCGACACCGGAGATCGAAACCAGTTGCTTTCGTGGAAGAAATTCGTAGAAAGCGGGTTCCACAAATACACGAGTAAGCTTTTGCACACTGTAAGTCGATGCTTCCGTCACGCTTGCAAGCCCGAGCAGGACCTGCAGCGCGGGCGGGATCCATGAACTTCTGCACGGTCGAATCTTGACTTGCGAATCTGCAGAGCTCGGCTCCAACATCGGAGATGCCTACGTCACCCGCCGCTCACATCATCACTGCTCTCAACGCCGGCTTGGCACGCGGTCCATCTGTGCAGTGGTGCATATCAGTGCCGCGCCACTTGCCGCCCGTGCGCCACTCTCGCCGCCGGCGGCGCCCATCAAAACGGAGCACGCATGCCCGAAACGCGCGGCGATCTGAGCCGGGGCTGCGCGTAGCCTTGAAGTCGGCCCACGGCGGTGCGGTCGTGACACGGACCGGTGATCTCTGCGACCGCCTGGGCCCCGCGCGATCACGCCTCGGTTCGACCTCCGGGCACCTCAGGCTGGCGCGGAGATACGGGTCACCTGTCACGGTCGCCAGCGTCCCAGCCGGCGTCATTGTCGGCTAGACGGCTGGGGCACATGCAAGTGATGTATCCATTAGTATTTCCTTGTGGATCAGATGCGACGCATGATAGCGCTGTTGATAGTTTCCGTAGCTCTAGTTTGTCTGGTGCCCTCATCAGCGAACAGCCCAGGCCGGCGTTCCGGCGGTCTGCTGCGATGGTACCGGGTCACGGATAAGATCATTTTGTGTCGGCGCAGTGGTTACGCCATCTTCCCATCTCCAGGACGTTGAACCGGTTCCAGTGTCGTGGCTTGCCATTGAAGTAATTCCCATGCTAATCATTCTGAAACAGGCTACCTAGGTTATCTGAACCGAGCTGCGATAACTGCGTAAAAACCTTCAGTTCCACAATACCAGTTGTAATTGGTGCGGTTTGTAATCATGGGTCTACGTTAGATCAAGGTTAATGTGCAACTTAACGGGCGTGTGAATAACCTCTGGCAATCTGTCACGAAAGCAATGATACCTTATAGCATGTCTCAACGTTTTATGTGCCTTTATCACGACGTCGACGCCAATCAGTGCAATCCAGCGTAATGCAATCAATCAGCGGACGTAGAATATATGATATGGCGAGCCTTTAACATGCAATAACCTGTGCGGCATACGAAAATCAATGTCAGAAGTAAATGAACTTCAGAATGCCACTGTGGTGCAACAGCTACCATCGATATTACCCGGCACGTTTAAATCCTCTGGACAGGTTGCCAACTCCACCGTGCTCGGCTCCCATAACTTCGCTGATTTAATCATGCTATCACAAAACGTCTGCCCAGAACGCGGAGCCATCAAACCGAGACATGTCACCCTAAATGTTAGTCGCTTTCTCACAACTTGTCTCATCTTCGCCTGGGGCAGCCTCACACATTACACATTGTACTTGACGATCAGTAGGTTGTACATCACATGACATGATCATAAATGAACCATGGCTTAGCATGTTTATCGCTGTTAATGATAGGTGCCCTCTCCAACATGATTCTTCTTGCACCAAATGGCTCCAGAACTGTTGAAAACCGGTACTATCGTCCTTATATGCTTCTGTCAAAACCCGCATGAGGGAACATGTATGACGAAGTTGAATGTCAACAGCTCAAGAATGCAGCAACGTGGGATGATTCAACCATACGTCCCCTGGAAGACAACGATTGGCAGGCCAACTTCACCGTGGAATATCGGTGTAACTAAGGTTAGGTTACACATTAATCTCAGGACAGGACAGATATTTCTATACGTGGAATATACTTACAAATGCTTGCCTTCAAAAGCGAACTCAAAGTAAACTGACCGAGCTGAGCGAGGTCATGAGAATACATACGTGGCCGACTTTGCCAGCGGACAGTAACGGACAGAAGCCATAACTGATCGCTGGTCAACTAACATTTTGCGAGCAGGGGTGATCCTAAGTCGACTGTGGGCCCTGGTATGTAAATGATATTCGAACTGAGTTGCAATCACTGTGGATTAAGCATGCATGGCGGGGCACTGGGTGTTGACATAACCTTCAGTATTATGCAAAAGAAACCGTTGCCAATCATGCTAAACATAAAAGCATGTATCACCAGTCATCGCTACTTTTAAAAGCTACTCTATCTAGGCATTTTATCTCGCGCGAAGCGTACTACTGCTCGTATGATGCGCTAAGCCGAGGTCTTTATCCAACGAGCCCCCCTGCAGCCTCCTAGCTGGTACAGTACACTAGCCTTGCCCTCCGTTCGGTGCATCGCACGATGATTCCTCTCACCCACCATATGTGCTAACACACAACACATAAATCCTCTTGTGACATGCTGCCTTGCTTTGAGGGCGTGCGATTCACGCTGCGTGCAGTGCTCTGCTGCGGTGAAGGTTGAAATCAGAGCCAAGGACGTTTCGTTCGATGACGTCATATTTCGTAATTTTAACTCTTTTGTACTATTAAACAGCACTTGATTAACATATGTGAATGCTCCCATGGTTTTCCGCCCCGACTGGTTTGTTAATAAATCCGCCGACTAGTTGAAACATTTCACTGTGCTGCAGTCTCCCGGCTACATGAGCGTTACTCTGCTATGCCGTGTTGTAGTCCCCCCTCTCCACCAGCGCGGTGCTGTGTTTCGCAGCATTGCAGTTTCCGACTGCAAAGACCGCCCGTTGGTGAGTGTGCTGTCAGGTAGCTCCACCCACATAGTAACTCGATGAGCTGTGGTGCGGTAATCGAAGCACGGGGTTCTGGTCAGGTGAGCCGTTCAATGATATCCTCCAGTGGCAGGTAAGAGGTCGGCAATTGTCTGTCGCACAGCCGTGGCGCCGTGTGGGCCGGCACGAACGCGACACACGGCTCGTTATAACACCAAACAGTTACGAAGCTATCATCGCATCGCGTTTTAAAAGTCCCAGAAGCGCGCTACCACGGGTTTCCTTGCGTGCTGCAGAAGGTACTGAATTTCAATGTATGCGTGCTGTGTGAACGTTATCCCCCACCATCAACCTCTCTAGCTGGTGTAATGGACTTCGGTACCAATAACCACCCAAGCTCCATGCACCATAAACATCTTTTATTTCCCTAGAAACTCGTACCACACACCAAAGCAGCGGTAAAAGTCAAAGCCAGGTGCCCTGATGATGTGGTTCGACCGTTTCAACAGTGGCTTATAACCAAATAAGATGTATTCGGGGCACCAGGAGGTCACACGGGATCGTCCACGGTTGGCTGGTACAGCGCTGGCCTTGCAGCCATTGTTGTGTAACATTCATAGCCTCGCTTGAGCGTTGGACGGTTCATGACGTTGCTGATAGGAAAACAAGAGCGTTAGATAACTCAAGTGAAACTCCTGAAATCAGGGTAACCACTTTACTTCTTAACCCGTTCAAAAACTAAGCTAAGCCTCGTGCCGCTTCTCTCTGACGATGTGGCACGTTTCTTTTACTTCAATGCGAAGCGCTAGAACATCTATGGTATTGTATAGTGAGGCTTTCTGGGGTGATTATGTGCTGACACCGAATAGTTTTAGATTTGGCATGTTTGAACAAACAATGCAAAGCATCCTCAGGATTGCAGAACAGCATATATCCATGTTGACATGGCATGAAATGCATGTTTCTCACATTTGCTGTTTCCAAGAACAGTAAACTGGCTGGACAAAGAAGGCTGATGTCGGCATTTCACATGAAAAGTGTGATCACGAGCCTGGTGACAACAAGTGGACGATTAATGACAACACCACAATGCCCACTTTCACAAACAACGACGCGCAGAATTCGCCGTTGCCGCCGGGATTGGTACAGCCGTCGCCATGGTTACCATTTGCGCCACCGCGCGCCGTGGCCGAGCGGGCGCGTGCGGCGCCGGCGGCCAGACAGTTGTGCAAGCGGCCGGGCCGGCGCGGCGCGCGGCCACGCTCCCGGGCACGGCGTGCTGTTCACCCCGGGGTCGCCAGTCGGACACCGCCACCCACACACGCGCCAGCCCGGCCCCTTCGGGCTGCCGCTTCAAAGCTCAGTTGACCGCTGGTATGTGGTGCGTCTCCGTCCCAATTGTCAGGGCAGAGGAGATTTTGCGTTCTTTCACGTTTTCGGTGCGGGGTCCGGGCTGGTTTGTAATGGTTATACTTAGTGGTCAATGGTGACATCTTTTCTCCAGGTGAGCGGTGGTGATTACTCCCTGGCTGGGTGAATGAAAGCACTGGCCAAATAAGGTTGAAGTCTTTGCAACATTTAAGCAAGTCATAATTTGCTACAGCGTGTGTTGAAGCGGGTGTAAGGTGCATGACCTTATGACCCGCGATCTGAAGCCCTTGTTTGTTGTTTTCCAATCTAACTTTATGAGCGATTAACTTTGGAAACCAGCACTGTGTGTTCACTGTGTTTCACAAATGACTTTTAACAGTCCGCGGTATTGTGCAAGTCGCGATTTGGCTCCATTATGCACGATTTATGCTTGCTTTGCGCAACAATTATCTCCTTCCCAACCGCACCGCATGAATCGTGCATGAGGAGACTGAGGCGTGACTGATCGGATCAGTCACCGCGAAGGCGGAGGTCTGTGTTCTTATAAACCACGTGCGAAGTAGATCAATGATCAGACCAATCGACGAATATTCATCATCTTAAGCTGCGTGCTAACCTTCCCCTGCGTAACGATCCAACCAATATACGATGACATCCACTGTCATTATACATTAAATGTCTCTCAGGACTCCATGAGTTCTCGTGAACGCCTTTCCTTGTCCATCCTCCGTTTCCTCGGCGTCTTCTGAACCTCCCTAACCTCTAATGGGCGCTCCTCCCCGGCTCCTGCCGTGTCGTGAGCATCCTTCAGTCTTCTCCACTCTCGTCGGCCTCACAGTCCCCCCCCCCCCCCGCTCCGCCTTCGCAAGCCGCAACTCCCTGCCTTCTCCCGAGCCCACCACCGCCCGTCCCGAGACCGGAGCCGGGCCCAGCACCGCTCCACAATTGGACCAGCGCCCGCGGCTGCAGGCCCGGACCAAAACACCTGGCGGCCGCCGCCCGGGGTGAACGGAACGGCCGCGGTGCCCGCGCCGGCGAAAGTTCGGCGGCACCGGCCGGCCACGCCGCTGCGCTGCGCTCCGCCGCCACCCGAGGGGGAGGGGGGCCTCGGAGTGCTGCCGGCCGGCCGCTCTCGGGAAGCCAGAGTCGACTCTCTCCTGCCGGCGGGGGGCCCATCACGCCGCCGGCCGGTCCGCGCAGCTGTTGGGTGGTGTAGGGATCGAGAAGGTTGTGACTGCTCCGGCCTCAGTGGCACTGTGGCACAGTGGTGGCGACATCGGCCGAGTCCACAGGTGCATGGTACTGGTAGTTCCCCTGTTAGAGGTAAATGCTACTAGCCCTTGCACATCGATAGGTAATATCAGTACACTTTCAAGTTGTCAGTCATTCCCTAGTGATGATGTTGGGTGTTCTCCACCGACGAAGAATGTCAGTTCTACCTGTCTGCCAGTAAGTGGTGTCGGAATACCCTGTTCGCCGGTGGGTGGTGCTGATAGACTCTCTCCACCGGTGGGGTGGTGTCGAGATGTTCTGTCCGTCGGTGGGTGGTACCGACAGATTCCCTCCACCGGTGGGGTGGTGTCAAGATGCTCTGTCCGTCGGTGGGTGGTGCCGACAGATTCCCTCCACCGGTGGGGTGGTGTCGAGATGTTTTGTCCGCCGGTGGGTGGTGCCGATAGATTCCCTCCACCGGTGGGTGGTCTCGAGATGTTCTATCCGTCGGTGGGCGGCGTTGGCAGCCGCTGCCCGCCGCCGGCGGCCGCTGACAAAGGACAGCAAGCGGCTGGCAGCAGCCATATAAGTGGGCCACGGGGATGACCGCGATCGGCGACAGCTGTAGGATAGCACCCGGGACGGGCCGGCCGCCAGCAGGTGATCGCAGGTGGCTGAACGGTTTGGAAATCCAACACACCGCCAGCCAGCAGGCGTGGCTGCTGAGAGGCCGCTGAGCAAAGGTCCTGGAGTCGGACTGACATCTCTCACCGCAGGGAATGGCTTCAGACATGGCCCCCGATGGACCATTTGCCTGGAGAGACTCCTATCGGCGCCCTGATTTTAAAAACAGGCTGAACGAACAGCAGAGCAAACGCGATTATGAACCGAGACAAATAAGCGAAGGCTTTGAGTTCAAGGGCCGCGCGGGGGAACCCGTGCGGTGTCAACAATACCGAAAATATTTAATGTTTGATGAATGAGCTGATCTGATGTGGTAATGGATGACTATAGAGTTCCACCTACCTTGACCTGTAATAGAGTATTGTGCATGGGGTACTCGTTTCGCTCTTGCGACAAAAAAATCATACGGAATTTTTATGTGCGCAGCTCCCAAAGCTGCTATGGGTTGTCATAGTTACAGAGACATCAGCCAGAACCTCACCAGAGGCCCCTTTGGGTAAAATACTTCAGTTACAGCGTTATAAATGAGAAGCTAACTAATAAGGGCTTCCTCTGGCCTTTGCTCAGAGTTCTTTCGTGACGTTTCTTGGGGACAGTCGTGACGTGCATCCAGCGTCGTGACTCGTGACCCTCGGTCATCCTGCCCCGCGGCGCGCCGGGGCGAACCGCGTCACAGACACTCACCCGTGTCGGCGGCCCCTGAGCAGCAGCAGTCGTTGCCGACGGCAGCGGTCCGTCCCACTCTCACCGACACCCTCACGTGGCCCGCTC
Source organism: Pollicipes pollicipes (assembly GCF_011947565.3). NCBI lineage: Eukaryota > Metazoa > Arthropoda > Thecostraca > Pollicipedomorpha > Pollicipedidae > Pollicipes > Pollicipes pollicipes. The sequence continues at coordinate 43,593,673 of NW_023597034.1, read as the reverse complement.
ACCACTCACCGCGAGCGCCGACTCTCGCCTCCAAGCTCGGAGCGCCGCTCGCTCCCCGTCCCGCGCCGCCTTCCGGCCGCCAGCCGCCGCGCGGCCGCCGATTGGCCGTTCGCCGGTGACGTCATACAGACGGCCGCGCGGCCTGACCAAAACGCTCCCATTGTCCGTCACGGGCCGGCCAGGTACCGCACGCATGCAACATGAGATGGTGTGCTCACTGCTGCAATCGCACCTGCGATGGCGTTGGCGTGTTTGGGCCGTATTCCAGGGGCATTTAATCCGATTGAGTTCCTCAATTAATTCGCCCTCATCAACCCCTGGCTTTGGATAAAAATGTCCTGACGCCATACGTTCTCTGTGAATGAAAGCTGAGGTTACACATAAAGATGGAATTTGTTAAATGCTACCATGTGCGTAGAAAACGTCGCACTTGATTTAACTCCAGCGCGAAGTGGAGGCACCAAATATGATTTTATTTGGGATCCGCGTCTTTGCAGGCACCTGCAATGCATGTAAACATCCTTGTCTTGCATTTGTGCTCATTTGTCATACAAGCCTCAGATAATTGTCACGAACTAAAAAATGTAATCAGGAAATATTAATCAGATCAATAAAGGATATTATGGGTTGAGCATCAGAATACGCTGCGCTATGTCTCTAAAGCAAAACACAATGAGCCAATATTTGCTGGGACCTGCAGCATGACACCAGTAGCACACCTTGCTCGGTGTTGAATGTGCGAGGTAGCAACAAATGTGAAAGTAGCGTGAAGATGATACCTAGGCATAAAACAAACGTCAGGGTTATCATCAAATAGGTGCCACCAAACCTGTAACAGGCGCGTTACATTATACGGATGATGTCATAACTAAAGCGAATCGAGCAGACGCCTTTAGCGAGCCGCACCAGTGGGCATATCGATGTCTTCGGGTGTGCTTTTTGTTAGAGCTAAAAAGGCAGACGTTCACTGATGTAACGTTCGGTGGGTAATTCATAACTGACACTGGCATGCATGACAACATATAGCTTCCGGCCGGGCAAGCTCTGACCATTCCAGTCAAATCGGTGAGTGAGCAAGTATTCACGCTTTTCTCGGCTGTCACAAAAGATCGGTATAAAATGCAAATTTTATTGGCGGATAAACGCGACAGTGAACTGAGTTATGCGGCTGAGCAGATTCTACGGTTTTCATGGTTATGCCCCAGCTGATTGCACTCGAACTGACGCAAAAAGGCGGCACGAGACATTTTCGCCAATGTGCTTTAGATTCGGGCCCTGCCACTCAGCCTTTTGTGGGTGATATACCTGTCTACACCATGTAGTCGGTTTCCCGTCTTGACCGACTTCGGTGCCGACATCTGACGCAACTCCTCCGTTGAAAACACCTCACAATCGGGACACAGGGTCTATGCTCGAGTGGTGGATACTGACTGCACATGTCGAGGCATGCCTGCTGTGATTATCCCATCTCTCACCGGTTAAACTGCTGATTTGAGACCTCTGTGACTTCGGACTGCCAAGGACCTAGCCTTACTCGAGTCACCGTGGTTTCGACCGATCTTGCGCATCTTTTTGTGCTGAATGATTTTACTTCGCTCTCGGTAATCGAATGAAAGAGTGTACATCACGCTCGAATGGCAATGTTACAGGATGGCCCACCTGACCATACGGCTTGTGTGCAGCTCCTGTCTTTAAATAAAGCAGCAGGTTGTTCTGGAAGTGGTTAACTTATTAGCAAAATCAACATGAAGTGTTGTTTTGAAGCTCCATAGATGTTAGGCTTTAGAGTAGTTTTAGCCGGATCTCTCAGGTTTGATTATTTCGGCATGTTCAAGTAAGACTCACGAGGAATACAGCCTCGCTTTTCCGGAGAGAATGTTGTTATAACCCTGTTCAGGACAATACAGCGCCAGGAATCAGTCATAAATGCCACAGCAAACTCGCTAGAAAACCGAAAGGATAGAAAAGCGATATATATATATATATATATATATGTATATATAGATGTGTGTGTGTGTGCGTGCGTATACATGCTTATATATATATATATTATATAAATGTATATTGATATTAATATTGATATTGACATTGATATTGACATTGATATGTCCGCTAAAAACTTTTCTCAGTTCAATCAATTTAAAATAATTATTCTGCTGTCCAAGTAATTTGACAGGCTTACAACCGAAATGCAATGCATCTCTCTTTTCTTTTCTCTTTTTCTTTCTTTTGTCTCCGAGTTGCTCGACGGGAATTGGGTCATTTGTGCTGCTCTTTAGTTGAATATCTGTTTGTCTAACTATTGCAACGTTGAAAAGATGTCCTCTAAGGTTTAAATGTCGCTTCTTAAGAATAGACATTTGCAGATGACACGTCATGCGTCGATGAATGTGGGGAATCGGGAAAAGCAATCGCAAACATGGTATCATAGGTGGACTCGTTAGTACCGTCAGCAGGATGCTTAAGTTACGTTGTTACAAAGGCATGAAATTGCTGTGCGTTCCTGGCGTACGACGATGACGTAGCCAGTTTTGCCCCCCCCCCCCCCTCCCCTTCCCCTTTTAACCCACAGCACGCCGCCCACTAGTGAGTCTGTGACAACTCACGAACACTTCTCAAGATCCTGACAATACATGCATGATCAAGGACGCGAGCAACTCGGAGGAGGAAGGCATGAAATAAATGCAAACGAAATGCAGCAGCCAGCACATTTTACGGCCTCAGCCATGCCAGCAACTTGTTCAGTGACACAGGTACTCGTCTCTGCATCGTGACGCAACTCTCAACACTGTCCTCGCTGAGCCTGTCATCCGGGTAACTTGGTAATGTGCTATTTAAGCGGATTACCGCACTGATATAAACTTGGACATACGCCGACACAGCTATCCGACCTTGCAACTTGGTTACAGTGCGGCCTCATATGACAACGGATAAGGAACCACTGACAGCACATTAAATTGCAGCTGATCATACCCTCTGAGCTTATCGGACGCAGACATCATCAAACGTCCTCAATCAAACGGGCTGGATTCAAGTTCAAGCAAGTCCTGTTTGGGCGAGCTTCAGCGCAAATGTTGAGGCTGAAGGCCGCTCTCATTTGGGGGAGTTTTATAATTGCGATTCTCCTATAAATTTATCGGCGCTGTGTGTTAACTCAATACGTTTATCCCGCATGTTGCATATATTACAGCGATGCCACAACCTTTTCCGACCAGATAATTGAGATCAGATTTAGTTGGCACCAGGATTTAGTTCTTGAAACGCAAACCCCTATGCCAGCACGTCTCATTAGACCCATATATATATATATATATATATATATATATATATATATATAAACAATTTAACAACCTCTCGATGAACGAAGACTGTACTTGTACATCCCGTCAGTTCTAAGCTGAGGTTGTTGGAGTAGATATGCCCACATCTTGATAAAACAATGCGGGGTTACATTTGTTACTAATCGTTCTACCTTGGGTTTCACATGCCCCAATTTTTTGCGGAATCGTTTTTGTACGGTTTTGAACACGGTGCTGAAAGTTCGGTTCGCTGTGTTTAAGCAGCATTATGCCCAGCAAAACTTTAAGTTATACCTTATTGTCCAGCTATTGTCAAATTTCAAGTTCTACCTTGACCAGTTCACTATCTATAGTCTCCGTTCAGATGCATCCATGGTGTTATGCTCAGAAGTGACAGATGCTGCTCATTTCTTTCAAAAAACGCACTATAAATGGTCCTGGCCACATCTTATTTGTCATCAAAGGTCAAAGGTCAAGCAGCGCGTGTAAAACTTCCTTCTTCCTGTGGCTGAAGCTCACTCGCTTACTTTCCGAGATCTCAGGGGACCTCTCCGACACCCATCGTGGGGTGAATGCAAAACAAAGACACTCGTGGGGCGTGGGCTACGCGATGAATTGTACCTGTGCATGAAAAACAACTATGATGTTAAGAATAACACTATGTCCAGGCAAATAACAAATAAATGCGTGAAAAATTAAGCAGTGTGCCTACACGTTTGAAAACTAGTTTTAACTTACTGTTTGTGTGGGACCCACTTATGCGAATCAATCGTGCTGAGACTTAAGTATGTAGCTGCAACTGGGGCCTTAAGTTAAACTTTTCTTAGATATTTAATCCGAGCCTTTTGAATGAATGGTTTCTGGGATCAGAGCTCACTTTAAGCAGCGCTTGTTGTTTGAGCCCTGACCCCCGCCATCCGATCGCGCAATTTCAGGCAACGGGGGAATTTAGTGGAGAAAGTTTAACGCGCCGCAGTGCTCGGCACGGTCCGTCCTGCCCTACGACGTCAGCTGACCTTTAGCGCGATCGCTGCCACCGGCCGCAGGCCATGCCTGTCAAGGCCAAATAGCGAGCGCCCAAAGCGACCCGAACCCACCCCGCCACGGATGGGTGGATCGGGAGGCAGGCGCTCTAGCCAACTGTGCCACCGGGATGGACAAAATCGTAGCCGCATTTTTGCAATTGTGTAACATCAACGCCCGGCACAGCTTGGCCAGTCACGTTCTTAACAGGACAGTTGTTGACTGAAAACACTAGCTATAGCGCAGTGCAGTTTTCAGCAACAAGACGCACAATCATTTGAAAAGGTGCTGTGATGTTTTCGAGATATTATCATACACGTTCACTGATGATAATTAGTTACGCCTTCACCCTGACAGCAGGAGCGGAAGGGCGATGATATCCCTCCCCGAGCCGTTCTCCAGGTATGTCGCAGGCGTGTCGTGAACTCACGCTAAAAAACGTGTCTTTAGCACTCCTGTTTTGGGAACAGACGTGATGTTATATTAACACCGCACGGCGATCCCCGGCCGGCGCGAGCGGCGAGCGGCAGCCGGCGAAACGGCCGATCACGCGGGGCGGGCCTACACTGTCGAAGCCTTACATCATCAGTCTCTGCTCAAAACACATGCGACCGCATAGCAATGTACTTAGAATTAAGGAAAGAACGTGCTTGTGTAAGTTTTACATAGCTATATGGCATGGTGTCGTAAATTTGCGCATGTAAACCCGGAAAGGTGCGATTTTCGGGATGCAGAATGACCTCCGATCTGGCATAATGGTGTCATTTATTAACCTAGCACCACACAATTTAGTGGCAATCTCGCCCTAGGCCCCGTTGAGACACATCCACCGATACTTGAGGCTTAATCAGTCTTAGTTTGGGAGCGGGATCGGTGGGGAACAGGGGGGAGGGGCGGAAGCGGCACATCACCTCCTTCTCAGTCCGTGTTATGAAACATGAACAAGGGTGAATCAGGACGAGGGTTTATGAAATGCTGCGATACGACCAAAGCTTGGTCAGGCATCGCCCGGGGTATTCCGCCACCTGCGATTGCCTGGCAGTAAAAATACACACACACGTAAAACTACACGTGACTGGTCACGACACGGGTAATGCAGAATGTCCTCAAAGCCCGAAAGTCCTCAAATGACTTCAGGGCTAGAGCACTCAAGATGCTCCTCCTGCGGTAATAAAATTCAGCACCAAACAAAAGAAGGTGTTCTTGGGGCTTGTGGTTGTTATGTTGCACTAACAAAGCTCAAATGTCGTGGCAATGCCAAATCACAATCGGGTTACCTGATGGCACGTGACATTTCTGTTATCGTGCTTCGCATGACATGTAGAAGTCTCAGTTTGAAAATGCAACCTTCAGCCTACAAATTTGTCACAAGCGGACATATCAAGCCATTTTCAGAGACACCATGCAATAATTTACGAATCATGCCATAGGTCAATCATTTGGCATAGCAAAACATTGTGTATAGAAAATACGTCAACTTGATCATCTGTCGGGGAATCAAAACTTTGCAAAACCACCGGACGTGGTTCAGATGAGAGGCTTGCCTCTATCTCCTTATGCGACCGCGACTTTATATCCTCGGTGTTCAGTTTATGTGGGAAACGTACAAAACTAACAAATAATGAAAACATGATTTTTCTTCTTTAACACAAAAGAAGTCCTCAATCATAAAGCCCGGGCCCAGTCATCGGTGACCCATCGGCCACCCAGGTAACTGTGGAAAAAGGAACTAGCAACTGCAGACGAGTGTGTGCCGAATCGTACCTTGTGCGGACGGTCACGCGCTGTCGAGCGCAGATTGCCAGACTTCCGCTTGCAGTTTTCTTTATCGATCTGCCGGCTTTCGGGCGTGTTTAACGACCGATGTAGGATCTTAACAACGAGAACAGATACAGATTTGAGACAAGATGAATAGTACAGGTGAATGTTTCGTCTCCCAATCACGACTCGATCTCACCATTGTCTGACCTCTTAGGTGGCACTGCCCTGACTGGTTAAAGTCATTATAAGAACCGAATTTTTGCCTACCTGTCACGATTCAGCAGCTATTCCCGAACACGGAAAAAGGAGTCACTTTTACCTTCCGCTGCCCAGGCGGTTGCGGATCACTATTTGGTTGCATGTGGATGTAAAATTTGTGAATTGCGGAAAATTGGGGATCATGGATGGAAACCAAGCCCAGCCCTCCATCATGGATAAACCAGCATCCCAACGTCATGAAATCAAGATCGATGATACGTTGGCAAACAATTCCATGCTGACCTCTTAGGTAGCCTGCTTTGAGCTCACGCCCGACAATCAAGTCCGGTCCATAACACATCGTATGTCGTTAAGTTATGTATGTCGTTAAGTTATGTATGTCGTTAAGTTATGTATGTCGTTAAGTTATGTATGTCGTTAAGCATATCAAAGCAGCCGGCAAACGTTACTCTGGATGATAATTCTTTCCGGCGTCATGTGTTTTTCTGTGTGTTTCATCATCATTCATCACTTTACCTCCGCGCATTGAGTCATTTAGTCTCAAATCTGAAATGCGAGAAGCCTAGGATGAACAGATGCACACACATATATTCCTTTTGAATGCATCAACATAGCCTTTTAAACGTTCTCCGGAAGCACTTATTTCTTCATTTCGCGTTTGCGGCACTCAACAGTTGATCGCGTGGGGCCAAATATTGCGGTCCCAAACCGGTAAACGCTCATTAATAAATAGGTACATGGTGACGAAAAACGTCTCCAGGCAAAAATGACCAGGATTTTAGAGACCTTACGACAAACAATGGATTTGGTCGTATTTATGCTAGCGTTCGTGCATTTCAGCTTTGGAAAAAATTTAGGTCTCTAACTAATCATGCTACAGTAAAAAGTCCTTTAGTGTCGAATTAAATCACGGTCTCACAGTGCTAGCGTGAAAAGTGCTATTATTGCCCTTTCGAAGTCAGTTTCAAACATAACACGCTGCCGTCTAAACGCTGATACGTTGGATCATAGAAATTGCACGGGCGTAAAACTGGGAACAAAAACGTTGAAATGTATTCAACCGTCTTACCTGGACAACATGAACACAAAATATTGCATTTCGAAAATGCTTTGGACAAACACATTGCGCAATCAACTTGATTCCATTGCTTTCGGCCACCAGCATGGCAACGCTTGACCAGTTTCACCGCCCGTCAATTTTAAAGCCATATCGGTTATTACCACGTGCCTGAACCAACAAGACAACTCCACTGCTCGCTACAACGTATCTGAAAGGCGCAAGTTTCAATTAATTGATCACACACATTTGCAGTCGTTGCCAAAAGCGCAAATTCTCAACCACTTGATATTGAACATCATCTGCATATTAAGAACAGCTGCTTCTTATTACTGCACTGGTTCTGCGTCACACATGACGTTTTACACGCGCTAGCTTCAAAAAGAGAGAACACTTAGCCATTTTTTAACAGTCTCACGTTCAACGTCAGTTACCAATATGCCTCTAGTCAAATTATATATTTGAATGATATATATATATATATATATATATATATATATATATATATATATATATATATGTCGTATATGTATCTCTCTCCCTCCCTTCTTCTCCGCCCTCTCTCTCTCCTCTCTCTCTCACCCTCTCTCTCTCAGCTATTGCAACACGCATACATCTATATCTCTTATCGGGTTTCATTTTAACAACATGTCTTTGGTCTCTGGGGTCTTCAGCTCACTAAGCCTGCCGTGACTGCCATTTCGAAATTAACACCTGTGTCCAAAACAGTACCCAGGTTATGACCATGCCATAGCACACGTACATTAGCGCTGCGTCTCTGCGTGTTCCAATCCCACCTACATGGTTCCCATGTACACGGTGACGAGTGTACGTCTGTGTTCGCTTCCTGCGACCCTTAGGAGGCGAGGCATTTGACGACTGACGGCAGACCGAGTTGGAGGCTCTTGGGAGCTAATGACGCTGGGCAGTGAAGCAGAGGCAAACGAGACGAAGACTTAAATGCAAGTAAAATATAACATGTGTCCTGACTCGCATTAAGGAACCAGTAAACAGGTTGTTTTGCGCTGGAGTACTATGTCGTTTGTTTCTGCGTTTCATCTGAACTAGGTCCGGGCTTCTCAAACGCCTCGAGTTTGGACCGTTCCCAACTACTAGGTGCTTTGCCAGGCACGGGGCAGGTCACGACCTCGTGCTCTGAGATCATGCGGTGATCGGTTTCCATGGGGATGGGACCTAAGTGCCACACAACGCAGGGTACAAATGTCAGCAAACATGTTAGCATGCCAAACGTGGTGTTATTTGCGATTTGATGTTGTGTATTGTCAGTGCGTCATAACATTACATCATGGCCCAAGACCGTCAACTTCTGCGGGATCAGATGTGTTACTCTCTATTGAACATCAGTTGCGGCGGCCGCCCATGTCATGTTGTCGCCTGAGCAGAGGTTCATGTTGTCAAAGGGACATCACATGACAGATGGGATGCTGACATGTTTTGTGAGTAAGAAAGTGTATGACTTTGGAGATTATGTCTGACGTAGTCTGTTATGCCATAGTGCCTGTCTATAGTCTATAACCTGCTTCTCTTCTAATTCGCAGACTATGTCTTCGTCCTCTGAATCGTTGCTCTCTCCGACTGGGATAAATGATCACGGGGGGATTCGGAGCCATAAAGAACAATACTGATCACTTTTCGTGAAGACAATGGGAGAAAGAATACTTTGTCGAATCATTCGCACGACGGTCCCGACGTCTGCCCTGTTTACATGGGCTGTAGACAGCAGCTTGAACTTAGATCAAAAGGGACCATCCGGCTGCGGATCACTCGCCGAGGTGTGCTTATACGGGCGAGACGGGCCAGTCGGTACCCCAATTTGGAAAGTTTGAATTGAGGAACAGATTTTGGTCATGACTTGTGCTTTTGAGACAACGGACGCGGTGCTGCAGTTACTTTACACATGATAGTTGTTGAGGATTTGTTGCCAGGTGGTGGCCAGAGGAATATGTGAAAAGGTGAACCTTTCCAGAGACAAAACTTTCATCATGGTGGGCTCCGCTGACACCTCCCTCACAGTGTTTACTTTGCCGTGTCCGAGTTCTTTTTCTTTTCGTTTCATCTTGAAGCACCTTGAGCAGAAACCCTGCCAACTGCGACAGAGCCCTATGTGGCTGGCGCTATTCTTCTATCCGCCCCATGCATGGTGAACATGTTTTAGCAGCCCTGACCATCGCGGATTCGAAAAAAATAGAAGGGTCGTCTCAATGATACTCGCACGGGAGAGGAGTGGTCCAGTGGTCTGTGGTCTCATGATCCCAAACCCAAATTTGTAGAACGAAGCGCAAGCGTTAACATAGACCTGGGATAAATATTGGAATCGATGCTGGGCGTCGATTTCATTTGAATTTTACCTGTTTATGTGGACAGTAAATCCTTCTAGGTAATGCACTGGCGGGAGCTCCGAAAATTACCGTGGGATTATTAATATTCGCATGAACTGCTTTTGCAATCATTGCTACAATGCGGTGCAGGTGTACGCTCATATATACATATATATATATATATATATATATATATATATATATATATATATGTGTGTGTGTGTGTGTGTTGTGTGTGTGTGTGTATGCGTGTGTGGGTGTGGGTGTGGGTGTGGGTGTGGGTGGGTGGTGGGTGTGGGTGTGGGTGTGGGTGTGTGGGTGGGTGTGTGGGTGTGTGGATGTGTGCGAGTGGGTGTGGATGGGTGTGGGTGTGGGTTTGTGTGTGTGGTGTGGGTGTTTGTGCTTGTGTGTGTGTTTGTACACTCACAAGAACATCCCAATACGCGTTGTACAAATTTGGAGATATTCCGCATATGTTCTGGCACATGCGGTCAAATTCGATCCGTGCAGTTTGTAAAGACCCAACATGTGTTCTCCTAAAAATCACGTGTTGCTCTGTAATATATGTGATAAAAAAAGAATAGTTGGGAAGGACCCGATATAGTCAACGATGCAAACAAATTGAAGGTGAAAAAAGCCCCAGTTCCTTCGAACTGTAAGGTTTTTTCTTCAAAGGGAGAAGATAAAATACTCTGTATTTTTATCGTAATCAGTTTCAAGACCAAAATTGTAAATAACACCTACGAACACATGGGTTCAAGAAGAAAAAGACCGTTTACTTTGCCCACTGGATGATGAAGTGATAGATGTGTTTCCAACGGGCATCTCTATTTCTTGTAACAGAGAGTTTTCTTTCTGGTTTCTACGGTCTCACTCTGGTTTTAAATGTGTGTCGTATGCCATCAAAATCATCAGCACGTCGTAATCATGCCGGTCTTTTTAGGACTAGAAAACCCTTCTGCTTACGCATTTCTAAATCCATCCCAGCGCATCTTACTCAATGTATCACATGTTCCAACGCCAATTCGCGTGGGCAGATTTTCACACGCAGGCTCCGACAACAGGCTTTTTGCAAGCTGACCGCGGCGGTGCAGCCCCAGTCCGCAACAGTTTCAGTGACATCTAGCGGCAGAACGGAGCGGTGCTAACTGAGGCAGCGCTCGGCAGGTATTCTGGACTGAGCCCCATGCTGCGAACGTTATCCCGCAATGTCAAATGCGCAGCGGTGTTACGTTTTGAAATTGGTTAGGGGGAGGGCTCAGCTGGTAAGGTTGGCAGAAGCCACCCCAAACCTAGTTTCCCGCATTTCGGCCACTAGAATTTGCGTTTTTGATGTGGACTAAAACGAGATGTTCGGAAGAACCATCCGATAAAAGACCGTTTTTCGGATGAATGGCATTCCATTTGAAGCTCGCGTGAAACTACAGTCTTATGAAAAGCTTAGGACTTGTGTCGATACCACCACTTGACACCTTTTGTGATGCAGTCATATGAAAGATATATCGCTGAACTGTACCTTAAACGGGCCGCCATAATGCTGCATCATAGTTCGGCACACCATCAGGATTCCTTCGGAGGCAAACCTTACGCCACAAAGATGGAGGTCAAAGCGTGCATCCTCTGATTCCCAGTCGTCTGAGCGTGGTCGTGATAAGAAATCCGTTCTTTTCCATGAGAGCGGATGTCTTGAACGAGTGAGGTCCGCCCTTGTGTAGCAAGTTCTCGGTTTCAAAACAGGTAGCTACGCAATGGTAGCCTCACCCTCCCTCTTCTTAAAATTGTGGCGTGAATGAAGATGTGCAAAACTAAATGTAGCAGTTTATTAATGTCAGGTAGACGCATAAAAATGGAAACACCGAGAACAGGTGAAAATATTTTACAACACACCAACAAGTGGGTGAGCTTAACTCGGCTGTAGTTTTAAGTTGTGAATCCCCGTGATTTAAAATAATGCATGCATTCCTGTCTAATGATGCTAACGTTCGCAATTAAGTTACATTTAGGGAAAACGGACAAGCTGTCTGTTAGCAAAACTCCCGTTTATATATGCGAAACTGCGCAAACGGTTGAATGTCACCGTACAATCGAGTTGTTTGCACAGCCAGGGTGGCGTAGACTGGCGGTGCCAGTTTTAGACAATGCCACTTTTATCGGCCCAGGAGAACCCAGCGCATCCTGCTGGGATTAGCGTTCTCCGCGCAGGCGCTGGAATGCACGTGCCATTGGCTGAATGACAAATGCACAGATGAGAACGTAGTGTATACGATCTCTCGTGGCCTACACCCAGCAATGCTGTATAAAGTCAAAACGAAACGTAGCGTTCGTGGTCGGTTTTGGGTACCTTGGAAACGCGCGTCTACAGAGGGAAGGCACACCACCAGGAAATCGTAGTCTGATGCTCAGCAATGGAACACGATGCAACAAATGCCAAAGTTAAAGTAGAAATTTTAGCAACAGCAAAAGACCACGTGGATCTCAGGATGAAAAACAGAGAATTTCAACACAAATATTTCAGAATAAGAAAAAGCCATAATCTTCTCCCGAATGCATTGCACTGGGACTTTGCCGCTGTCACGCTTAGCTTTTGAGCAACTTGACAGTGTAAAGCAAACAGCGTAAAAACGCCTGTGTGATCAATCGATAACTTTGTTATTTTCGTCCCTGGATTTCCTCGGCAGAAGCCCATCTTGAACACACTGTGGTTCCGGTGGTCGCCGGAGGGAGCTGACCGAGCCGACACGAGGCCGACAGGGGAGTATTGGCCTCCACACCAGACACTGCAGCTGTTGTGGTCGGCATGCCGGGGCTGACGCGCGGAGCTGGAGAGCAGGGCCTCACCCCGCTCACCCCTACGCAGAGACTGCATGAAGCATGTTGGGATAATTTCAAAACCGATGAGTCGGGACAGGGGTGTAGTTTCTTATGCGCTGTGGTGGAGGCTCCAGCCCCGTCTCTGAAAAAGTGCACCAAATTCGAGGGAAAAAGCCCATTTTCAGCGTATCTCTTTGCCTAACCTCTTTTACCTACCAAAACCCCCCAGCTTATATTGAGAAACTACATCCATAAGCCAGGAGCATTGCCGGTCTATTCGTGTAGCCGCTATTCAATCCGATTTGAATGCAATTTGGAAGCTCGGTCTCGCCTAGAGTCATGATTAGTTCTCAAGGGCCGCAGCGATCGGCGCCATTGGCTATCCGCATATGACGTCAGAGCCGCTTGTGGCGGTACGATTCGTTTCTAGTGGACGCTGCGGACAGTTACTACGAGTGATTGTCGATTGGGGCTTTATATGTTAGACCAGTGCCCGCGATCTACCAAGTATTAGTTTCTGGGTTTGATGACAACATCGTAGCTGGAAGGAGGCAGCCATAAATTACGTTGCGCGTGGAAAGAGGAGGTGTTGACGGAGCGTAACAGAAGCGAAAAAAGGGAGAGAGGCGAGGTGTTTGATAGCGTAGCGTCATGCTCAGGAGAAGTTGCGAAACATTATAAATTATTTTGTTGGAAATTAAAAACGTAAATTCGAATGCCGTTTGACGTCCTGTTATGGCAAGGAACACGCCCTTGCTTTGTCGAGCATATCTGGCTCAAGTAGGGGGTAAAGGAAGATCACTTTTTGGGTCGTTAAGCTTAGTACAGCGTAACCTGAGGAAGGGATGTGTATCCACTTTACCTGCTGAATGATTAGGAAAGAGGGCGGGTTGAAAAAGTGACAAAAAGGCGGAACGTTGTTATGGACGTCTCCAAAGCAGATTGTTCATATCCGATATGCGGAAGACCTTCAGCTTCTAGTTTTTGGGCATTGTAAGTTCAAAATTATTTTTGTGGGTTGATGACCTTCAATGTACCAAGATGAGCTGTTCTAACGACGTTATGATGCTAAATAACGATGGTATTTTCGGTACTCAACATTTCTTGTGCATCGACGGTACCGGTACGGTACCCGGTACCCGGTACGGACGGACGGACGGTCCTTAGTTTGTGTTGACAGTACACAATGCTTTATCCGAACCGTCGATGCATTGTTGTTAAGCATTACAACGTCGTTTAACCTGTAGCTCCTAGTAAATCGAAGGTCGTTAATTCAGCAAAAGAACTTATGATGTCGTTCATGAATTTTCTTTCATTTTGTAAGGCACGTGGCTGACCTTCCTATTGCATACTTTGCAGGCGATGCCGTATAATTCTGGCCTTTTATGTTCTCTGAGAAGCAAACGCCGGAAACCTCAACATCGACGGATTTTCCCGTGCTTGTGAGTTGCTTACTTACTTATAAGTTGCTCATGAAAGCGCAAAATGTCATACGGGCCAGTCAATTAAATGAGCTGAAATGAAGTTGCTGCTCCTGAACTTTAATTTACGCACAGTTGTCTGTATACAGATATGTTGCAGGCAAGTTACATACGTTCCGGAACTCCTGTCGCAGCCTTCGAAAACCAGAGAAATAGCTGCAGGCCCCGCTCAGGCTATCCCGTAAAGACGCTGGCTGAGATTGGCAAATGCGATGTCCTAGAAATGTCCATGCGATGTCCTAGAAAACGTTGCATGTCATAAACTTTTGGCAGTGGTGCGTGCTTAATTGCCGTGGATGTTTCAAGCTTGGGCTGCGCCTCAGGATGAGTTTGACGTGACGTGAGTGCGATGGGTTTGAACATGCTCAAGTACCGCCACGGACGAGTGGAGGTCTCCACGATAGCGTGCTCACGGGCTCTCATCGTGGATCAATAGATTTCACACTGAATTTCCGCGGCGGCATGATCGTGATCATGGTACTGTAGTTGTTTCTTTTGTTATCCCCAGCATACTTTTCGTCACATCACGTCTTTGGTCACTTTAGAAGCAGTACTCCGCCGCGTCAGATATCAGCACGTCTGCGATTATGCGGAATGCCAGAGCGTCATTTAGCATCGTTTGAATAGTAGGAAAACTGAGTCCAATTCTGAAACATGCAGGTTATAGAAAGTACTTGTCAATTCACGCAACGCCCACATGCCATTTCTGATTTTTCTGTCAAACGCCCGTCTCGCTGGTGAAGTGGAAAGAGATTAAGCCTATCGTCCCGATTGCTCGAGTGTGACCATACTGTGAGAGCACAGAACACCGGACTCGTGAGAAAACACACACCTCTTCCAACGGCCAGTGTACACGCGATGGCCACTCCGAAATAGCGAGCGTGCGCTGAACAATGCTGCTTCTCATGCAGACCCGGCCAGTGCGCCGTGATCATTCTTAGAAGCACCCAGCCCTGGTAGAGATCAGTCCAAGGTAACGGCTGGTAAGCCTTCTGGAACGAGACGCTCCGTGATGAGAAAGCAAGGCGGGGGTGCTCATCTTCTCTAGTTAGTAGAAACTACCGAGCGAGTTAGCAACGATCGAGACCAGGCCCTGTGCAGAGTGTGGTTTCGAATTTAGCTTGAAGTGGTCCAGGGCAGGGTACGGTGTGTTTTTGCCTGATCTGGCTCCTCGATTTGCTCTGATTTGTAAACGAGTCCCACTTCTGAATACAGTAGAAATGGTTCTGAATTGAGGGGGGGGGGGGCAGAGCTATTTCTGCCAGTAAGATACTTATTGCAAAAAAAACTCGATGCGATTACGCTCTGGGCTAAGTGAAGTCAATCGAAGTCAATACTCGCGTAGATAAAACAGACCATCCAATGAGTGAACCGCACGAGCACCATGCTGAGAGGAACCCACCAGCCACTGGAGAGGCGTGCTCCTCCTGGCGGGGGCGCTGTTGGTCAGTATCTTGGTGCTGACCCTGCGGAGGAGCGGCCGGCAGTGGCGGGGCCTCTTGGTGGAGACGCGCCGCAGCCGCAGCCGGCGGCGGCGGCGGCGCCTCACCTCCTGCGGCTCTGCCGCGCCAGCCGGCCCGCCCACCGGATCGTCCACCATCGCAGCCGCCCTGCAGACGACACCACTGCGGTGACGGCAGCCGCTCCAGCAGCGGCGGCGTGCTGTGCCGGTCGGAGCGGTGACGGGGCTGCTTGAGCGGGCAGGTGTTCTTGGTCGCTCAGGGAGGTGCGGCGTCTTCTCCAGCAGATCAGGCGCTCCTGGCCACGAAGGATAGCGACGGCTTCGGCGCGGCTGTGTATTGGCGAGCACACCAGCAAGTAGCGCTAACGGAAGTATGTTGAAGACCGAGCACTGGACTCTTGCAGGCGGCGGGGACCTTCCCGCTGCGGGAGGCGCAGGATAGGTTAAACCGAGGCCCAAAATCTGCATGGACAGGAGAGCCGAGGGAGAAGACTAAACAGAATATAGACTGAGGCTATCCAGGAAAGACTAGTGCGGAAAGGCTGGCACTGGGACAAACAGGGGCAGACTGGGGCCCACTGGGGCAGGCTGATGGAGACTGGGGCAGACTGGGGCAGGCTGGGTCAGACCAGGTCAGGATAGGTCAGATCGGTGCAGACTGGAGGCCAGTCACCGCGGAGGGTCGCGCTCACCCCGCACGCCGCCGCAACCCACTGAGACCTGTCTGACAGCGCCGAGACGCCCCCACCTCTGCCGGGTGGCGTGACGGGCACGCGTCACGTTCGTGCTGACGTACGGTCGAGATGAGAGCGGCCCAGTTAACCCGCCAGCTTCGGCTGCTGCAGAAAGTGGCGCGCGCCGGACCGTGAACGGTTGCTGCGGTACATGCACACTACGGGAAACTTGCACTCTTCTGACGCTACGCTTCGTGGTGACATCTGTCTTACTCCTTACAATTATCAGTGCAGGTCGATCGGCTGCCAAACCGGTTTTGTGACACTGACACTGACACTGCCACTTGAACAGTTGGCACATTCTAAATCAATCAACTTCTTGCTACGAGCAGACTTCCTTCGGGTCACAAGTTGTAGGGGCGGGAGGACTGTGAAAGGTGATTTGGGAATTTCTTCGCACGCAGGATGGGTTGTCCTCACCTGTGTTGCGAAAACCTTGCCCGGAGCAACAATCTGTTTGAAACAGTATTGGCGCGTTTTGCATCAATGTAGCGAAAAACATTTCCGACAACCTGGCCCTGCACCCGTGCTAGAAGGCTTTGGAGACTGCGATTATGGTCCTCGCTTTTCAATTGTTTGGGGCTATTTTACCTCTATTGCACGATTTGTTACCGATATTGCAAGTTGATATGACCAGCGTTTTACAGTTCCAATGACTTTTCAAATCAAGCGCAATCGGGTCCACATCAAAACCAATTCTACGACACCTGACGAAATTCCGAGTTACGAACCTGCAAACCTGCGAAACTGCATGAAATTTGCTGATTTACGCTTCGAACTTTTACATGGTGTAAATTCGTAGGTACGTAGGCTCGCAATTCACTTCATGAAGCTTGACACAGGCCAGATGCCTGCGTGCTGAGTGCCGAAAATTACATCTGACAACTTTCCATGAGCCCGCCGTTGGTGGGAGCATGACAAATCTGTACAAATTTCCGAATAGTGCTCAGCGGAATATGAAAACCTGAATGGTTTTTGCCACAATGTCTTTTGCACCTCAGCCTTTTTGAAATGGACCTCGCAAATGAGACACCCTGCAAATGTCCCGAAATTTGGAATATGTATGTTCAGCAAACCCACTGTGGGAGGGTGAGGACCACAAGCCATAAGAACAGCTACTAGATCGGTTAGAACCACTTGCCTGTTGCTGAGTTCTGAGCCAACGAAAGATCCAGAAGGAAAACGTAAAGCGCAATATAAAAGGGTCCCCTGTGGAGGCAAACGGAACAGAGGACCATGGTATCGTATGTTACTGCACACCCCGCGACCCCGAACGCCATTTGTGTGTATATCCGCGCGCGGTTGTGATAGTACGACAGCCTATGTTGTACATATAATTCATTTTGTATTCAGGACAATTCGGGCTTTTCGCTAATTCGTACTGCGTTGACAATCATAGCAACATATCGTCTAATGGTTGCTGTACCAGATTGGCTTCACGGTATATATACCCAGAGACCACTACATGATCTTGTCCGTCACGGCTGTTGGGTGAAAGGAGTCGACGGGGCGTGGTCTCGACATTTGGGGGTCAGTATCGGACAAGGCCGGGCTTCGGCGCTCACCTGATCATGTGGTTCCTCACGTGGGGCTGTAGCTCAAGTGGTAGAGCGCTCGCTTAGCATGTGAGAGGTACGGGGATCGATACCCCGCAGCTCCAAGCTCCGGTTTTGGATGACAAGTCACGAGCATGAGGGCATGCGGTAGCCGTCCGCATTAAGGCGGGAACGATTCCGCGTGTGGGTGCTCAGCGCTATTGTGCCAGCTGTTTTGACACCAAAGTTTCAGACGAATCCGAGGATCCTGAGGTGCTCGAAACTGGCTGCACTTGGATTAAGCCTCAAATGATAATCAGGATCACTCTGTGATACCAAGGTCTTCGTGATACAATAGCCAGGGTCTCTGGGTCCCTATAACAGATTTACAACTCTTGCGTAATAGACTAATGATGACATCACTCGTGTCAGTCCTTCTCGTGAGTACAGGAAATATACCTGTTGTCAGTCTATAACTTCTATTTGTCAATAGCTTACACTTAACATTCACACCACTTACACATAACACCCACACCACTTACACTCAACACTCACACCGCTTACACGCAGCACTCACACCACCTAACTCAACACTCACTGCGCACCGCAATGTCCACGTGCATAACTAACGGCAGCCTTGCGCCTTCGAGTCTGTGGCCTTATGAGCCCTCATAGTGACGGTTGGTTATTCATGGTTATTTGGATAAGAACCCTTTTCACCAGTATTGATCATTTCAGAGATATGAAATTAAAGAGACTGGAAAACAGTGGGTGCAGCCTGCCCCGGACAAACGGGGAGTCGCGGGGATGCAGACGGAAGCAAGAAACAGGGTTATAAATGGAAACGATTCGCGTTATATACTGCCTCAAACGGAAACGAGTCCTAATCACATGTTACGGTAATGATATCATAATTTACCAATGAAAAGCGAGTAAGACATTGTACGATGCTCGGCTAAGCCAATCACGGGGATCGCAAGGCGGCCCCCCGAACTATCTCATGCAACAGGTGGCTGGTGGGGTGCTGAGAGTGACGTTTTTATCCGATATGACGAAACAAACTCACTAATAACTATCCGCATATTCTGAAGTGGAAAAGACTGCTATAGGCACCACAATCTCTGTTTATTAAATGTGCTCCTTCATGCGTCATAGCTTGATTACGTCATCGTATCTTGCACAGCATTGACTAGGTCAACTGGCAGCCGTTTTATCTGGAAATCGCGCTGACGAACGCCAGATACGAACGCCTCGGCAATTATGTTATTCTTGGCCTTGATCGCCGCATTGCTTACAGAATGGCAGGATTTGAATTCTGTTATATGACGTCATGGATGCCAAGGTGACTAAAATACTTTCCCCCCGCCCCGATAAACCTTTCCTCATTTTCGCGGGCGTGTAGCTCAAACTAGAGGGGCTTAGGTCTTAAAAAGGGCAGGATTGTGAACAGTACCAAAAGATCTTCAAGATGGCTATTTCATTTAAAAACCATATGATGTGGAGCATTCCCTTCAAACAAAGCACTGGATCACATTACGGCTGCTATGCATAGTTTATGCTCCGACGGAGCAGATGGCATGTGGTGAATGATTTCTTTCCCACGAGAGTTAAATGTCTCCTAGTGCTTTTCTCGTCCTAGTGCCTTCTGAAGAATTTAGAGCTATATGTCTTATGGCATCTGGAGGTTTTTAGGATTCTGGAGATATTTATAGCCGTGAAAATAACAGATACATCACAGCGCGGGGTCGTTTCAATGAAATTTTGAACAAATGTTCAAAATTTTCGTCATTCTCATTGTTCAGTGCGGACATAACACGAGTACAAGTTGCAACACACGTTGTGACGTAGTCGGTACACATCCATACAGGTTGCAGAGTACGCTAAATTGGACGGTGACTCTGGTTGCGCTTGATCATAGGCTGCGAGGAGCGCGGACCGATCGGCGCCGTGCAGCCAGCTGCGTGGCGTATCAGTGTAAAGCGTTATAAATTATGGCTCCTTTTCCATTGCGGTAATACGATGTCAACGCACTTGCGGTAATGAGACACCATATCAAACCCATTCTCAAATAATGTAATTGTTACATCAAGTGGTCCATTGTAATAACTGGACACGCTTTTCATTGCAGGCTCGCAACCGCGACTGCTTTAGTACAGACTAATTGTCCGTGCACGGGCTGAGCTGCAGGGCTGTGTCCTGATGCACAGCTTCTATTGACGTCATTTCAGCCGGGTTCACTCGGTGCGCAGCGGGCCGGTGGGGAATGCTGGCGCGGGGTGGCGCTGCACGGTAGCCGGGCGTTGCAGCGCGATTCGGCGGTTGGATGCTAATTAAGCACCTGCGCTCGCAGCGGCGGCCGCTACGACCTCTCCAGTGGAGCCAGCTGACGCACAGTTTACCAGCTGACTGTACGTTCAACGCCTGAGCAGTTGAAATCGGGCTAAGGGTAGCACGCCCACTGGCTTCCGGGGATAGACTACCTGAGATGGTCGGTGATGCAATCAGGGCAGAGGCCCGCATCCGCTCGCTCGGGCTGGCGGCGGCCGGAGTTGACTCTTCTGCCGTCGTCACGACGGGCCGGTCTGTAAGTGATGTGGTGACTTGGTGATACGCGTGATGCTGCGTGGTCCGCTGGCCTTGTCCGATGCTTGCCAGATGTGTTTCGGTGATTAGGTCTCAGGTGACTGGGACTGTAGGTCTGGACTACATCCTGGCGTAGGGCTGACTCTGGCGAGCTGAACCCAGTAGCCCAGATCAGGCGAAGCGATCTAGCGGAGGTGCGGCGGAGGGTGAGCGGGCAATGTCGTGGTCAGTGTACCGTGCCCGAGCCGTGAGACCAGAGCACGGTCAGCGGCTCCACGGTGGGTGGCCTGTCTTCGTCCGGTCCGTCTTGAACGAGATCCGTCTCTGATCTTCCTGGAATTTCCGAGCCAGGCGGAGCGTTTTGGGTGCGGACAGCACGTAGGCAGTATTGATACACGGTACTGATGTACAGTGTTGGCATCTTTGATGCACCTCAGCCGGATATTGTGAGCGATGTGGATCGCTATGGAATGGTAGCTGCAATAGTAGGCACTGTGGTCAGAATGTAGACATGAAAGGGTGGTGTCGTTCCTAGGGTACGTATACAGTCGTAGAGTTCAGCCAATGTAGCGCTATTGCCTGGCAGAGACGGAAGCGTTTGCATCACCTGTCTCAGCAAGGTGCTGTGTCGCTTGAGGTCGGCTAGTACATGGGATGCAAGATGTCGACGGATGCTAACTGAGCAGAAAACCGTGCCTCGGGCGTATAAAACCCCGACAGGCTTAAGTGCTGGAACAAGCCGCATAGCCTTGATGGAGGCTGGTGGGCCCACATGCAAGGTGGGTTGCGCAATACTTGTCCAAGAGTATGGAATGTTTTGCATGTTGTTTCAATGGTGTTACGTTGTCGGCCATTGTTACAGAATGTGCAAGACCCTTTGAGCAATGTAAGACGTTTGTGCATTTCACTATTTCGTCGACGTGATGTCGTTGCATCGTCTGTTGAAGTCAGAAGGATGTGTTTAACAAAAGGTAAGCTGCCTGGTTTTTACCTACGGTGCGTGTTAGATGTTCCGTTGTCGAGCGGCAAAAATGCGTCGTTTGTTTTAAAATGAAAATAGTTCTATGTTTATCGGAAGGTGTGTGTCCCACTTATCAAGGAATCGGTCAAAAAATGTACGACGTAAGAACGGAGCAGGGGATTGGGCTGTAGAGAGGCAAGGGATGGGAAGTTACAGTTGCAGTTATACAGTTATTTTATTTAAGGCGCATCCACGTGGTGGTTGTTCCGCGCCTAGTCGTACAAAGGAAAAGAGCCCACACACAGTACAGAGATATACACACACGCACAAACACACAGTTTCAGTCGATGAATCAGCGATTTAAAACAGTCAAGAATGCCTGGCGCGAGGGGGCGCGGATGGGCGCCGCAGGCAGCCGGTTCCACGCGGCGGCGGCGCGGTACAGAAAGTATCGTTGGGTGGCGCTCAATCGGACGCGTGGCAGATGCAGCGAGCCGACACCGCCCGAAACAGCCCGAATTTGGCGTTGGTAAGACTTGGCGCGCGTTACGAATAGAGCACGCAGGGCACTGGGAGATTCGAATACGTACAGTGCCCTGTACACATTCAGGCGGCCCCGGGGGTGCACAAAATCCGCGACGCTACGCCAGCCGAGTACGTCCAGGACGAGCTAAATGTGATCACTGCGACGGGCACCACTCACTAGCCTGGCTGCTAAGCGCATCACCCTTCGCACCCTGTGTACGTGACGCTCGGCCGCTCCACCCCTGGACAGGCAGTAGAGAATGTGAGGGAAGACGTGGATTTCGACAAGAAGCTTCAAAACCTCAGGAGTGAAGTGGTGTCGGATTTTGAACAGAGATACGAGGATTGCATTACAGCGCCGAACGAGAGAGGAGATGTGCGGTTCCCAGGTGAGGTGGTCGTCGAGGAGTAAACCCAGTACCTACACTGAAGATGATAGGTGAATGTTTGTGCCGGAAGCGTTAAATGTGGAAGTTGTCGGCCTTCGTGATAGAGGGCTTTGTGGCTATCAGCATGGAGTCCGTCTTTTCGGGGTTCATTCGGAGGTTATTTTACTGAAACCAGGGACCAGGGATCTCTAGGCCACCCCGTGGGATGAGGTAACTAAGTAATAGAGATAAGTGACTAAGCCAACATTAACCACCTGTTTCCGAACGTTCAGGTAGTCCTGGAACCACTCCGGGGACAACCCACACCATTCCAGCTTGCTGGGGAGGACGTCATGATCAACGCTGTCGAAGGCTTTGCTAAGGTCAATCGTCGTTACCGACGCACCATGGCTGTTGTCGACAGCCCCTGTCAGCCACCTGACAGCGTCGATCACGGCGTCCTCCGTCGAGTAACGTGGACGGTAAACATACTGCGATGGCGTCAGTATATTACTGTCAAGAAGGTAAGAAGTGAGCTGCGGGCAGGCGACCTTCTCGGTAATTTTCGACTGTACAGAGAGAATGGAAATGGGTCGAAAGTTGTTCAGGTCTGGTCAATCGCCCGACTTCGACACCGGGCTGATGTGCGCGATCTTCCAGACGGACAGAAAGGTGCGTGATATGATAGAACAGTTGAGCAAATGTAGAAGTGGTGTGCCGACTACAGGGAAACACATGTTCACTGCATAGCGTGGTACGCCATCGACACCGACAGCTCTCGACGCGCTCATGTTCCTGATGGCTGCAGAAAGCTCCGGTAGAGTGGTTGAATGCAGGTATAATGCCGAGGCACAGACACGTTACGGGCGCGGTCCTGCTGAGGCGCGCCCGCATTGCCACGCACCGCCGCTGCCTCCGCAGCGATGCGGGGGTCAACGACGGCGAAGTGGGCATTGAGTGAGTCCGCCCGGGTGCCCATGTCGTGGTCGGGTGTGTCACGCCCTCCCACTTGCTGCAGTCCGAATTGTTTGAAGCGGCTCCATAAATCTCGCCGCCCTGTCAGTAGATCACCGCACAAGCAGGAGCGTCGCACGAGAGTGACCAGTCCTTTCACTCTGTTACGGCACCGCTGGTACGTGCGGCGCGCCTCTGTGGTACGACAGCGCTCCAGGTCTCGCGGTCACAGATACGCTTCTCCGTAGCTGCGAATAATTCGGTATCTCCACGCAGCCGCGGACGGCCGGGCCGGCGTGACGTCACGGTGACGGTCGGACAGTGATCGTCGATTGCGACGTTCCCCACTTCCATAAATGCGGCCACCTTGTCATCGGCGGTGCCAGCGGCGTAGAGCGGCTCTCAATCGGCGAGCAGCAGGCTCAGGTTGAACGCGTCGCAGTCGACGTGTTTCCACGGTCGCACGGTGGTGGTGACTGACCGCCGGCGCTCTCTAGGGACGGGAGCACGGAGTAGCACCGGTTGGTGGTCCGCCACAGACTCGGGGAGAACCTCAGCTGAGTCCCGCCTCAGCAGGGTCCCGGAGACCGATCACGTAGGTGACGAGCAGGCAGGCAGTGTTGGTGTCGGGTGGAGCTGGGTGGGCTTGACGACCAGCTGTTCGAGACCCATGTCTCTCGAGATGGTCTGAAAACCGCATACACCATGGTCGTCCGGGCTGAGAAGATTTATGTTGAAGTCTCCCTGTGCAAATGTTGCTTTTCCTGTGGCGCCGGCGGCCTGTAGTTCGTCTCTAACGCTTCTCAGGCATTGGAACGTTGGTTCTCCGGGTGGTCGGTAGTTGGCACCGATCACCACGGTGCGGCGGCCGGGACCGCTCACCCAGAGCCACAGGGATTCCACCATGGGATCGGTGCCGCCTATGTCAGGCTTCGTTGCGCGAAGGGAGTCCGCGTCGAGTACGGCGACTCCACTTCCGCGCGGCGGGTTCTGCTGGGCTGCTGTCGGCCGGGTGACACCGCGGTCATACCGCAGTATGCTGAAGCCCGGGAATATCAGCACCCTGTCGTGTACCTCAGGCTTGAGCCCTGTCTCAGACACACACAGGATGTCCATATGGTGTTTCTGCAGGAGCTGATTGACGTCGTCCAGGCGGTGTTTTAGCGACCGGACATTGATATGACCAATATTGTAGCGGTGTGGACTGGCAGGCTCAGCCGCGCCTGCCGCAGCCGCGTACTTCCGTTGAGTCTGAAGAGCAGTTCGCCTGGCGGGGTGCACTGGCGTCTGTGGCCGGTGTACTACATCAGCAGCGCGGGCAGGGCGGCGCCGGTCAGCCCCGCACACGACCCGAATCGCCCGGCGAGTCACCGGCCCGCCGACCTCGCCGGCAGTGGATCAGATGGGACAGATGGTGGGCTGGTAGGCTGTGCCGGATGGTCTCGGTCACCCCACGGGCCACGTCCCCGTCCAGCCGGTCACGCCCGGTCAGCGGATGCGACCGGTCGTACGCATGTGCCGTGGAACCGGTGGCCGGCGGTCCGCTCTCCCCCGACAGTAGAAACTGGGGTCGGCCGACCAGGGTCCGGGTCCGTAGGCCCGGCATATCAGCAAGCATGGAAGGTGCGACGAAGATGGCGCGCGGCTTGAAACGAATGGGGAGAACGAACATTTGAGCCTGCATCGTATGTAGCGCGCAATATTTCATGTTTATTTTTAGTTGTTCCTCACTGCACACAGACAGTGACCGACCATCGGCTGGCACCTAAATACTCGCAGGCAGAGTGTGAATACCCGCAGGCTCGCCGGCAGACGAATGCACCTAAATACTTGCAGGCAGGTGAATACACTTAAATATCCGCAGGCAGGTGAATACATTCAAGTGCACGCGGGCTCGTATGCAGAGTGGGATTGATGTGAGGGTTGTAATGACAGTTGTTGTTCCTTGTTCCTTTTGTTGTTCCTCACTAAGTAAGTTGTTGTTTGTAAGTTTGTTGTAAGTTGTTCCTCACTGCACACAGACAGTGACCGACCATCGGCTGACACTTAAATACTCGCAGGCAGAGTGTGAATACTCGCAGGTGAATACACTTGAATATCCGCAGGCAGGTGAATACACTCAAATGCATGCAGGCTCGTAAGCAGAGTGAGATTGATGTGATGGTTGTAATGACAGTTGTTGTTCCTTGTTCCTTTTGTTGTTCCTCACTAAGTAAGTTGTTGCTTGTTTGTTTGTTTATCGCTGCGCGTATACAACATACAGCGGCCGATGTTAAATGTTAATACATTTATGGTATCCGCGAATGTAAACCCGGTATTGACCAGACTCCTCAGCGGCACACCATTGACTGGGAGACAGATTCCCCTCCCCCCCCCCTCCCTGCTTATCTCAAGAACTGTTGGGCCGAATTAAAAAGAAAATCACATCGCAGTCGATAGCGCGATAGGCTGCGGTTTCAAACCGCAGCAAAGATTTACGTTTAAGTGTGTGCGATGGTGGCAGATCAAGGCCAAGTTCTAAAAATGCTACTTTGTATTATTGGACTGCTTCCACGATGTATTTCGTTTAGAAGCTTATCTTGTGCGTAAAATTATTACGCCCTGATCAAACATGTCACACAGGGATGTATCCAATCTCACAAGAATTGTTTCATGTCTGGAGCCAAGGTCACGTGTGGTGTAAATGAGAGCTGAAACATTGGTCTATATCTGTATTTTGATCTATTCATTTCCGTCAAGTCCAAACCCTCTAATCGCGATGTGGGAATACTTAGTCGCAATTATGGTATCAAGCAACCCAGCAAGAGCTGTTAGTTGTTCATAGACCGGCTAAGGTCAAGGTCAAACAGATGACCTCGGTGGTGAATAAGCGGTTGGATGCACGTGCATAGCGTGATATATAATGGAAAGCTAGACTTTTCAAGATAGGAAATCCAGTTACATATTCATTCATCATTCAGATGTGCGATAGGAAACGATTCTCATTGCAGGTTTGACCTGGTTAAGTGAGAAAGCTGGATAATCCAGGTAATATCAAGTCATCTTCATCAAAAATGGATGTCACAAAACGTCCTATCCCGATTTCAATGCCTAGAATCGACGTTCGGCAGCTCTGCTACAAGCGACCATATACAAACTCTAGCAAAAGCGATGACAACATATTTTTGACTGCTGTATGCGTAGATAGATGCATATGATTGTCCGCTACGCTCGGAACACGCAAAACATACGAAACTAAAGTCAACTATCTGTGACACATCACTAATGACACATCAAGTGCCATGCAATTACAGCCGGTCGGAGTCGCTTGCAGAAGCCACACACATGCAGACAGCGACACCATGCCGCCCACAGACATATTTGGCCCACTGGCAGCATGCCCTCTTCTTTGGCAGCCGGCTTTTGCGGCGCTTGTGGTCGGGCTGGCCAATCAGCTCCGTTACGCAGCCGCACAGCGACTCTTTGATCTGCGACTGCCAGTGCTGGCGTCACTAGCACTACGGCCATCGCTACCGGCACCGCTCTCGACGCCGCCTCGTCACCTCCGGGGCCACTGCCGCCACCGCCGCTTCGCAACTCTCCACCTGCACTAGCCTGGCTTCTTGTTGTCTTGACAAGGCGCATGACGGCCAGCGCTTTGCCCCCGAGCCCCACGGGTTGGGCTGCACCCTCGTGAATGCGGGGTACAGCCAGCTGCTCTCCCGTGGAGGACAAGATGGTGCACCGGTCGCCGCCACCCACGCCGGTCGTTCACCATCCCCTGTGCAGCAGGAGCACTGTCGAGGCGTTGATCTCGGCGACGCCCAGCATGAGGAAGAAGACGGCAATCGGCCAGCATTACAGAGGCGGCTTTCCCATGTAGTGTTCGATCATTGCGTCCCTCTCGTCCACGCCGGCTTTCGTTACGTTGTACGCGGGCGCGATCTCAAGCTCCTTTGTGTTCTTGTCCACCATGGGCGCCTGGTGCTGAGAAGACAGCAGCAGCATCAGCTTGCCTGGCCGGAGGCAGTGCAACACCATAGCCACACCGTTACTGAAAGCGAACAGCAGCATTGAATCGAGTGCCCGGCCTCCGACGACAGTCAGCTCCTTGGGCAGGAGGCGGCGGACGCGGTTGATGGTCCCGATGCCTGCCAGCCTGTTTGAAAAGAGGTCCTCGGAGCGGGGTGCGGAGGTGGAGTACCGATCTAAAGTCAAGTTTTTCCGGGTGCCAGACATCTCTTGCGTCATAAACTTGACCATGGCCGGTACATTCTCGAACACATTATCAGGTCGTGCCAGCTCAAGCTGTGCCGGTTGGCTTCCGCACGGCCACATTTTCCACATGTAGCGAACGTTGGCGTCTGTGACCGTACGCAGAAGCAGGTCGTACCTGCCAGGCTTACTCGGCATACACATCTTGGAGGCGTGGCGGCCACGGAACCTGATGAGGCTATCATCCAAGCGTACGGTTTTTATAAAGGGTACAGTGCTATATAGCATTTATAGTGTTTTTATATCTTAATGTGTAGGGTTTGTCAAGGAGCGGGGGGCACACAACATTGTGGGTTTAGTGCCCTAGAGTAGAGTGGAGGGACTCCCAAGTACCCTTTGAAGGGATCCCAGAATAAATTGCCCCTCCCCATATCTTCGCATCGCCGCCATTACATCTCAAAATTCCTAGATTTATATTTTGTATGCGGGAGCCCATCTTACTGTGTGCAGCCTTAGGAAACCAGCCATGCTATGCATGTACATGCATGGAGATTATTCGTTTTCTTCAGATTGTGATGAGCCTTGTCTTTTTGAGGCCAAGATTTTCGGAAGGGCATGACAGGACAAACTAAAATTGGCTGCTAAATACCATTAAATCGAGCACGAACTTGATTCCTAGCTTATTTCCAGGTAGTCGGCTAGTCAATGTGACAAGCTTATGGCCGATGACCAACGTATTGCTTTTGCTTTATTTGTTATGAATGAGTACAAAATATCCTAGCATTGCAAATGTACTAAAAACGTGATCCACGGGTATGATAGGTGTCACAACTTCATTAACCAACCGAAATAAGGCATACGACGTCGGCGGCACGCAAGATTGTGTTGGATCTCCGCACGTTAAAATTCATTGGCACATGACCCACTGCAGCTCTAAAGCTAAGACACCAAGGCCAAAACGGACGGAAACTGAGCGACCATGGGTGCTACGGTAGGCCAACCAAAAGGCTTCCGTCAATAAATTTAGGATCCTCGGAGCAAGCGAGAAAGCCCCAGCCCAACGTGGTAGACCTCTGAGCGATCGGAATCGCCCCGGCAGGTTGATGTATAGGGCTCCGGCCAGAGCACAGGGTCCCTCTAAGCAAAGGGGAATTATTCAAGGCCAGTGTACGGAAATTAATGTCCCTGGGCGATAAGAGTGCCCGAGCAGGTTACCACGCGCCCGGGCGGCCGGTTGAATATGCTCCGTTCGGGCAGGGAGGGGGGGGGGGCAATTTGACCCGCTGAGATCTCAGAAGTTGAGAAAGCTAGAGACACCAAATTCACAGGGTATGTTGGTCTGTACGTGACTCACTTGCGTCAAAATTTGATGCTCCTAGGTCATGACGTTCAGGTTAAATACGCTCAAACGAGGTCCAACTTCCGATCGGTTTCCAAAGTGCCTACAAACATTTTCACGCAACCACCGTGAACATAGGTGTCTGTTCTAAGCCAAAGGTCATTGGCGCTCATTAAAGGTCAGTGACCTTCTTTGATCTTGAGACGGTCATGGCGACCAAAATCACATATAAGACTACGTTGATACTTACATTTAGATCAGCGTCGAGTATTATGCCAGGCGTTATGTTTCTAAAACAAATGTTGACCTTGGTCATTTTAGGCCAATGATTTACTCTGACCTTTAATTAGTTCATAGAAGATGTAAAATGGTATTTTTTTTCATCGACAGATTTAAGATGAGCAACAAAATCTATTGTATACAGAAAACTCTAGAGTTAAACAGCAGGTTAGCTCTGACCTTAGTCTGACCTACACATGTGGCTTCGTCTAAAATTCCGTTATTGCATCAGATTAAACGTTTCCTTGGAAGTTGTCTTCGCCTGAATCCATGACCTGAAATTGACCTGGCGTAGATCAGTCATTTTACAAAGTAAGCCTACATTTTATACCAAAAGATCTGCATTTTAATTGTTTATTGTTACGCAGAATTTGGCGTGGCTACGCCGCACCGTCGAGAAATTATTCCGGCTGACACGTGCATGGAACGAATGACCTTAAGAAATCCAGCGTTTCCTTCTGATGGAGTTCCCCATTCACTTTTGGACAGCGACGCCTCAGGTGTGGATGTACTAAAGCTCGCCACGGTCCCGCCTGCACCGCGCCGCGCATGCGTGTCAAATATCGTTGATGTATAGGGATGCCTTCCGGGCCGTGGTGCGTCCTCCCCACAGACTATGACGGATTTGGATGTTGCTGTCCTCCAGGGTGCTTTAGGGAACTGACCAACCCGACCGTACCGGGTTGGCGACGCGATTGAATTGTGCCTTGCTGCTGCACGGAAGGTCGCGTGCGGCACCATGCCGTTGATGGCGGTATTCTTGATTTATTTCGTCAAACGAGGCAAGTTCCGCAGTTTGTGAAACTTTTTCTTCAAGACTCTCCAATGATGCGTTTCCGACATCGGGGTCGGCTGCAACACCGTCCTCTTGAGTACTCACTCGAATGTAAGCTATCATGGCCACCTGAGATCACCAGGTTTACAACAGCTGGAAAAAGCTATATACGCTAGAGCAAGGCTACATAAACAATACGTTCTAGTAAAGACATTTTTCAAGAAAATCAGCCTGACAGTTTCCAAGATTAAAAACCACTGCAAGTACACCGTGAAATAGGGGTGGCCTTGAAGTCTCATATGTAAAGACATAAACGACACATCGCGGACAAAAGTATTCGCGCGAATTTCGACGCCGTCTGCGCCGACTGCTGTGCACTTCGGAGGCGCCTGTGACGTTTGGTTGGTGCTTGCCGTATGTGCTATGTGTGGACTTTGTAAATTCATAGGAATTACAATATTAGGAATGGAGAGAAGCAATCTGGAATGGTCCGACTTACATGCAATGTGTTTTGGACCTCACACCAAACGGCGACTTGACTTATGCTGTCGCTGTTCCAGCTCTCTGGACACGGTGTAGGCTAGGTGCATGCTTTCTCACTCGGACCCATGTCTTGCACTTTAGGAAATTGTTATGACGATGCATTGCTAGACAGTGTTTCAAAAGTATTGTGTTATTCACCATTTAATGTTTGATGTGGAGAAGTACGTGCTGGTATTTAACTGTTGAAATATGATTGACTAGTTAAGCCATCACCTTTAAAAGTAAGTGGCTTATTTCACTTTTCTGTCACCTTTTGGCAAGATATTTCATCAACTATATTGTAACTTGTCTGATGTGGTCAATTATTGCAGGTTTTAAAGCTTCAGCTACTTTGCCTTTTCTGGTCACTCCCTGCATGCAGCCATGTTTGTGAAAGTGAGGACCATGGATGGCAATGCCTCAGGAGTTGTGACAATATCCAAGCTCACTACAGTAGACCAGTTCAGGAAACTGGTGGAAGATGAGCTTGATGTTGCTCCAGAATGCCAGCGGCTCTTCTTTAGAGGCAAACAGGTATGAAGTGGGTGGGCTCTTTGACATATTCGCTGGTCTGTGCTTCAGGTGCTGTATATAAGCCCATTTCTCCACTCCAATTTTACTGAATTGTTTTCAGTATTATGCATGATGCAGTGTTCTATTGGTTTTTGTGTGGTGTATTAATATTGGGGTTGTGATTTATCAGAAAACATCCATCAGCTTCTCATGTGGTGTTTATTGAATACCACAAACATTCCCATTGGTAGGTACATGCTTACATGTGTGTGGTTTTACCAACCACCAGATATGAGACAAGCTTACTTACTGTTTTTTCTTTCAGATGGAAGATGGGCACACCATGTTTGAGTATGATGTCAATGTTAATGATGTCATACAGCTCATGGTTCGGCAGCCTCTCGCCCCTGTCAAAGCAGACAACCATAGGAAACAAGTGAACAACACCATAGATAAGGTTTGTTCCAAATTCTGCAATGCAGTGCCTTGTTAATGTCTTTCCTGTGAGCTGTACTCCACTACCAGATTGCCAGCCATCATGTATTGTAACTTTCCAAGTCCTTGCTCTGGCACAGGTAAGGATCAGCTGTTGGGACCGCCTAGGATCAGTGGTTGTGGTGTGAATAAAGATGCCTTTTCCATCTCTAGCCCAACTTATTCTTGTTGAAGAATGTCTCATAATGCTCCATTTTGTCAAGGATGCCACTCCCGCTGCTGACTGGCCTAATGCCTGTTGCAGGACAGTGCAGACAAAGGTGCATCCTCAGTGCCAGTGGAAGCATGTGGTGTCAATGGTGACGCAGCCCAGACTGTTGACTCTGACAAGGTATGCTGATCATTTGCAGGCACTTGGTCCCCATTAATCATCTAGGCTGTGGAGGCAGGCACACTGTTAATGTGCTCATCAGCATCCAAAAACATCCAAACACATTGATATCTGTTGTACATCATAAGTCTTCTATTAACCTGACTGTCCTCCTGTGTTGAACTCCCCCCCCCCCCCCCCCCTAAAGACATGTACTTGGGTGTGTGACTCTAGCAAATTCTCCTCATGTGTCATTTAAACAATTTCTTCTTGGCAGGCTGACAGTTGAAGAAAGCCTAGCAATGGTGCCACTTGCTACATAATATACATTAGATTTTGTCAGCTGAAAGGCATTCTGAGTGTATGTAACTATCCTCAAAAGGCACGTATTTTTAAATCTTCCATCTATATTTTCCTGTCCCATCGTTCGGTTCCGCAGGTCCGTGTCGCTTCCTTCGTCACGTGACCGCAGTGCCGATGTGCAGACCTCAGACCGTTTTTATCCGCCTCAGGCCTTTCTGATCCCGTCCTAAGTTCGCTCGTATCTTGTCCAAGTCTTTCTGACCCTGCCGCTTGTCGCCAGGCGGTGGACATGGACGACAACCGCGGCTGGGATCTCCTCTCCGCGGATGACTTTTACAAGGTCAGTCGCAGCACCGCACGGCACCACACAGACGGACCGGGGCTTGGTAGGCCCGGCCATAGCAGCACATTGTTGCGGGATAGATCAGACTTCACGGACCTGCCGGTGATCACACCGGTAGGTTCGTCAAGTTTGATCATCACACGGCGCCTTCCGTAGCGTGTGTGCGACCAGTAGCCCATTTCTGTGGCTTGGCAGGTCTGGCTGTAGTTTGTTGTCGTAGTCGTTGCATGGTGCAGCTGTCAGGGGTGTAGGCAGGAGACCGTGTGTCTGGTGTTTCCTTGGAGACCGTGCGGTTGGTGCTTCCTCGGAAACCGTGTGGTTGGTGTTTCCTCGGAGACCGTGTGGTTGGTGTTTTTCCCGGAGACTGTGTCTGGTGTTTCCTCAGAGATCGTGCGATTGGTGTTTCCTCGAAAACCTTGTGGTTGGTGTTTCCTCGGAGACCGTGTGTCTCGTGTTTCCTTGGAGACCGTGCGGTTGGTGTTCCCTCGGAGACCGTGTGGTTGGTGTTTCCGTGGAAGACTGTGCGGTTTGAATTTATGTTCGCTATTATTATGTGATGTTTGCGTGTGGACTGACAGGAAGTTTGCATAACTTAACTTGGCTGCGTGCTTTCTGTTCATGCATAGTCATGTGTCGTTGCGTCCCTGCGGCCCAAAGGCTGCTGTTGTTCTAGGTGTGGTGTCTGGTCCCTGTACCCCTCCGGTCAGATGGAGGATTGCTGTGGCCTCAGGTATGGTGCGTGGCTCTGGTGCACCCCGTGTGTCGTCTTCAGGTGGGAGACTGCTGCGACGCTCGCGACCCAGCCTCCGGCGGCTGGTTCGAAGCCACCGTCTGCGGCGTCCGGCGGAGGTCTGCTGAGAAGGGCGGCGTCTCCGGCGGCTCGCCAGAGCATCAGTACTCGGTCAAGTTCGAAGGGTGAGTCGTATGTGTTACATAAAAAGTAGGTTATGGGCGCCATATGACCAACGTAGTGGGTGCGCCCCAAAGCCCAAATCATCATCATCATTCGAAGGGTGAGCTCTCGTCACCCCCGGCGTGAGGAGAGAGGTAGTACTCACCGAAGAGCCACGCTTGCTCACGAATCCGTTTATCTCCTCCGTGAAACCTCACTGTCATTTCCGTCGTTCAGCTGAACATGCAGTATGACTGCCGACGTCGGGCCGCATTTCGATGAAGCCTTGCCGCGTAACCTGCCGGCCGGCTGCGCGGCGCCTGACGCCCCGTCCGCCGCCGCCAGGTACGAGGACGACCCGCCGCTCTGGCTGGCCGGCGGCGAGCTGCGTGAGCGGGCCACCGACACGCTGCCCTTCTCCGAGCTGACCGTCGGACAGCACGTGCTGGTCAACTACAACGTGGACGAGCCGGACGAGCGTGGCTTCTGGTTCGACGCGCTCGTCACGGGGCGCGAGGCGCGTGGCAGGCGGCGCCGGTAGGTGGCCGGGGGGTGGGCAAGGTTCAACAGTCTGGGTGGAATTGTAGGGGGTGGTGGTGACCATATGGCGCTGTGGGTGTGATGGGAGTGGGTAGCATGGGTAGCAAGCGGCGA
This sequence comes from Pollicipes pollicipes, assembly GCF_011947565.3. Classification (NCBI taxonomy): domain Eukaryota; kingdom Metazoa; phylum Arthropoda; class Thecostraca; order Pollicipedomorpha; family Pollicipedidae; genus Pollicipes; species Pollicipes pollicipes. The sequence continues at coordinate 43,559,942 of NW_023597034.1, read as the reverse complement.
TGATGCGTACGCGGGCGTGAGCAGTGAAGGGAGGGCGCGGAGGGGTACGCGCGGAGATGGTTCAAGTTGACTGGTTTCGTGTTGTTGCCGTTGTGGCCGGCCCTGGGCACGCCGCATTGTCTTCATGCACCGCATATTCGGGCTGCTAAGCTAAAGGAACGCTGAACCGGAGAGGCGCCGTCTCCGAAAATGAATACTACCTCTCCGGTTAACGATCGCGATGAATCAGTGACCGAAATGCCTCCGATGTGTTGCAAGTGTCCGGCGCGCCGTTGCACCGGCCGGCTTCCCGTGACGTGTGTGGTGAACCAGTGGGCCTCCGCTGCGGTGTATCTATCCCGCTGACCGTCCGTGACCCGGCAAGCTGACAATGACGTGTGTGGTGAACCAGTGGGCCTCCGCTGCGGTGTCCCTATCCTGCTGACCGTCCGTGACCCGGCCGGCTGACAGTGACGTGTGTGGTGAACCAGTGGGCCTCCGCTGCGGTGTATCTATCCTGCTGACCGTCCGTGACCCGGCAAGCTGACAATGACGTGTGTGGTGAACCAGCGGGCCTCCGCTGCGGTGTCCCTATCCTGCTGGTCGTCCGTGACCCGGCAAGCTGACAATGACGTGTGTGGTGAACCAGCGGGCCTCCGCTGCGGTTGTTGTCCCTATCCGCTGGTCGTCCGTGACCCGGCAAGCTGACATGACGTGTGTGGTGAACCAGTGGGCCTCGTGCGGTTCTGTCCTACGCTGACGTCGTGACCGGCGGTGACAGTGACGTGTGTGGTGACCCAGTGGGCCTCCGCTGCGGTTGTACCTATCCCGCTGACCGTCCGTGACCCGGCCGGCTGACAGTGACGTGGTGGTGACCCAGTGGGCCTCCGCTGCGGTTGTACTATCCCGTGACCGTCCGTGACCCGGCAGGCTGACAGTGACGTGTGTGGTGACCCAGTGGGCCTCCGCTGCTGTTGTACCTATCCCGCTGACGTCCGTGACCCGGCAGGCTGACAGTGACGTGTGTGGTGACCCAGTGGGCCTCCGCTGCGGTGTCCCTATCCTGCTGACCGTCCGTGACCCGGCAGGCTGACAGTGACGGTGTACCTGGGCGCCGGCCGGGTGGCCGTCGAGGGCTGCCAGGTCAAGTTCGTCGACGAGGTCATGGCCCGCGGCCAGCAGCGCGCCAGAGTCGACCGGCTGGCGGCCGGCGACAGCCAGCCGGCGGCCGGCGTCACCACGCGTACGACGTTCGCTGGGGCGCCCGGAGCGCGTGCTTTAATGACGTCAGGGGCCCGGGGCTCGGTCAGACGTGGCGAAGATACGTGCCGTTTCTAGGCGGGCGCTCATTGGGCCTCTGGTGTGCCTACAACGTTGTCTTTGTCAAACCCTTTCGGTGGCTGTGTGCGTCTGTGTGCGTCCAGGTGCATACGTTGAGAATATTGATGCACTTTCAGGACGAGTATGTTTGACTGACTTCTCATCACCTTCTGTTTGGTTTTGGGTCGCCCTCAGAGACGAAACCAACCTTTGCGCCGATGCGCGCGCTCATGTGACCTCTGATTGCGCATGTGACTGACCGCGCGTATGACCCCTGACCGCGCATGTGACCTTTGATCGCGCCTGTGACCCCTGACGGCGCGTATGACCTCTGACCGCGCGTTCCGGGCCGCAGGCGAGGTGGGTCCCAGCTGCAAGATCTGCCGCGGCCGGCCGGAGCGCGACTGCCGGGTGTGTGGCTGCCACGTCTGCCACAAGAAGTCCGACCCCGACCGGCAGATCATGTGTGACGAGTGCGACATGCCCTACCACATCTCCTGCCTGACGCCGCCCCTGGAGGCCATCCCCGAGGAGGACGAGTGGTCAGTGCCCTGGGGCGCGGTCAGGGGGCCATGCTGTATCGCGGTGCAGCGTCAAATGCTGGTGGATGGATGAGGGGTCTTCGCTTCGCTTCGCTATGTGTTTCCCAGCCCGCCTGGACGTTCAGGTGTGTGGAGGCAGGGCTGTCCATGCTGAGTAAACGATCATGCGCGAGGGCGTGGGTGAAGCCCGTTGACATGTACTGGATTGCTCTGAAACGTTACGAGTCCAGCCGTCAGTTACGCACAGCGGTTTAGTCGGGGCAGCATCCGCTACCATCCGTTCCGTGCTGATGGCCCCGTCCGCCCATTGCCTCATCTAATCTCACGCCCCCCCCCCCCCCCCGCCCTGCCCAGGTACTGCCCCGAGTGCAAGACTGACACGAGCGAGGTCGTGCAGGCCGGCCAGCGCCTCAAGGCCAGCAAGCGCAAGGCGCGCATGGCATCGACTCTGAACAAGGCGACCAAGCGGGACTGGGGCAAGGGCATGGCGACGGCCGGCCGGCAGCGGCAGTGCACGATCGTGCCGACCAACCACCGCGGCCCCGTGCCGGGTGTGGAGGTGGGCATGCGCTGGCAGTACCGCATCCAGGCGAGCGAGGCGGGCGTGCATCGGCCACACGTGGCAGGCATTGCGGGCCGCGAGAAGGAGGGCGCCTTCAGCATCGTGCTGTCGGGCGGCTACGAGGATGACGTGGACAACGGCGACGAGTTCTACTACACGGGTATGTGCCCCGCGGGACGGGGTGGGGTCCTGTGTCGGAGGCCCGGCCGGCCTTCTGTGGGGCGATTGCCGCCTGTCGCCGTGCGGCGGCGTCAGTGTGGGGTGCTGTTTGGTGGGAACGGTGTCACGTGTCCCATGTCGGTAGTTGTGTCCCGTGCCTTGTGGCAGGACACGTATCCTCAGGGACGGCCTGGAGTTTGTGCAGGCTGGTACTTCTGCAGTCTATCGTTTCTACTCCAGACGTGACGGCGCGCGTGTGCTATCTTATATTAAACTGTTATGCAATTACTCAGATCTTAAAACCACAAAATCTTGTTGGACATGGTACCCATTGCTCTTGTGACAGTCCATGGGAGCGTTGTTTCGTCGCGCAGCTCCGAGCCATGGCTCGTTCTTTGGCGCCACAGCGCGCGCATTGGAAGGCTGACCGGTTCGCTGTGCGTTTGATGCTGTACCGACGAGGCGACGTGCCGCCGCCGGGAGGCGACGTGCCGCCGCCCGGGTGCCGCTTACCGTGTCCGCCCCCCCCCCCCCCCCCCCAGGCTCGGGCGGCCGCGACCTGTCCGGTAACAAGCGCACCGCCGGCCAGAGCTGTGACCAGGAGCTGACCAGGATGAACAGGTGTGGTGCTTGGTCCAAGTCCCGCCGAATGTGGCCGGACAGGCCTGCACCAGGCTATCTCACGCTGTTAATGGGCTCTGAATGCGCCGGAGGTAGTCTGGCGGCTATATTCTTTTTTAGCAGAACTTGTTTGCTTATTGTTGCTTCGCTCACATTTTTGTAAGCTGTAATGACCGACATATCCTTGCGGAAGCGTATTTTTTAGTCCCGGAATAATCATTTTTTGTCCTGGATTCAACGCAACTTTTATTCTTTAATGTGCCTCATTTAAATCATCGTCTTAGTCTCGCAAGGCACCTTGGAACAAGCACGTCCGGTTTCGGTACGTGCCGTGTCGTTTTGCCGCGGGATACCGTGCAGCCGCCACCGGGCCTCGATTTACTCACTTCGTCATAATGACAGGGCGCTGGCGCTCAACTGCAACGCCCGGATCAACGATAAAGAGGGCGCCACCGCCGAGGACTGGCGCGGCGGCAAGCCCGTGCGGGTCATCCGCTCCTACAAGCTGGGCAAACACTCCAAATACGCGCCCGACGAGGGGCTCAGGTACCAGGGACGGGGGCGGACGGTGGAAGGGACGGAAAGCCTCGGGTGTGGTCGACGAGTGTCTCAGATAGGGGGATGGACGCAGACATGCACATCTTGGCGGAGGCATCTTCACTGACACGAGGCGGGGGGAGGTCGCTGGGTGGATCTGGCCAACATCTCCTGTTTGCACGGCACGAATGCGGTAGAGCGCCAAGAGCATGTCGCGAGTGTCCGTCAGCAACGCGGTCGCCCTTCTTTTGGCGGCTGAGGCGTCAAGTCTCCTCTGCCGTCCATGTCTGTCCCCCTTGTACCGTCGCCTCAGGACTCCAGTGGTCCTGCAGTGGCCCTACCCTTCGTGTCCGCCCGAGAGCTTGACGCTCTGAGCTCGCTCAGCTGAGCGGCCATAGCTGCGACTAGCCGCGTCGCCGCGCGACCGCAGGTACGACGGTGTGTACAAGATCGTGCGCTACTGGCCGGAGAAGGGGCGCAGCGGCTTCCTGGTGTGGCGCTACCTGATGCGCCGCGACGACCCGGACCCGGCGCCCTGGACCAAGGCCGGCCGGCGCCGCGTCCTGGAGCTCGGCATCCAGGACATGGTGGTGAGCGGCGGCCGGCGCTCCAGCACCGACGACCAGGGCGGCGTGCTGAGATGAGAGTGGCTCTTGACGGGCTCGAGGGTCGCGTGCGGGGTACGCCTGGGACCGGGTGCCGGGCGCTGCTGGGCAAGGAACCGGAGGGATGGAGCTGAGACCGCGCGGAGATGCTGCCCGGAGGGTGTTCTCGTTTGAACGGGTCCGCATTTGTGTCGGTCGGTTTGTTGAGGCGGTGCGCCAACCGTCAGCGATGCCCCATCGAGGCTTGTATCGACGCTTCGTCCACTCCCCGTCGACGCTTCGTCACTGCCCGCTGCCTCTCCCTCACTCTGTGCGACACATGGCTGACCGGTGGCTGTCGGCTTGTCCGGCAGCGCGTGGAGGCGCCGGGCGACAAGCCGCCGGCGGAGACGGAGGGGGCCGATGAAGAGGGTGCCCCGCCCACCAAGCGGCCGCGACCGGCGGCCTACACGCCTGCGCCGGCCGTGGCCGCCCTGATGAAAGCGGACGCCGACAACGCGCAGCTCTGGGACGCGTGTCGGCGCTCGCTGGCCGACGGCAAGCTGGTGAGTGATACGGTCTGCTCTGGTGACAGACGCGGACAGCTCTGGTGACAGACACGGACGACTGGTGTGTGATACGGTCGGCTCTGGTTAGAGGCACTGACGGCTCTGTTGAGGGGCACGGTCTGCTCTGGTGACAGACGCGGACGGCTCTGGTGACAGACACGGACGACTGGTGAGTGATACGGTCGGCTCTGGTTAGAGGCACTGACGGCTCTGTTGAGGGGCACGGTCTGCTCTGGTGAGAGGCGCGGACGGCTCTGTTGAGGGGCACGGTCGGCTCTGGTGACAGACGCGGACGGCTCTGGTGACAGACACGGACGACTGGTGAGTGATACGGTCGGCTCTGGTTAGAGGCACTGAGGGCTCTGTTGAGGGGCACGGTCTGCTCTGGTGAGAGACGCGGACGGCTCTGGTGAGAGACACGGACGACTGGTGAGTGATACGGTCGGCTCTGGCCAGAGGCACGGACCTACTTGTACGTTTCTGCCTTTGCTCCGACTTATGCACCTCATGGCAAGTTTCATGCTAACCCGCCCGTGCCAGATGCAACAGATGCCAGTGAATATGTACGTAAGCAATCGCCCGCGTGGAAGTGCGTGTGCTATAATCACATTCTCTAATCGAGCTTTGAGGGACGTCGTCTCCGCCGCACCACAGCTGCAGTGCCCGCCGTTCGCCTCCGGCGAGTCGTGCCCTGTCACCTGGCCCGGGCCTCTGCCGTGAGCCCCTGAGGTCGATCTGACGCGGCGTCCGGCGTCTGTTGCAGAAGTTCCTGGCGAAGGTGACGGACACGTTCATGTGCATCTGCTGCCAGGAGCTGGTGTGTCCGCCGGTCACGCTGCCCTGTCACCACAATGTCTGCCTGGTGAGCCGGCGCCGCCGTCCTGTCTGTCTGGGCAGGCCGTGCCAGTCTGGGCTCTCCGTCTCCGAGCTGGCCGTCGAGGCTGCCCATCTCCGTCTGGGCTGTCCGTTTCTGTGTGAGCTGTCTGCTGGGCCTGCCCGTCTCTGTGTGAGCTGTCTGCCTTAGCTGCCCGTCTCCGTGTGAGCTGTCTGTCGTAACTGCTCGTTCTTGTGTGAACGGTCTGCCGTAACTGCCCGTCTCCGTGTGAGTTGTCTGCCGTAACTGCCCGTCTCTGTGTGAGCTGTCCCTGCCGTACTCGTCTGTCTCTGTGTGAGCTGTCTGCCGTAACTGCCCGTCTCTGTGTGAGTTGTCTCTGCCGTACCCGTCTGCCTCTGTGTAAGCCGTTTCTACCTGGCCTGCCCGTCTCTGCGTGAGCTGTCCGCATTGGCTGCCGTCTCTGTGTGAGCTGTTTGCAGTACCTGCCCATCTCTGTAAGAGCTGTCTACTGGGCCAGCCCTTGCCTTGTATAGGCTTTAGTTACATAGTCATGCATATGCTCTCGTATGCACATGTCATTTTAGTCACGGGTGCGTTTATTTCTCACGTTTCTGGTGCAGAGGTGACCAACAGCTCACTCACAGAGGTGGTCACGTGGTGCCCACTATTGTGTTACCGGCGTGAGGCAGACCAGGACAGTGTTACCGTTTAGACCGCTCCGTGTGCCGTCGTCGGCCGCGTCGGCCCCTGACGCGCCGCGTGTGCTCCCCAGCCGTGCGTGAAGCGCTCCTTCAAGGCGGAGGTGTTCTCGTGTCCCGCCTGCCGCCACGACCTGGGCAAGAAGTTCGCTCTCGTCTCCAACGTGACGCTGTTCGACGCGCTGAAGGCGCTCTTCCCGGGCTATCAGAAGGGCCGATGAGCCGGTGGGGAGCGGCTGTCTCCAGGGGCTGGTCTCGGCGGCTGGGCGGCTGGTGTCCGATGAGCCGGCGGGGAGTGGCCGCCTCCACGAGCTGGCCCCGGGAGCGGCCGTCTCCAGGGCTGGCCTCGGCAGCGGTCGTCTCCAGGGACTGCCTCGGCAGCTGGGCGGCTGCTAGCGCTGCCCCGGCTGCTCGGAATGGTGGCGGTGCGGCGGGCGCCAGCGGGGACTGCGTTCGGTTGTGCGTCTCGTAGCTTGTTCTCTGCGCGGCTAATTTCCAGACGACAGAAGCTGCAGGCACCGTTTGAATGACATCGCGAGTAAGTGGGTGTGAATTTATCGAATGAATTATAAATTTATTGGCACTAGCGGTGCCCTTGAATTTAGTTAGTGACTGTGCATGCTCACAACTGGTTCCATTAGTGGCTCAGGATCGGGACATTGACGTACGCTTTAGTTTAGCGGTTGGCTAGTTTTGTACGTGTTCCTGCAATGCCAGCTACACTCAAGTTGGCATTCATTGTGTATAATACATTGCACATATTTGATATATCTCCTTTTCTTGTTTGTGTGATGTGACTGATAAGTGATGAACGCGCCGTCGATTGAAAGAATGGAGTTTGTTTCAAGGGACCGTCCGCTTGGGCCGCCTATATTTGAACAGCTAGGCTCCGCGGAACTGTTTTGGGGTACGGATTGTTTGTCAGTGTGCTGACTTATTAAAAATATGTAGTGCTGTTGGCCCTGGAATGGAAGCACAAGCTAAGAAGGGCATCGGCTAGAGCTCCTGCCCTGAATCTGCCACTCAGTAGCTGAAGCATTATTCCAGTGCCACGGAGAATGTCACCTCTGGCATTCTTGCCTGACGGATGGCGGAGAGATGTCCTCCTTTCGATACATTTTTGCAACATGACCGTTAAGTGCTCAGTATGCCTAGACGGTACAGTACCTGTGGCGCAGCGCACTGGTATGACCCGTACGCGCATTTTAGTCGACCTGTGTTGATACTGCTCCCCAGAGGAAGCGAGCATTCGCCCCTTTGAGACCGCAGTGGAGGTGGATCCACCCGATAACTAGTGGGACAGGTGCAGGGTAGCCTCACCGGACGTCGCTTTTCACGGCAATTTTGGGTGCAATCTGACCCTGTCGCAAATGAAACGCGAGAGATCGGGCTGCGACTCACCTACGTGCCTGGTCCTCTATCCCACGTCGCGAATTTCTAGGAGTCCGTTTATACACATTTGCGCACGTGGTTAGCAATGAACACGTCACATTCCCCTCCCGCCATCAAGGGCAGCGAGCTGTCCAGCGTCCTCAGGACCCAGCAGACACCATTGTGATTGTACGGTCCGCCTCGAGCCGTAACAAGCAGCAGCTGGCGGGCTTGTTTCCGCCAAGCGCGTTTTTGTTTGTGTCAACATGAGTATTTTTGCCGGTGGGATATGTGTGGTCTGACCGTAAACACGACCCACAGTTCTTGGACAGGCGTCCGCTACAGCATGTGGTCCGAGAACGCGAGGCGGGTGAAACAGGGTCCGTGTGACTGGTGTGAGCCGATATCGGGTGTAAATGGCTGTGATGATCTGTAGGCGACATCTTAGCTCTGGCTGACAACTTTTCATTTTTTAGGCCCCCAAAAAATATGACAATATGGAAGAACCGAGTCATGAAAACATGGGTCGCGAAGAACATTTATATTTCTTTGAAAACCAATACAGTGTACCTTGCCATCTATCACGTACGTCACAAATGCAAATTTATCTGAATCGTCACCGTTTTGACCTGTCATAACATCAAAACGAAAGTAAATTGAGCATTCAACTTTGTGACTGAAATACGATATACGCTTCCGTTCTTCCATGGTTTCTCACTTGACTTTCGCCCCTTTCTAGACGTGGTCCTGATCTGTTTGCAGCGAATCAAGCGAGGTTGGCTTAGCGACTCACGTACATTTTGATCTGGGCATTTGTTTATGAAAATAACGGCCAACAGTGCATCCTATCGGCCTAAGCGCACCAGGCTGAACATAAATCCCGGAAGTTGATTCGCGCAACATGCCTACATTGCTGGAACACGCTTTCTGTCCTCTTGGGTCTGTACATACGAGTGCTGATCACATCAGCTGCCGTCGAGTTCACTGACTGCAGGAGCCTCTGGCCGGGCGATGCGGGAAAAGTGGAATTCTTAGCTCGGCGAAGACCAAACCGTCGGGTCAAGTTCAATCTTCTCAATATCGAACCCCGCGAAGGTCTGACCTCCGCAAGGGAGTCGTCAGCGCGACTACAGTTTGTCCGCTCGGCCGCTAGATGGCAGTGTCCGCCTAATGGGGTGGGCGGGTCACGCCGCGGCCGTGGACCGTGAGAAAGTCTGCGGCGGCCGCCGTCGCCAAATCGTCTGCGGGAGCAGTACCGGGAGCCGGGCCGCGGGCGCGAGGGACGAGCGGACGACGAACGCCTGACGCGCCGGTGGGTGTGCTGCGAGCCGCGGGCGGACGGGGTCTTCGGCGACTGCGCGGGACACGCCGACCGGCCGGACAAGACGGCACCGTCTTAGGAAGCAGATTTGCCGTGGTGTTGAAGGTGTTGACTGTCAGTGGAGCTCGGGCGGGCGGCAGGCTCGCGGCGTCCGCAGGCGGTAGCGGAGGACATCCGGTGTCGGGCAGTGGACGAGCGCGTCACTGTCGCCGGTGGCGTGGCCCGAGCGGCGGCGCCGGGAGCGCATACATTTTGGCGCTCTGCGTCTGAACTTGTAATGCTGTCCAAGCGCCTGTGACCTGCAACGATGCTCTTCCAACTATATTGGGTCGTGCTGCTCGCGGCGTGGGCGCTCCCCTGCTTGTCGCTGGAGGAGAACGGTGAGTACCCTGCCAGAGCGTTGCAGGCGACCTGTTGAGGGCCACGCACCCAGAATTCAAGCGGTACGGAATGGACCGTTGGGACATTCTCCTCGGCGTATTTTACGCGTTCCCGCGGTTGTCAACTTACCAAAGTCCAGTGCTGCTACGAGCAGCAACCAATCCACGACGGCGAACGAGTGCAGGTGTCGCTCCCGTGCTGACTGCAGCGCTGTCGCGAGTGGCCTGTGTTTGAGACCGCTTTGGCGTCGTTTCCGACTCCGACTCACAGCGCATTGGGTTGGTTTTTGCTCTGACTGCGAGCAGCATGGCCTAGTCGTGAGTCAGTTGACTCCGATACCAACGCAAGAATAAGCAGTTTTGGTTCTGGAATCGGCTCCGATGGAGTCGAAGCCGGCAACCAGTTGGCAATTGAAATGATCCACACGAACTTTAAAAAGCCCGCGTGGGTCCCAACTTTGATAATTTGACGAGGCATTCAGAACACCATTTGCCACACATGCGACAGCCTTCAGAATGAACATGTTTGTTGTTATTTCTTTCTATCTTGAGGTCGACCCATCTGGTTTCAGTCAATGCGACTTGATCAACCCGGAACGGACATACGTTGTCAGAGGAATCGATACCACTTCAGCCCTACGAGACAGTGAATGATTCTGGAGTTTGCGCTGACTTCAAACAGAGCCAGAGCATAGATAACGAGCAACGCTATACGGAAACAGTTATCTTTTGTTTCTGCATTGGGCGTATGCTAAGACTTATTACAAATTTCATGTGAGGCTGCTGAGGGAAAGGTATGCCAGCTTGTAAGCAATGCGAGCGCCGGCAATGCCAGTGCTGAGGAACAGCACAGACACCGGTGGATTTGTGGTGTGATGCGGCTACAGAAAAAAACAGTGCAAAAATGAAATCAATAAGTATTTTTCATGAATGACAACGACTTTGGAGATGTGTTTGCTTGATTCCGCTCGAGGAGAGTCGATCTCGAAGATAATTGTGACCGCTGTGAACCGGTTTTGAGGTCGAATCGAACTCGTGTATGGCCAAGATTGCTTATTCTTATTCCGAATCCGATTTAAATGTATTTTGTCAGGAAGGAGCATGCTGCAAATAGTTACACTGGTGCAAAGGCTCATTATATATGTACAACACGAGGCTATTATCGGGCATCCGTATGCAGCAGCAGAAAGGCGATCTGTTTTGCATACCAATTTGAAAATGCATGAGTGCATGAATGGCTATGTATTGGAGATTGAAGACTTGAATGGCGGAGAAACCGGCAAGTCCATAGTAACGCAACAAACTTTTCTGCCTCCCAAAGTACCTAATTTGAGCTTTTGACCACTCCGGGCGCATCCAGCCTTCCATATCCCCACACTTGAGCGGATAGATCACAGATTTCCATCTCACATGTCTCGTAAACACATACTAGTTGGGAAACTCAATTTGTGCACTGGAAAGTCAGCGATGTAATTTACACCTTAGAGTTTGTGGTCAAATTACTTTTGAATTGGGCATATTCAAGGTGGAATCGAATCAGTTACGATTACGTGGCAAACCACGGGAACCGATTCCGAATGGGATTCAGCCAAGCAGCCAATGGAGCCAACGGATTCAAGTCAAAACTAAATGGATTCCGAAGTAAGATTCGATTCCACCGATCTAAGCTCAAGTCTGTTTTGGAGAAGCAGGACCGCCTACACACTCAGTGCAATGCCTGTTGCTTTACTTACGGCGAAGGAGGCGTTTGCGAGCTCTGTGGGCTGGCCAAAAGGAGGCCGCCGACCCCAGAGGTTGCAGCGTAAGGAGGCCGGGGCGCCACGGCTCCCACCGGGTCAGCGCGTGCGGGCCGCGGTCGGCAGCGGCGGCCCCGATCGGCGCCTGGGACCTCCTGTCGCCGCCGCCTCCTGCGGCGCCTGATCGGCCTCTGCGTCCGCTCACCGGAGCTCTGCCGGAAACCGTGACCCAGCCCGCGGCACTGGGGGTGCTGACGTGTCCTGTTGAACTGGGCGGCGACAAGAGCCGGGTAAAGCGTGGAGGCACACACTGGGGGTGCTGACGTGTCCTGTTGAACTGGGCGGCGACAAGAGCCGGGCAGAGCTTGGATGCACACACCCAAGCAAACTCATGGTCCAATGTGTTGCCTTTTCACAGAATGTAGATGCTGCTCGATTGTCTTGCCTTAGAAAGGCGTTGTCCGCCAGTTGTGTTTTAGAAGTCGCGTGAGGTGAGTGGGCATCTGACACTTCCGTCTCTGAGAACAGTCGGTATTTCCCCTGAAGGGGATGATTGTTAATTCAGGTGTATCTCCTTTTCAAGGGATACACCTGAATCTCAGTCTTTCACAAAAAACAAACCGCAGTCTTTCATAATCGGCGGTTCAATCTACGCCGTGTGCACCAGTGATTCCAACTCCCGCGCGGGCGATCAGCGCAGTCTCCTCGCGCTGGGTGTGCCGGGGGTGGGTGGACTCCCACGCTCCCTCTGTCGAGCGCTGGCTGGGCCGCTCCCGTCCCCTGTCGTGGCCTGGCCCGGTCGGTCGCCTCCCGTTGACATGACCACCCGGTCTAATACGTCCCAATTAGGGGGCTGTTTTTGTGAGTGTCGCGGCCGAGTCTGCGTCGCCGCCCCCCAGCGCCGGTGTCGGGTGTCACCCCTCCCTGCCGTGACCTTGGCGGGTGGTGCGGGCGCGATCCGGTTGGGAGGCGTGGGGCGTTCGCTGGAGTAGTACGGGGAGTGACTAGAACTGGGACGCTTATTGGGCGCATCCAACATGTGTAGCGTCAATCATGTATGCGCTTTGTGTTACTGGCGGCGACAAATCAATCAGATCTGTGCACAGGTTCTTGTAAACAGCGTTCGCATATAAACATCCCGCGATTTTGGAGATATATTTTGGAAACACACGACGAGTGGTACCCACGGCCGCTGGTTGAGACCAGAAGGCTCTCCAGCCAGAAGTGGCTGCTGCCATTGTCGGCAGAATGCGGCGGGTGACAGGGCCGCGGTCCCTGCCGACCCGGCCGCCGAGCGACGCTCGTGTTCGGCCTTTGTCAGCGCTCTCGGCTCTCACAGAGGCAAACGGCTCTGAGCGCGCCGCGACACCGCGTCGTTCGGCACTCGGGACCCTTCCATACAGGTGTGCTGAATGGCGTTTATGAAGGGCGTTGTGAGAGGCAGCGCCGCCTGGCCAACAGAGGCGCCTGGGGTGCGGTGGCGGCTGCTGAATGGGGCCCAGCGTGCCCGTCCAGCTCCCGCCGCATACCTGGTCCCTCACGGCCAGCGGCCAGCCTGCGAAACACGCCAACAGCTGCCCGGATCCCACACGTGGCGTCGAGACTGAGTGACCGAGGAGATGACCGAGGCCTGGGGACCGAGCAGATGATCAAAACCCAGCTGACCGGGACGGAGTGACCGAGACCGAGATGACCGAGACCTAGTGACAGATCAGATGGCCGAGCAGATGACCGAGACCTAGTGACCGAGCAGATGACCGAAACCCAGTGACCGAGCAGATGACCGAGCAGATGACCGAGTAGATGGCCGAGACCTGGTAGCATCGTAGATGGCCGAGCAGACGCCGTACCCAGGCGGCGCGCTGTGCACGGGCACGGCGCTGTCACTGGAACGGATCTGTCGGCGCGCAAGACGGCTTGCCAGTGAATCGCGTTACCAGGCCGGTATCTGGTGGTGGGCATCGTCACACAATGGTGCTGCATTCCATCACACGGCTCCGTTCGCCACGTTTGGGTCTATGGAGACCGGGCGTCGGGCTGAACCGAGCCAGCACGGACTCCGACGGATGAAAACTGGACTGCCGGCGAATGGTTTCTAGTTGTTGCTACCGTTAAACATTCGTACTACCGAATAAGAGAAACACCGCGAATCGGCTCATCACGCGCTAAACGCACGCCAAGCCTCAGGCAGCACAGTGCGAGCTGTGCAATATGGTGCAGGGGGTGGTGTAGTGGTTAAGCTGCGTGACGGGGAGACCAGAGGCACGGAGTTCAATTACCCGCGATCCTCAGCCAGGGTGTGAGGCAGATGACGCCACCTAGCCTCAGCAGCCGAGTGCGTCGTAAAGCACCTGTTACGACGAACTGCGCAATATGGCGACGGAGTTTTGCATGTGTATGGCGCATTTGTGTTCGCAATTGCGGTGCAACAATTCCATTCAGTCCTCCTTCCGCACGGTAGTGGTCCCTATCCGCTCGACGGTGAACTGCCCTTCGGACAGGGGCTTCTGTCTGCCAGCTCCTTTCCACCCGTCGGTGAACTGGCCTTCGGACGCTAGGCTCCTGTCTGACGGTACACCCCAGTCCGTCTGACGGCGGCCCCCCTCTATGTAACTATGTGCCAGTGGGCCTCGATCCCTCTGATGGCTTACGCCTGACTGTCGAATGCTAATGTGTCCGGCTGACAGTGGGTCATTGGCCATCTAACGGTTCAATCATCCGTCAAAAAAGCGGATCCCCGTCCGCCTGACGATGGACTCCTATCCGTCTGACGATAGACTTCTTCTGTCCGCCTGACAGTGGAGTTATGTCTGTCTGACAGTGCAGCTCTGTCCGTCCGACGATGGACTCCTGTCTGCCGGTTGGTGGACTCGTGTCCGTGTGACGGTGGACACCTGCTGACCTGAGTTGGAGTTCTGCCAACGGTGGATACCTGTCTGCCTGTTGGTGGATCTCTGTCCGTGGAATGGTGGGCGGCTGTATCAGCCTCTTCGACAGTGGACACCGGACCGTCAAACGCTGGACTCTTGTCCGTGGAATGCTGGGCAACTGTTCCTCTGACTGCGCACTCCAGCCGTCCGGCAACTGATAGCAGCCTCTTCAACAGTGGACGCCGGACCGTCAGCCGCTGGACTCTTGTCCGTGTGACGGTGGCCCTGTCCGTCTGCTGGCAGGCGCCAGACGGCTGGCTCGGCCCTCGCCGGCCTAGCCTGGCCCCACGCCCGCAGCCTCAGGCTCGCAAATGACAGGAAGTGGACGGGCGCCCGTGGGAACCGTGGGCACCTCTCCCCTCCCCTCGCCAGCGCAGCAGAGTGTAGCAGACGGGGTCGGGAGGACGCCAACAGCTGACAATGGCGGCTTCCGAGACAGGTGCTGCTGTACCTAACTGATCCTGCGCAGAATTATAGGCCTTGGCTCGAACGTCTTGGATTCATGCTCGCGGTAATCATAAGAAAGAGACATTTGTAAGACCATTGATGTTTTACTTAATAGGCGGCATGGTCCCTCTTGCACTTACCGAGCATTTTGTTGCCTCTTCGAACAGGCACGATCATTGTTTGTGTTATCCGCGCCTTAATGAATTTGAAATTAACTCGTGTATTCAGATCTTGAGCTCAATACAAATAGCTGCAAACACGCCACGAATTGGTCACCCAGATATATACATCGCTGGTGTAGCTTTACTGCATGCGATCAGTTGGGGCAACCATCCTCGGGTCAGAGCTATCTCACCGGACGGAGATGGTGCTTCTTATTAAAATCAACTCCATGGAATTCAGCACATGACATGCACATGTTTGAAGCAAAAACGAACAAACCATGCCAACCAAATCAAACCAACCCTGCTAGGTTATGCACGCAATAATATGAATGCACAATGCACGTAGAACCAACGTACATCAAGCGTTATTCGCCACCCTATCATGGAAACTGCATCCGCATATTTTTGTCGGCGGAATAAATGGGAGACATTAAACCTACATTTGATCTTTCGAGTTCTGCAGGGTGACGGGCTCGACATGTCAGGTGGGCTATGACGCTGCCTCCACAGACCATTCGGGCATTGGCGCAGCCTCCACAGACCAGTCTGGTCGTAGCACGGCCTCCACAGGCCAGTCTGGTTACGACACGGCCCCCACAGACCAGTCGGGTTAAGACTCGACCTCGGCAGACCAGGCGGTAAGACGCCCTTGACGCGGCCAGGGTCGGGCGGCGCTCGCGTGGTTGGAGGGCCGCGCTCGCAGTAAGTGGCTGGGAACAGGGACCACCGCCGCCCGCAGCTGCGTGATGGCCCGCGTCCTGTTCGACAGAGCGCCGGACTCCTGAGGGCACAGAGGGGGGGGGGGGGGGGGCGCACGAGGGAGGCACGCATCAGGCGGGCGTGGCGCGCACCCGGCAGAGCTGCACACCCGAGGAAATGTGCGCACCAGACGAAGGCAGATACTGAGGGAGGACAATACTTTTTAAGGCAGGTAGGGGGGGGGGGGGGGGTAGTGGTGGCTGTGCAATGGGCACGCAAGATGGACGTGCAGGCCTATTGCATGCATGGTTCATATGGGAAATTGAAATGTCTGATAGCGTCAGGACCTGGAAGCACGCGTCAGACGCAAGCTCCCCAGCACACGGCTTCGAATAAATCCTTTCCGTAACGCACATCTTGCGCAGTGTTAGATACACAGCTTTCTACAAAAAAGTCGAGACATGGAGCTCCATGCGAGGAAGTCCAAGTGTGCAGCTCTATGTGAAGAGTTTCAAATGCTCGGTGTCGGGCACGTGGCTTCAGATGTACTGTTTCACAAAGATGTACTAATCTGCGAGGCGTAGGGCGGCCTGCTCGCCCCAGCCTCGGTTGGTTTGCGCCAAGAACCAAACGAAGAGGGACGGGCTAAAACTTTCAGTATCTTCAGCATCGGAACGACAACGTGCTTGTCTTTGACCTACCCTTGACCTACCCTGTGATGACGTCAGCGACCCCGAGTCAACCAAATATGTTGCGTTTCTACGAAATGATGCGTTTGCGTCATGCCAATGCGTTCCCCGTTGGAATTCCGATCGCCGTTTGCATCAGTATAGCCGACTGCTGTGTTGTGGAGATACCGATCCGAACTGAGAGAGTTCGAGGCTCCCATATCGAGGCCAATATTTCGATTTTCTGCGACGCTTGAACATCCGGAAGCGTACCTGGCCACTGTGGTCTTTTCACGTTCCACAAAAAGGGCTGCGCAGAGTACGCTGTCACGCAACCCTCTAAAAATGAGGGTACTGGTTGTGGACGAAAAGGTAGTGTGGTCGTGTGTGGGAAAATACCCTAGACTTCCCAGCTAAGATGGGCGGTTGGATAGTCAGTTGTAGATAAGATACAAGCATGGCAAAGCCGCCACGAAAACGTGAATGGTTGAGACAAAAGCTCGAGATAAACTTGCGCATTACACAGCTTGGGCCAGCTCTTAGTGTCAACAGCTTGACAGAGAGCGGAAGATTAACCGATCTGTCATACGTATTATCCCAGGATTTGGGCTCACTTATTTATCTGCACCTCATTTGTCTCCGCGCTCCGGTGCCTTGAGCGACAGGTGACAGGTTGGTACGTTTGTCGTCGTGTGCTGGACAGTGGTCGTCACCATATTCTCCCTCTCTATGAGAACAAAATGGTGATAGGAAATGCTGATTGCGCACATCCATATCGGGCGTCACCGATCGGAGGAGCCCATGGGGTGCACGGACTGGGGCTGTGTTTGGGGTCTGTGAGAATGGTCGGGCGTGCCTTCGTTCACACGTATGTTTACCTGCGTCTGAGCGTCATTTCGTTGGAAACAGCCTTCGCCAGTGCATGCGCTCTACGCCTTAACCTTCCCACGCATGATCAGTAGAATATCCGAGACAATCACACCATCCGGCGTGTTTCCAGACCTCTTCGTCGGGACGTTGTTGCTGCCTTACACTTAGCGTTCTCCGGACAAAACGACAAATTACGGGGGCAGTCGGCCCTGCGTCCAACAAAGTTGACGACCGTTAAATATCTTATGAGAGGCCTCGGAGGTAATGAGCCGATTGCCATTTACAAACCTCATCACATTTTGGTCAGCAACCACATGTGTGACGATTAACGCGATCATCGTTTGCGCTGCACTTTGTATAGTGGGTTTATCCGCGCTGATCTAGTTGGCACGTACTCCGTCCAGAAATGCTATGGAGTGCATGCGCCGACCTGTGCTTCGCATATCAAAGAGTGTCTGTTCTGACATCCGGCTTGTTCGCAACTCAGGCGTTTCTTGAGTGTCTTGAAGTGACTGCGTCGAGGATCCTTCGTGACACTTCTTCAACGATCCTCGTGGACCAGTGACAGACCAGCGACCAGTGACAGACAGACAGACCAGTGACAGGTACCCGTCGTCGACGCATGAATTACAATAATAAGATTATGAAGAATATCAACCAACCATTTGAACAAAGCTGAACAATTCGTGGTAGCCGACGCAATGCTTGGGGAGGCTTCACTTCTGTCACATCTGAGGGAGCGATGATCGCTGCGGCAGCAGCCGCAGCCCTGTGAGGCTTCACTGGCGGTGCTCGGAGGCCCTCGCGGTAACCGGATCCGGGCCGATGCGATCCCCCGCTGGGGTGCCGCTCTGCTTACACCGGCGGGGACGGGAGTCGACCGCGCGCTGCAGGCGCTAGGCTCCATGCCACCTGCAGGGAGGCCTGCCACTGGTGGGACTGGCTGGGGTTCCAAGCCGTCTGCCGTCTATATCAACCAACCCGAGCAACACTGAAAGAGAAGTCTAGTGATCGCAACAGCAAGCTACAGAAAGTTTTTTCGTCGACAGTCCGTATTTCAAGATTTGAGCGCCAGCGATAGTTTCACAACATGTCATAACCTAGCCCGTGAAACATGCGCGGAGGAAATTCACGACGCAGTCTGATGTTCCAGTATTCATTTACTTATAAACTCGAAATGGCACACTGGCCGTACGCAAGAGGTACGATGTTGACGTTTTGGGCTATTGCGAGTGGGGAACGCTGACCCAGTATCGACAGCACTGTGTCCTGTTAGGTGGTGTGACGTCATCATCGCTTGTTGGCAAGTTGATTCCCACTCGGCACACGTTTATGACCAGTTCTCGACAGGAAGAGTCAACAGAGCGCGGCATTGCAACCATTCAACACAATCGCGAAGCTTCAATGCATTGAAGACCCGCAGCTGATCAAAACGTCGTTCGCATTGTTGACTTAATGCGTCTTTCAAATTGAGGTCAGTCGAGTTCATAGTTGTCTTGTTAGTAGGGTCTACTTGGAGCTGACTAACAATAACAACTGGTATAGATACTTAGGTATGTCGCTGACTCACACATGACTTCTTTCTGACTCAGGAATGCTCGAAATACATACCCACCCAAACATCACGTGCTTCGCTGACTCACAGGGCTTTTTTTCCTCGTACTTTGCTGCTTCCATGCGGACGCTTGTCGTGCTCGTACTTAGTACTTGGTTTATTCAGAGCGTGTACTTCCTTGGTGCGGGGTTGTTGCTCGGCTGACTGTAGCCTGGTGCTCGGCTGACTGTAGCCTGATGCTCTGCTGACTCGGAGCTAATAGGTCGATCGACTCAGGGCCGGAATATTGCTGACTCAGAGCTGGTACTCGGTTGGCTGGGGTTGACTCTCCCGAGCGGCGAGGAGGTGCCCGGCTGTGAAATTGCCCTGTTCCGCGGCCTGCCTCTCGTGGGAGACGGGGCGAGATCAAGGCTGGCCGATGATGGCCCTCTGTTCAGGCAGCCTCGACAAAGACCGCCACGTGCGCGGGGCACGGCTCAGCAGCCCAGGCGTCATGACACCTTGCTGCACGGCGCATTTCGCTGCACTCCGCGTGGGACCCGGGAAGGGAGTTCTATGCAAATACGTTCTACCGGAGAACGGCCGATCAGTGACTGTCTGAAAATTGGTTGCAGTGCGCACGGTTTTTTAGAGGCAAATAACAAATATCCACGGCAAAGTATCCGGACGAGGGTGATGTACAATACACTAGAAGGTGCGCCACCGGCCTCAACAATTACGGGCCCGTTGTATCCCAGTTGTCCCAGTTGCCAGACGACTGCAGCATCTTTCCGGCAACTGATAACCCTCGTGTGTCTGGGGTCCACAAGCAAAGCACAGTTTTGGCTCGACTGGTCAGATCACTCGGTGTACGTCGCATCCGTCGGAGTGCGTCTTCAGGCATCAATGCCAATTCTCCTGAGGGCAGCGACCCTGTTCTCGCTTCTCCGACTATCTCGTCCCTATTTGGCGTCCCCTGCTATGTGCGGACCCGACTATGCTATCGGTATCATTATCGGTGCAGGTCTCGGCTCTTGTCGGTGTGCTGTGAGGCCCGCCGGCGGCGAACCTGTCGGCGACGGCCGCCGCGGCCACGGCGCTCGCTCTGCCGGCGCTGTGGCGCACGCTCGCCCCCTCCCCTCCTGCGCCAGCGCGGTTTCCGGTCGACCGACCGAGTGTGACTGCACCAAGGCCCCGGACCAGGTGACCGGTCAGCCAGTGGTCTGGACGGCTCGAGCGGGTCAGGGTCGGGGAGGAGCCGAGCGGCCCGGTCATGGCAGGTCAGCCAGTGGTCTGGACGGCTCGAGCGGGCCAGGGTCGGGGAGGCGCCGAGCGGTCCGGTCGTGGCAGGTCAGCCAGCGGTCTGGACGGCTCAAGCGGGACAGGGTCGGGGAGGCACTGAGCGGCCTGGCCGTGACGGGCCGGTGACCAGGCGGGCCGTGGGGACCTCCTCCGGCCACGAGCCGAACACTAGAAGGTCTGAGGTCGGCAGCGGTGCCTGTGGCAGGCGGTGGAGCTGATGCTGGTCGAGGGAGGCTCGGGAGCTCGCGAACAGACCAACCGAGGCTTGTGGCAGCGGTGGGCGGATCGCTCACTCCATTTGGCACGGATGGTGCTGATGGGAGATTGGAACAGGTTGGCTCTCTGCCTTGGTCGGTCTTTCCACTGGGCAGGTGAAAACTCCCACAACCCGTTCGAATTATTTTTTGATCGTGGGACAGGGCGTCAGGCTGGGTTTCTGTGAGTTGACGGTCACGCTGAGCCGGGACGCTGACGTTTGGTCGCCAAGACCTCCGACAGGTGGCGGCCTTCGGCAGGGTAGGCCAATGCCACGCCGCGGTGAGCCGGCCTGGAGCAGAATCGACCTCGTCCGACTCGGGCCGGTCCATTGCCGGTGAAGTGGTCGCCTGTCCTTATGCCTGCACTGCAAAATGCATTACCTCTCCACGTTTGCACGGCGTCGACGGTTTGCCTTTCCCTCCCCGACAGCCATGCGGTGTGTGCCGCCTGCCGCGCTGGGCCTGGCGGGGCCTGATCGGTGCTCGCTCCACGCGCTGCCTCTGCGTTCCAAGACGAGGCTCGTTACATGCGGGCTGTTGTTTGTTTGCAGCTGCTGGCGTGTATGGGGCGCGTGCACGGACCCTCGGTGCTGCACGGCACGCTGTGCACGGAACTGTGACCGCTGAGGATCGCGGCTTTGTTGACACAAACTGGTCCTTTTGGCGGTTTCCGGTCCGTTACGCCGCGATCCTCAGTCGGACTGGTATTTTGTTCGTTGTTTCTGTTTTTGTAGTGAATGTAATAGCGGTTAAGTACTTTGTGTACGCAATCTGCATAACTTTCACTGCATTGAGACTTGTGGGCCATGGACTGCGCTTCTTCTTGTGTTTGATGGACCGGATTATTTTCACTGCGTTTCTGCCCGCCCGTCATGTCTTATTACATATATACATACATACATACACGCACACACACACACTTTGACATTTCGAATTGTACAATAGTGGAGGTTCGGGCAGCATTGAGCAGCCTAACAATAACAGCGAAAAGCTTGTAATTTTAAA
This sequence comes from Pollicipes pollicipes, assembly GCF_011947565.3. Taxonomy (NCBI): domain Eukaryota; kingdom Metazoa; phylum Arthropoda; class Thecostraca; order Pollicipedomorpha; family Pollicipedidae; genus Pollicipes; species Pollicipes pollicipes. Next base: position 43,538,852 of record NW_023597034.1, on the reverse strand, counting down.
GCTCATGGTGTTACAAACCCTTCCCTTCCTCACCTTCCTATTGTATAGCTGCGTGTTACCGGCTCATTTAAAACAAGGCGTCAGCTATTCTGATCTTTACCTGACGTCTGTTGTACGTCTATTTGCAGGCCACAATTTTTCAAACAACTTAAACGTTGCTTGTGGTACACTACGTGCCCGTGAGATCACGCCGTGTCTATTTTTGCCTTCCTTGAAACCGGTCCACTGATTTCATCAATTCCAGTCGTTAGTTCCGGACACCTGTCTGCGTGTTAGCCTCTCCCGTGCAAACCAGGCATGACGTGTCCGGTACCGTCGCCGTGACCCTGCGACTGTTCCCGCGACCCTGTAGGTCAGATGTCGGGCACCACCGAAGTCTGCCTGGTACCACCCGGTGAACGTGATTTTTAACGAGAACGGTCGTAATGTAACGTACCGTTGTGCCTTTGCTTGGTAGTGCAGGCATTGACAACGGCATTATGAGATGGGTCCTCCAGGACAAAGATCCCGCACATCGCTCCGTTTGTGGGTGAAAACTGAACACTTTCGTGTGCATATCAGATGTCATTTGATTTCTTCTTTAAGTACCCACGTAAATAAGGTGCGGGTCGTACACTTTCAGCTGTTGATGAGGATGGCCTTCCAGTCTAACTGCTACACACAACACTGTTCTAAGCATCCTGCAATCTACATCGGTCCGTTGCATCGAATAAACGAGCACACCGAATCCTCGGGATTCGTGAGCGCCTCGTCTGTTTCCAGCGTCCACCCATGACCATGGACTAGCGGCTTTCTGAGGCCAAGATGGCGTGTGACGCTCCCCTCCCCTCCTACACTTCCACCCCATGGCGTCTCGACGGGCCCATCAACAGAAAGATGACTGGAGAGGGACGTTTTCACATTAGCTGCGGACCCCTTTGCCGCATGGCTGAGCACGGGCCACCTGCCTCTGCGGAGGGCGGTAGCTAGCGCCACCTATGCATCGAGCTGGAGCAGAATACCGCACCCGCCATCTAGCGTGTGAAGTCAGTACTATACGTTCGAACAACGGATACATGGTGATGGATGTAGCCGACAATGGCTCTGATAAGTACCGCGGTACCGGCGTTACACTCCCACTGGTACTGCGGCGCCTTCATTCTTTCCAGCAGTGGGTAGGAAATGTTGTTGCCATCACATGGCTGAGAATGATGCGATACTGGACGGTAACTAATGATGTGTGATGCGATGGACTTAAAGATCCCCGCCTGGCAGACGTTGTTCTCACTTTCCCCAGCGGGGGGAGGGGGTGGGGGAGGGGCTCCGGGAAGATATTCTCAGGGGGCGGAGGTGAGGCGCTAAAGCCACGTGCCTCTTGCCTTATCATTTTTTTCATTTGCGTGTATTGATGTGAATGAAAAATTAAAGGTCGACAACCAAAGAATCGGTGCAGATACACAGGAATAATTATGTTGAAAACAACATGCAGTGTTTAAACACCATTCTTGTTTTGGTGCGCTGTAATCGGTTTTCGGTGATGACTTCTGAGTTGTATTACGTTCACTGAGATACCTTGAATGCGCTCCTGGGTGCCAAATAGCTTTGCATAGCTTGTGAAGCTTTGTTAAGCTATGCATGGCGTAGCTTGTAACCTTTGTTCTTCTTGCGGTTATGGTTTTCAAACACAGACCCACGCAAGTCCGGGCCACATTCACCACCAGAGAAGTAACCATCTATGCATCACCCCTATGTCTGACATTCAGCTGCTTCCTCCTGAAAGAAACATGGTTTTATTGTGAACGTCGAACAGTTGAGGATGTTACCATCTATCTGGAAAAGAGGTATCGTGGATGTCAGTGGGTGGTGCTCGCGCGTTCTGTTGTAGTGCGCTGCAACGAAGGAGAAATAGTGATCGTTCATTGTCATTTTTTCGCCTCATGTACCGTGGCATGCCTTTGAAAAATGCACTTACATTATATGCGTGTAACAGCGCAGCATTGGTTTATGTTTTCTATGTGCACAATGTACCAGCTGCCACATAACGTGTTTCGTCCTCAGCGACGAGTGTAGCCATTTGGAGAACGAAGTCAGTGCAGCATCAGATAAGTGTAGGTGCTATGTTCAAGCAATAGTGCTGTTAGCCAGAAAACGCATTTGGAGCAACGCCGTTCGCTCTACCCGGCACTGGCCTCCGAATTTCTGTACCAGGGCCTGAGTGTGATTTTTTTTTGGGGGGGGGGGGGAAACGCGACGCGCATCGTCGCTCACCATCTTATGGAGCGCCAGCGCCTGCAACGGCCAAATAGTGTTCAGTGGCCGTGGCGCAAACCGGGTCTCGAACTCACGTGGTAGCCGAAGGCGCAAACCGCTCGTCATCACGCCCGGTGGGAGTTTTAAGTTAATGTTACAGGCACGTCACTGCACGCAGTCTTTAGAGTCGTTGATCTGGTGCTTAATGTCCACAGCCTGCTTGGAAAACTAAAAAGAAGCTAGACGACCATATCTAAGCGTAAGCATGCCCCTACCATGTCTCTTGAGTAAGTATGCAGAGCAAAAGAAGTGTCTCAAAAGCCGCTACGCCATGTTATGAATGAGGTGATGCATTATCCAGCAAAACACCTCAGGGATTTAAATGGATTCCGTGATCGATAAAAGCGTACGACTTTTTTGCTTTCAGAAGTGGACCTAAAGTTCGGCAAGTTCGATTTGATAAGATCTGCGGCATTGCCGAGCACTGCTGGCCCGGAAAATGGCAGCTGGTTCTTCCGCTCCCAAGTCACCGCTGCTTAAAATGTTTTTAGCTAGGTATTGGCAATGAACCAGTTAGAAATGCTTATCCCTACGCCTCAAGAAGAAAGCGCGAGACAGCGTTCGACAACGGCATTGCATGTCGGTTACTGTGATTCGTATGCCAGATTAGGTCATGAAGAACAGACGTTGCCCCATACTGCTATCTTTATTTTGCAAATTTCGCAACTTTGAATGACTGGGCTGAAAACATTCAAGAAACCCAGAATGCTGAATACTTTAACATACTGTACAACATAATCAGCGTACATTTATAACCCAACTGGCTCTATTCCTACCTGAAGAATGTACCACCCATGCGTGGGTCAAAAGAGCGCAGGTTCGATTTTACCAGCTAGTGGATGACAAATCCTTACCTTTGATTTTTCCCGAGGAGTGGCCGTCGGAACTTGACCGCACGCTCAAATAATTATATAAATTGAAATAGTTATTGAAATTTGGCGGCAAGTGTAGACATTTGCCCTAAGGACGGCATCAAATTCAAAGGGCTCACCATACGGCAAGAGGTTTCCATATAGTAAGAGAAAAAACGTCAGTCTGTCTTCCTTCCACATATTTACGTTACCAGGTTTGGGTTTGTCAAGGAGAAAGCAAAACATTTTAACTTTAGTTGTCCTCTATGGAATCGTACAATCATGTTATCTGATGCGACCCAACACGTGAATGCAAGATTGTCCTACAGAATGGATATTGGACGGCAGACACACACATGCAGGCGTACCTTAAATGTTAATATGGCTCATTTCTCACATGTAGGCATTTATGCATCAAAACGCAAGCGCAGTTGATTGGCTCAAAGGTTGCTGGAGGTTCGAACCAACCGAACACATTGGTAGTTGTGCCCAACACACGTTATCCTGCGTTGAAACGCATACTTTTATCTCTTTTCACGATTTAATTCGAATCGTTTGAATGGATCGATTTTATGGACCAGAGCTCACGCTAAGCAGTGCTTGTTGTATGAGCCCTGAGCCCAACCATCCGACCGTGCGAATTCAAGTCAGCGGAGGAACATGGTAGCGAAAGTTTAACGTGCTGCAATTTTCGGCACGGTTCGTTCTGCCCCCTGACGTCACCTGGCCTTTATCGCGGTCGCTGCTACGGGCCGCACGCCATTCCAGTCAAGGGCAAACATACTTACGGCAATAAACACATTACTCAAGACACGATATTGTGTATGTAACATGTGCAATACTAACATAGTACACAATGCACAATATCTAAGTACACAATGTACAATATCCAAATGCTCATATGCAATAAACACACAATGCATAATATACAAACATACAATATCATGGATACAGAAAAGGACATACAACCCCTATGGATAAAAAATGGCCATTATTCATTATCTGGAAAGTGGTGGGCCTTTCAACTTGCAAAAACGCATACAAACGTGCAACGCAGGTGTCGAAATATTGGCCCAAATGTCAGTTCCGAAACAAGCCTGAGCGGGAGCTACTGAAGCCCTCAGCTGGTTAAAGTTGGCATGAGTTGGCATCGTTGAGTTGGCACGCACTTATTCACACCTAATGGATAATGATAATGGAATATCATGGATAATGCACACCTAAAAGTTGGCATGCACTCATTCTCAGTGCGCTGAGTTATTCCATAGCTGGCGCTGCAGAACTCTTGATGTTGCGCCTGTGATGGATGCGGGGATGCGCCTGTGATGTGACGCGTCCTAGGCCGTTTTGGGTCTGCAAGCAGATTTGTAATTCATTTTGGCTTCGATTTGGGTCCGATTGCGAGGCTCTTTTAAAACATTTCTCGTCAGAGTACGATTCGCATTCATTTCTGTTTGGGTCGAGTCCGCGTCTGGGCGCACTGGTATTTTAATCCGCTGGTTTGAGTCCGAGTCCGCGGTCCATATGTGAAGGGGACCGCGGCAAGGAGCTCGGGTCCCAAACTGGCATGAGTCGAAACTCAGCGTGAAGACCAGCGGAAGTGGGACGCATAGCTGGCCGCAGCACATCGGACGGATGTACCCCCGAGTCTGAATTGCCCAGGGCGACTAAAATCGGTTAAACACATGCGAGGCAATGATTTCAGACGCGGCTAGAGTCCACTCAGGTAATACAGTTTTGTACAAGCTTCGATATCCGTCTTTTGGACGTGCACATGACCGCGACGTACCAGTTGCGCTTTTTCACGGTGCCCTTCCACTTTGTTTCTTGGTCTCTGACTGAAATAAATTCAGACATGGTTTAGTCAATTTGTAGTCAGACCCGCTGAAATTGTCGCTAAATTCGATTCACGACCACTCCACTAAATGCAGCTTATTCGAAGTTGAACTCTAGTGTGCTGCATTGTGGCTTGTTCCAACTGAAAGTAACAGGCTCCGCGTGATGTACCAAGAATGGTGGCGTCAATCTTTCCGTTTTTGCCGACGGAGGAAACGACTTTGCTGTGCTGTTTTAAAGCCACTCATTAAAAAGCGGTTTGATGCCATGTAGTCTAAGAGTGCCTCCTCGCAGGTCAGAATGTGTCGGTACATGTAAGCTGCTATGTTAGTCATGCCCAGTTAAAAATGTAAAGCCGGTTTCGTAAAATGCTGCCCCACTAGCTCAGGTTTTCATTTTAAATAGCTTTTTGTGTTGAACGGTTCCATCTGGCTTGTAACTCGCCAAGGCATAGGAACGGATGGAAGGGCAGGGCTGAGGAGTGGGGGAGTGTGGTGTTGTCGTTGCGCGTTTTCAGTACAAGTTCATCGTTGACTTTATCTGGGGACTCACGAAAAAATGAACTTTAGAGGAAAGTTTGGTCGCGCCGCTTTAAGGATGCCCGTAAACACTCTACTGGCTCATCAACATCAAGCACAATTTTGCAACATGATACACGCTAGTGTTACCCACCAAGGGACAACATGTATGTTCTGGAGACTCTTGAACTAAATTGACTTTCGTAACCTTACGCATTATGGCAAAAGTCTCACAATCAGCTTTGTATAAAGTAGTGCGATTTCTCAAACATGAACTTCAGCTCAAGTCTCACAGATAAGATTTTGACGCATACGGATAACTCTGTCGTTACCAGCAACGAAGCCTTTTCGCTGCGCATGCGACGAGTTCGTTGAACCGTTCGAATTGATTGGATATCCTTGAGCAACTCGATGTTTTCCGTCATGCTTGCAGTAATAAAGTACGGTGTAAGTATTGAGCAGCTTTGTATCAATAACAATGTGTTAAAAAAATTGCGCATCGTGTTATTTGTCTGAGCACAGCACACTGTTGCCGTCATGCGTTAGTAATTACTGGTCTCTTGCGTCCATTGCAAAAAATGCGATGGCTTCCAAAGGTGGCATACGTGCTTTAAAGGGATGTTCCACGAATAAGATGTTAAAGGAAGTATCATATTTCATTAAATAAGCTGACTCATAAGTATTAATACGCTTTTAAGTGAAAAGATGGCTCCAGACACACAATTTTTCTGCTTTGTAAATGTGCTTCTCAATACGTGATTGTTTGATTGCGTCATCGCATGTTATACTTCCTGGATTAATCGCCGATTGACGGCCTTTTTATCTGAGAATTGTGCTTATGAACGCCGCATATTTACGACTCGACAATTACATTTTAGTGGCCTTGATTGCCACTTGGCTAATGACATTGCAGGATTTTGATAATTTTAGCACAGAGTGATAGATGCCTGGGTGGTCTTAAAATAGTCTCCTCGAAAACGTCTGAACAGCCTTGCGGGTGTTCAGCTCGAAAACTAGGAGGGTTTAGGTCTAGGCAGGACAGGGCTGTGAACCGGACCGAATCATCTTCAAGATGGCTTTTTCAGTTCAAAACCTCATACAAACGTGGAACACTCCCTTTAATTTAATTTAACTCCCCTTCACACCGCTTCGGCGACAGACGATCACCTCAACTACGTTTATTTTCAAAAGGTATGCGAGACACGTTACCAAACCGTCTCTTGAGAACCCGGGCCCTCTACACGCATGCTCGAGCCGTCATCAAATTAGCCGTCACACTCCCTGGCATTTAGGCGCTGGTATCGCACATGCTGAGAACAAACGCATCGGACCCTGACTCACACGCCTCGCTCCCGCCGCTTCCTCCGTGCGTCAGACCGATCCTGGGCTTCAGTTCACCGTAGCTAAGCGTGTAATGCTGGGTCCTCACTCTCACGCGATCCACGTGTGTGTGCTGGCCCCTTCAAAGCCCGACCCTATCACCGACATTCCCGCCGGCTTCAGAACTGTCGCGCCGACATCAGGCCTCGTTTCGCCGGCTTTTAGGAGCGACGCGAGCCCGTCCTTTCCGCTGATTGCCTCTTTATCGGAGACAAAACGCCGGCTGTGCCGTCCCGGATGTGTCTGTTTGGTCGCGCCTTTGTCGCGGTGCGTGTGGTTTCCCATCGCGTCAGCCAGGTCTCAGCCAGCTGGGTGCACGCGCCGGTGACCCCGGGGAGAGCGAGCAGAGGAGATGAGGCAGCGCACTGTGGGACCACGTCAAGAAGTCAATACAGGTTTGGGTTGAATGGATTGTTTGGATTAGAGCCGTTTCGGTCCGTCAAGACCATTGCAGGGCCATGCGATGAAGCAGAGCGGACAGCGATGGGGTAGAGCCACCCGGACTTTGGGGCGCCATCAGCCGAAACCTAGCCTGCGGAAGGGTCCACGTTCGGGGATGCTCTCGGCGCCCGCACTTTCCCCGGGAACAATACAGCAGAGCTCCAACATTGGCAGTTGTCGTGGGCGAGCTGCCCGGCCAGGTATGTTTGTGTCCGGTTAAGAGCGCACTCAGAGCTGCTCCGCCTCTGCCCAGCCTTGCTCTTCGGTCGATGTGGGACCGCAGCCCAGCTCCGCCGCGCGCCGGCAGGGAGCCGCAGGCCAGTTCTGCCCCCTGCCAGTGTGGAACCACAGTCAGGCATGTTTGATTTGTCGCTGCAGGACTGGAGACCAGCTGTGCCCCGTGCGCCAGTGAGGGACCACAGTCAGACACGTTTGATTTGTCGGTGCAGGGCTGGAGACCAGCTATGCCCCGTGCGCCAGTGAGGGACCACAGTCAGGCACGTTTGATCTGTCGGTGCAGGGCTGTGCCCCGTGCGCGAGTAAGGGACCACAGTTCAGCTCCGCGTCGTATCGACGACGCGAGCGCTCCTGGTTGCGGCCGTCGACCGCGCCGCGGCGCCAGCGTCGCCCGGGGCGGGCCGCCGGCGCCTGGCGCTGCATGACGCGGCGGCTCGTGCGGCCCGGCCGTTACTGCCGGCGGATTCCAGCGCCGTTCGCCCTGGGCCGGTATGGTACAGAGACCGCCCCGCGGCGGCCGGCCTGGCGCCGCTCCGTCCGACACGAGGCCCGGGGCGACGCCCGCAGGCCGGGGAGTGCCGCTCGACGCCTGCACACCCGACCTCCGGGCCGCCGTTAGCTCTGCCTGCACGTGGAAACAAACACGAGACGCTCGGGAAGCTGGGCAGGCGTCGATAGCTGCCCTCAGGGTAGGTGAACTCAGCAGGCCGCCGAGGAAGCGCGGCAGTGGGTGGTCGCTTTGTGTGCTCAGTCTGACCCGGCGGTCAGTCAGGAAACGTCTTCGAGCTGGCGCATCCTGCAAATCCACCGCGAAGATGATGAAACCTCAGAATATCGCGGATAAACGCGCAAACTACCTGCGTTGACATAGTGGTCTGGAATTCCACTGATACCATCTCTGCGAAGAAGCCGGATCATCATCTCAGCCGTGGTGAGACCGATCACATCGACTTGGCACTGAGCTCGTGGCGAAGATTCTCCATGGCTGGCTCTCACCAGCTGCGTCGTCTTCTCCCACGCGCACCACCCGCGCTGCATCCCCTGCCGAGGTCGGCGACCGCAGTCCCGCCGGCTTTGTTTCATTCATGAAACGCCGGCAAGCGGGCCGCTGCCGACCTCTGGGCCGACCTTGCCTGCGGCGGCGGGCCGGGCCGGCCGGCGTCCATCACGGGCAGGGCCTGGGGCGCCTCCTCCGGAGCGGAGCTGGCGCCACCGTGCCGTGCCGGTCGGCGGCCGCACCGGAGCCAGCGCCGCGAGCGACACCGGAGAGCACCGGTCCGGCGGCTGACTCAGCCAGCTGTGGCCGTGGGTCCACAGCGGTCACCTGGAGAGCGCTGAGGAGGAGTCTGGGGTCACGCGGGGTTCGGTGCGCTTCGGCTTTGTTACGCTTGCAAGGCGTCCATGTGCTGCCCGTTCGACGTCATGTCATCAGAAAGCACAGCTTTTGGAGTCTTGGACTCTTAAGCACAGCTTTTGGACTCTTGCAAGCGTTCTTTGGGACCTGTAACATATGGACTGTCCGGTAGTCTAGGCATTGCTTCAGCTCCTGTGCCATCAGTGGTCACGGTTTTCACCTAATTTCCATAGTGAATATCGGGAAACACCAGCATGGGGATGACGTATTAAACTGTCGTGTTGTCTCTGGGATCGATGTTCAACAGCCTTCTGCTTTTCGCCGATCAGGTGGTGCCGAGCAAGTGTCTTGTAATGCTGGACGTCGATCATTGTCCGAAGGCTGATGAATTATGTATTTCGAAATGCTCCCAGCACTGATGTTTGGTTATGTGACCGAAAATGGCACCTCGTTACTGAACGGTACGAAATCCTAAGAATGTCGCGCCCAAAACATAAGGAAGGTGTCAGCAACATCGGTGTCATCCTCCTGCTCAGGCAATTATTCTTGCGGTGCCTTGTTTCAGTGACACCAGTTTGTACTGCAGCGGTGATGCGGGAGCTTAAGGTGCCTGTTGCCGGCCACAGCGTTAATGCGTCGTGTGTCGGGGTGCTTGTAGCCGGCGTAAATCAGCACCACAGGGCTTGCCCTGCAAATGCCGATCTCTGAAGACCTCAAAGTTGTATTTGACTAGGCGCTCCTTCTTCCAATCTTCGCTCAAATCATGCAGCGGTGCGCTAGTCGCTGGCGAGGGCGTTTGGGGAGCGTCGCTTTAGCTGAATGCTGTCGAAATGCGGTGAAAATATACAATCCTAGTTGTTTTAGACCCACAGAATCTTTTTTGCCTTACGCCTCGGGAGAACTACTGAACGGGACTGTAACCCTTGGCCTTTGCGAATGTCCGCTTTGTGAAGTGACAGGACAACTTGGACAGTGCGAGAAGTGGATCGGTTTTGGGATAGGAAAACTGACAGGTTTGTGTTAGAAATCCGGCTCGTGACACGATCAACACCAGCGCGAGCGATTATCTTACTTAGGTAACCGAACGGAATCGCTTTGCGATCCATGGAAAAGGCAGGCGGTGCGTTAGCTGTCCAGGATGCTCGTAGAGCGGTTCTTAAGCCACCCACCAGTCAGATAGACTCCGACATTTTCATTGCGTATCTCCGAAAAGGGCTAAACGCGGCGCGTGATACTGCGGGACTGACGATTAATGTAAACGGCCAATGCCTGCATGTAATGAACATTTTTTAAAGCTAGTAATGAATTGGTTATCAGCTAATGTGCGTGGTGATCTAGCTAATTGCAGCTGACGGAGGAACCGGTATGCAGCTCATACCTGCCGGCTCGCGCCAGTCGGCCAGGAGACGCCTCTGCGTGCCCTCGGGCACCGGTCGGCCGAGCTCTAGTTTCCGGTCGACCCCGATAGTGCTGACCTTTGGCGGACTGCGCGTGGCCTCTATGGCTCGGCCGGACGCCCGCGGAACGCGGCCCCGCCAACTGGGGCCCGGGCACAGGAACTGCGCCACTCTGAAAACAGTGGGACAAATGAGTAACCACGAGCCATCCGCGGTCTGACATATGTTTCGTCTGAGCTGTATCGTCTCGTGCCGTACGTGGAACGGCGAGGCATCTTAATGCGCGGTGTCGTCGGTAATCAGGGCTGGCCGGCTCGATCTGATATCACGCCTGGCGATGTCCATGGCTATTTGTCATTCTGACCGGGGCCAACTAACTGGATTCTCGACCAGACGTGTGGCGCGGCGAGGGGTCCTGCCTCGTTTTCCCCGACCATTACAGAACCATCATCCGAACAAGATTACAAGATAAATCACATGGAGACGAGCGCTAACGATGTGGCGCTGATGGATGCCCCGTGATGTGGATGAAGATGGCGTCAACATGCGCTCTCCTTTGTCCACATGCTGTCTCCATGTGCTGCGACCACCTGTGTCGTGCGACAGCGCCGGCGCGGCGTCTCCGCCGCGCGTGCCGACGGTGGCGCCGCCCGTCGCCGCTCAGAGCTGCCGGCTCTGACCTGCTGACGGCGCCGCCCGGCCCGGTCCTGCGCCGCCCGTCTCGCGGCCCGGCCGGCCGCGCCGGTATGCGCTCGTTACCTGCGGTATGCGCCGGTCGGTCCTAGCGATCGGACGAGTAATCATCCGCCGACCGCCACCGGCCTGGACGGACGCGGACGGCATGGGTGCGCAAGCGACGCCTCCGAACCACGCCGCGCGGCTGGCACCGACCGTTTCACAGTTCTCCGCCGCGCTTTGATTGCGTGCAGCGATCTGCGGTGCGCCTTTGTTGGCCCATGCTGAACAGAAGAGGACGATCAATATGCCGTTGTTCGGCCGTGGATACATTGGAGAAGACCCGAATTCCTCCGAGGGTCATAGACTCGAGGTACACTGGGAGCACCATGCCCGGGCCGTATGAGCCGTCGCTCTCTCCCGGCGCTGCTTGGGAGAGGAGGCGGCCCGCGCGTCCGGCACCCGGTGTTCAGCGAAAATATGCGGTCGCCTGACGCGCGGGCCTCTGTACACGGACGGAAAATGACCGGATAAACATATGGTGGGCTCGTGTGCCTGTCGTCTTCTCAGCCGATCGCCAGATTTATCCGATGGCTCTTCTGATGGAGTTGGATGGCTCGTGCTCTGGCCACAAACTACCGAATCTTTTGTTTAGGAGCGAAACAGATGTGTTTGCTCAGCGGGGAGGCATGTTTGTTCACAACCTGGCGTAAGATGAGCCTTGTAGGGATGTTTAATCACTGGGCAGCTTCTTACCTGGTTATGAGTGCGCTAGAAGAAGATAAGTCTCAGCTTGCCTCCAAGGCCCTGTTGGAAATTGGCGGGCAGATAAGCAAAGGGAAGGTGCCTGCCAAGTTATTTATGTTCTCGTTACCGCAATATTTTGCAATATATCAACTCCTTTGTAATGAACTGTCTTACTGATGCATTTCCGTTCTGAGCAGCAGCACATACGCAGCCATGCGTTTCAGAGAACTGTGGCAGACATGCCACAACACCCCGCACATCCAGAGCAAAAGATCGTGTCGTAATAATTTTGCTGCCGTCTCCCTGTCCATAAAATTTAATAGTTATATCATCTTCTGTAATAGCGTCACATCGCCGAGCCATTATTAGAACGGGGAGGCAAACATGACCGTGCGGTGCATGTGGACCGCTCAGGTCTATGGAAGAAAGGCTCGACATCTTGTTATGCACTGCCAAGTATTATCGGACTTGCCCAGGGTTACCCATCAGGTTTTTCTTGGTACAAGGTAGCTTCACAACAAGGGCTAAAAATGAAAAAGACACAAAAATGACAATTATTGCGTCGGAATCAGACTGTAAGCTGTTATTATTCAGTTCGAAAAGAAGGTATATACTACATATTGGCATCTGTTTCCAAAAAAGGGGAGACGCCAGAAAGTCAGAATGCACCCATGACATGTTTGGATAGGGAATTGATTCGATTCGATCAATGTTAAGGGCAATTTTTGTCTCCGTTGTCTCATGGAGGCTTTGTCCGAACATGCAGTATGTAATGCCATGTAACATAGACCCCGAGATATTTATCTGAGGCTGCATGCAGGACCAGTAACACAGCAAATGACTTCGATTGGAATAAGACAGGAGACAATTGGGCTGTCGCACGACTGAGCCAGTTGAGACTTAATTGTATGGATAAAATTGCTTGCTGTCTTTTCATAGGATGGTGTGCGATCTCTTGGTTCTTACGGTTTCACTGCATGATCACACTCGTGCAAAGAATGACTCTTTTCTTACTTATGTACAGGACTTCCAAAATCTACGTCAGCAGATATGTTCTCAAGGGAAGCGTCTTGAAACCTAACCTGTAGTGAGTAGGCCATGGGGGAGGGGCTCTGTTATGAGCAGGCATGCATAGAACAAAGGGCAGAACATCATACGCGAGGAAGACTGTGCTGGGTTTCAACGTTTTAAATTCCACGTGCAAGGGCGCTCGCGCAGTGCTTCCGTGATGGGGATTCCGGACCGTAGCCGTCATGTCATGAAGTTCCTCCCATTAAGCAATATCTTTGTTCAGCCCCTTTGTAGCATCGCTCTTGTCTGCCGGAGCCTCGTGATGCTATGTTTTTCTTTAAGTCATTAGCGATGGGAAATCAGATGCGCACCGGCCCGTGCGTGGTCCCCAGACAGCCAGGACCCGGCACTCGCAAAGCCTGACCCAGAAGCCCGTATGCCACCCTGTGTCTGACTCTGCACATGCATCGGTTCCATGTCAAGCTCAACTGATCCTACAAGATGTTGGAAAAAGATATGTCCAAATCGTGATTACAAATATTGGAGGTAGTCACGAACTTTTTGAATTTCCATGATTATAAAGAGCGTAGTGCTTGATCACGAAGAAACGACCTAAGACCTTAATAGATCACACCTGTTTGTTGATAGGGGCGTGTAGTCTGGTAGAATGCAGCAAAGTTCAGAAAAGAATTCCTGGTGCGATTGTGTGATACTTATATAAAACATTCGCAGGTCTGTATCCACAATACGAGCTGTCCTTTCTTCGATTTGTGAACACATTGCAAGACTGGCGGTGTTGATTTCTTTGTTTGTATGCGTGTATCTACGCATGTATGCATATTCCGACCAGCGAGCAAAGCACGCATATGTGCAAAACAGCTTAATCTTGGTTCGCACATGACCTGACCTGCTGGGATGACCTTAAACTCTAACATATCAAGCAAGTTTGACGAGTGCGAAGGAAGGGCCGCCATAGCGGAAACGTAAGAGCCAACGAACCAGTCATGCCATTTTGAAATTGCATTTAAATGCACTCTTGTTGGAAATAAACAGCGCGTCCCTGAACAACAAACTGCATTATGATACAAGCGTTGCATGTCCCTCCCGTAAAATACTTGTGTGGTTTAACCTCGTTTCTGAGAATAAGCGTCGGCTCCCTCCCTCACTAACTGCCTGCCCCCACTAACTTGGTGTGTTTCCAGCAATAGGAGCACACTGAAGCTCTCCTGTTTTAATAGGAAGGGCGAATGCAAGCCTTTTTCCCCTGGATGGACCTCAAGTCACTTCCGAGGGGAGGGGGGGGGCTTACTTCCGGCTTAAGGCTAGGCAAGAATTACTCTAAACCGGCTTATGTTGTCCGGTGCAAAGCAAAGGGAGCGTATCTTAAAGTGACGTCGCGTTAACCTGGGTCATTTTTGTCCAGCAAGATCGTAGCAACTTTAGACCGCGGCACTGCCGTGCAGTCTCCACGCGTCCTCCCCCCTCCCCCCCCCCCCCCCGACAGTGAGATGCGCGCCTCCCCATGGACCGCGCGCCCCGCGGCGGCTGCGCTGAAGGCCACCGAGGCCATCCTGGCGGCGGGCAAAATGGCGGCGGCGGGGGCCGCTGTGTCGTGCCGCGGCTCTCCGGTGCGGCTCGTGGGCGGCTCCTGCAGAGGCGGTGTGCACGGGCGCCGTCCGCTGCCGCTGCAGGTCTGCCCCGCCGGCAGCGCTCGCCCGCCCAGCCCACTGGGGCCAGCCGTTTTTATGATGCCGACATCCGGCGGTCGTGATGGCTCCTGAGGCTGCGGCAGCAGAGGCCTGCCTGAAGCCGCAGCCGAGTGGCGTGTCTTATCGAGCCGTAATGGGATGGGCAAAGGGAGAGGAGGGGTTGGCCAAGAGGAGTCAGGAGGGCAGAGGGAAATGATGGGAAATGGAGAACGATGAATTTAGATCGAGAGGGATATGATGGCTATGGGCTGTGGTATGCATCAGATCGGTGGTCATGCAGCACCCACGGGACAGGAACATGAACATGAACAGCGACAAGGGCAAGCACAATCACAAGCACAAGCACAAGCACAAGCACAAGCACAAGCACAAGCACAAGCACAAGGATAAGGACAGGAAGAGGGAGAGCGAGAAGGAGAAGGAGAAGGAGAAGGAGAGGGAGAAAGAGAAGGAAAAAGAGAAGGAGAAGGAGAATGAGGAGAATAAGAAGAAGAAGAAGAGGGAGGATGAGGATGGCGAGGAACAGGTTGGGAGAGGGAGAGGGAAGTGATCAGGGAGATAGATACTAAGATAAAGATGGAGAGGGAGGGGAAGATCTGAGACGGAGACGGAGACGGAGAAGGAGAGGGATGAAAAGAAGGAGAGAGATGCAAAGAAGGAGAGAGATGCAAAGAAGGAGAGAGATGCAAAGAAGGAGAGAGATGCAAAGAAGGAGAGAGATGCAAAGAAGGAGAGAGATGCAAAGAAGGAGAGAGAGAGAGAGAGAGAGAGAGAGAGAGAGAGAGAGAGAGAGAGAGAGAGAGAGAGAGAGAGAGAGAGAGAGAGAGAGAGAGAGGAGAGAGAGAGAGAAGAGAGAAGAGAGAGAGAGAGAGAGAGAGAGAGCCTGTGTCGGCATGTGAGAGATCAACAATCTCGCAACCGTTGCGTCTTTGTTGGGCTTGGTAAAATGGCATACATGTGCAAACGTTGGTATTTTGGCGGAACGTTTCTTCTCACGGCAGGCGCCAGGTCTTCTCTGTTTTACAGACACTAAACTTCATAAAACACCACAGCGAAATTAAACATGTCTAGAGTTAGTTAATTACAAGCCATCGTTGGCATCACCCCAGTGCACTGGAATGCGCTTTTGCATGAATAGCGGGGGCAATCTGTATGCTAATGGAAGCCCTCATTCCAGGTGATTTCGCCCGGGCGGGCGGCTTTCCATAGGCTATGGAGCCGCCTGGCGTCAGTACGGACTGGGGCAGAAAGCAGACCTGGAAGCCGCGCCCGCTTGTTTAGAAAGGGTGCGCCGTGAACGGAGCGCTAGCAGAAGGAAGCGATCTTTCCAACCGTTCAGCGGGCACGAGGCTGACACCGGCGGTCACTTCGACCAGGAGGGGTTTCCGTGTGCGCTCGATTCGCTCGTTAGACCACATCTACATCGCTTTCCTCACAACAAACATCGCATACCGCCGCCGTGCGCCCCGATACTGTCAGCAGCTGAGCTGAATAGTAATTACCGCTGCGTCATGTAATTTCCCTGAGGCATGCGCTCCGATAAGATACGGATACCAACGGCCAGCGCATGCATAATTAACCGCTCGACGTGTCGCTAGGTGACCTCGCTTTGATTGCCCTGTTTAGGGGCCCTGTTGAGCCCCTGTGCCCTGTTGAGCCCCTTCATGAATTTTCAGGGGCCGGTGTTTGCTTTTGGGGAGCGGGTGAGGAGCCCGGTCCGAATCGGTAGTGCCCACTTCCAGTTATCTTGACCACGTACTGTTACATTCTCTGGCGTGATTTGCGTCCATCTTTGTTCGTGTGGTAATGAGCTTGGCCGTTAAAAAGGGGAACGCTGGATATCGTTGTCAAGCCAAATTGATTGGCTCGTAACATGTATTTCTGCGGACGGGGCACGAGCACAGGAGGTAACGATTCGCGGTACGCTTCGGGTGAGTTAGTCTGCCTGTCCGCATACTAATAGATTTGGGGGAGGGGCGCATAAGATGATGGAATTCCGCACTGATGCGTAATCCTGGCTTCATCACTGTGCGCTCAAGGCCTCGTGGGCAGGTTTTGCGTTCCTGGCTCGCCCTATGCGTGTATGGTTATATTCGCACCCGCCCGCCGTCCATCACGTGCTGGCTTTACACACTTGTCTATGCCCATTGGCCTATTGCGCAATTACCATTTACTGCCAGCATGGTAAATTTCAAAATATCTGGAACTTTGTGTGCTTGAAACCAATTGCATGCGTAAGAAATTTAGAACAACTTCGCGTCATGATTGTAAACCCGAGATATGAGGTCCTTTCAATTCTAAATTGTCATGCTGTTCAAAGACGTTACAGATAAAAGCAACCAGGATTATTCTGATCTATGCATTCAAATTGACTCAAAGCTTCGAAAATAGCGGCAGCAACGTGTATGTAACAAAAACACGTTTAGGTACAAACTCATGCCTTTAGCTCCATTGATTCATGCAGGCTGAGAAGGCAATGGGCAATAAGAAGTTTGACAAATATTGGAATATGTTGACAGTAGGACACATGCGCACCAATGAAGAGAAATTCCATTTGTCCGATGAAGTTGGTAGAGTAAGTTGGCATTTAAATATGCCTTCAACCTGCATGGTAGCCCGTAATGAATTGTACTTGTAAACCGTCCGGTAGCTCGTCAAATCTTACTGGCATGGGATTGATCACGCGCAGCTCAAAAGCAACTGATGTGACCACGTTAGGCGGGCATTTATTGTCACCTGTGTGATAAGCAGTACTTATAATGTGTTTATTTGTGTATTTATTTATTTATGTACTTGGCATAAGCACCTCACAGGTTCAGCAGGTACCCAGTTACGGATGCAGTTAACAGGTTAAAGGTAATAAATATACGCGCACAAGTACACAAACACAAACACACAACGATGCTTGCCGAGGTACTGAAGTGTTTTGTCGAGCAGATCGACGAGGTGAACGTCACACTGCTGGCAAACCTGCGTACTTGGGAACGGAATGACAGCAGATGCAAAAAGTCAGCTGTTGGGATATCTTGAAGAAGGCGGTTGCAGGTGGCGGGAATGCGGACAGGGAATCCTGTTTTTACGGAGTTAGCTCTTCCAAACGGCACGTGGAAGAGACCAGTATGGCGCGAACGTCTTACAAGTACCGCCAGCTCGAACAGTGTGGTCAGCTGAGCACTGTCCAGCCGATGGTGGAATATGCTGTGCATGAATGGAAGATCGGACTGGACGAATTGTGCCTTGATTGATGGCACGCGGAAATGTGATAAAAGACTCTCCTATTGCAGACAAGGACACTGGTTCGGGTGTTGCGGCTTACCATATTAGAAGCCTATGCTGGAGTTGCTTGAATAGAGCAAGGTGTGTGATGGCAGCCCCGCTCTAGAT
Source organism: Pollicipes pollicipes (assembly GCF_011947565.3). NCBI lineage: Eukaryota > Metazoa > Arthropoda > Thecostraca > Pollicipedomorpha > Pollicipedidae > Pollicipes > Pollicipes pollicipes. Next base: position 43,521,023 of record NW_023597034.1, on the reverse strand, counting down.
AGCACTGCCATACTCAACGACCGATCCCACATGAGCGTTGAGCGCGCACAGCAAGGCTGTGTGGTATTCTGCGTCCGATGTCGGTGGAAATGAGATTACTTGACGCTATGTGCTGCCTTGCGCGTGGTGTGGAGTAGACCTGAAATATTACTCCTTCAAAATGTAGTTGAAACAAAGGCAGCAACATTCTTTTTTTGAAGATGAAGTAACTCGTGCACATATCTGAGATCCATGTTCTTGAATTTATGTCCCGGCTATTTCAAAACTCGTGGGAATATTGATATGGTGATTCACATCATTAGTGGTTTCAAAAACAATGTGAAATGGGTATTAGTACTGCAAACAGCAGTTATGCATTTGAAACTGTCGAAGATGTGGTTAGTCTATCACCTAAACGGTTTTGTACGAGGTGTACCAGACGTCCGTCTTTTGCCAATGACGGTAATAAATTTGGGCTTATGTATATTATGGGTGTGTACTAAATATCTTTGGACTATTGCGTTAAGCTTCATTTCGGCTCGCAGAACATTCCACGACACTATTTTATGGCTTGAAGAATAGCCGCATTTGGTAAGATTCGCGCCCCCTAATAGCTATTACTGAAACGCTTTCTTGTTACCAGCACGCTTATAGAGCTGAAGCAATATTTTTGCATTTCTAGATAGTGCGTATGTTTTGGTAAACGCTTTGGCGATGTCAAGACTAGTCGCAGTCTGGTTGTGTCAAAGCAAGGTATTTCTCCAGGGTAATAAATGGCGTCATGTTTTGCCACCGTCGTCGCTATGGGGGCTTCACGACGCACTCGGCTGCACTGAGAATATACAACATCGCCTGCTTGGAGGGTGGGTGACGCCATCTCATTCAGGCAGGAAGAGCAGAAACTGCAGGAAGTCGAACCCCGCACATCTGGTTTCCCAGATGCAGAGGTTAATCGCTACACTATCTGTGCCTCGGGTGTAGCCAAAGAAGGGCGCGCATGGCATATCATCCTTTTGCGTGCACATCTGTGTTAATGGTAAGGCTAGAGTATCACGATCGCCTAAGTTAATCTATAAGATAGCCAGGAGTTCTTTCAAGATATATTATATACCTATGCAAAGCATTTGAGGTAGATCAGTGGCCAGAGCTTTGAGGTGCATCTAAGCCACATCGAAATTTGTGTATTTCTTATCTTTTCCTTTTGTGTGGGCTGTGTCTTAGTGTTCATAGTTTCTTCACACGTCTGAGCAGAGCCCCATAGTGTTTTAAAATACATTGTGGCTTAGATGACTTATCTCTAACCGACCAGTCTCATCCGTGTCTGAAAGCCTGGTGTTGGTGGTCATATGTTCCTGTATCCGAAGCACCAATTTTGAGTCGCATTATGCTAATTCGATTAATGATCCAGACCCGGTTTTGCTTGGTTCGGAGCCAGGGTCCAACTCATTCGTCCCAGTTCAGTGTAATCAGCAGCTGATTTTGATCCCCTCGGAAAAGTAAATTTGAACTAGTTATAATTCCCCTCCCAATTAATTTGAGTCAGAATCGATTCGATTCATGGCGAATTGAATCATGCCCAAATCTGGTCGGGACCCGTTATCAAACGCATACCCGTGGAGTGGTATGCCTCCCCAAAGCCTTGCCCGTAGGTTCGCAAAATTTTGAATTCAATTCATGGATGCGCCTGTACGATGTACCTGTATACTTTTTATGCACCCTGTGTTTTACTCGGCTCATAAAGGCATAAAGTTCGCACAGCGAAGAGATGGGTTATCTGTAGTACTGTTCATTACTACATATCTCGTCTTTCAGGCGCTGTATATTAAGAGCCAAGCGCCGCAGCTGATTTGAGATACTGAGGCTCTGCGGCTAAGCACGTAGCTGTTGCCTGCAAGAAAAGTCTGGTCATGGATGTGAAGAAACTCCTCGGGTGCCAAGCCTTATCGATACGTATCGGTTCAACTTATCGTTGTTTTCTGCAGGTACTGAGCACCTAAGCGGTGCCTTGAGCGGAGTGTGCCAGCATGTGCCAAGTGCCAAGTGCCAGAGCGGAGCGGAGTATGAGCGGAGTGTGCCAGTGAAGTGTTTTCAGTCTCATGACCTGCGGGCTCGGGGAAAACCAGCGATGGATCGAGCCACATGGGGCAGCTTTTCCCAAAACCTACCGCCCTGCAGAATTACGAGAGGCGGTGTGCAATGCTCCTGCTTCCCCTCGATGGCAGGGAAAGCTCCTGGAATAGATGGAGTCACACCAGTAAGCGTTTCGACCCTCCCGCTTCCTTTGACACTAGGGAAGACTCCAGCAAAAGATGGCGTTACGCCGGTGAGATTTTTGAACGTCCTGCTCCCCTGCAGCCCGGGAGGGGCCCCAGCGGTAGGCGGTGCCACGTCAGTGAGTCGTCCCCGGTGCCCGCTCCCCTGCGGTCCTGGGAGAGGCCCCAGCGGCGCGAGGCCTCCGACTCCTCCGGATGTGGGAACAGGCCCCAGGGCGGGCCGCAGCGGCCGGTGACCGCCGCCGGCCATCAGCAACACGGGACGCCGCCCCTGCACGGCCGCTGCACGGGCCAGTGCGCCGGTGCCGGCCCGGCCCGGCCCCTGAGGCCGGCGCGGCACCGATCGGCCCGCCGCCGAACGGCCGCCGATTGGACGCGCTGAAGTGCACCGGAGTGTCGGCGGCTCGCGGCCGGCCCGCGGGCGCGATGCTAACTCGCGGCCGGTCAGTCGTCAGGGTTGAGCGGCGGCCGGCCGCGCGCGATGGTGGGGCTCGTTTGCAGCGGGGGTGCTCGACCATCCCGTTGTGGATATTGGCTGGGTCGGGTGCGGACGGCAGCGGAGTGCCGATGGGTGATGCGGCATGTTTGGAGATGTCGCAATGTGTGATGACAGAATGCAAATAGCGTTGGTGTTTTGATGGATGCTTTCAATTCATTTTTCAACGACCAGCTGTTTATTTCGTGCATGGGAGAGGGACGCACTCCATGCAGAACGATAGAGTTGGTATTTATGAGCATGCAGTTACAAGCACCATTCACATACACCGTGTATCATGTAAACGAAGTGTCTGAAAGCCTACATTCTAATGTATAGTGAAAGCGACAGATTCCATTTTCACATGGTCAAATACCCTCGTTCCAAGGAGCCCGCGACAAAAATGTTCTAGGAATGTGACAACATGGAGAGGCCTGCATGCTCCTTCGCATTCCTTTTCCCCACCGGGGGTATCACTCCGCGCTGTTTCGCCGTCACCGTGATCGTTCCGTCGATGCTTATTTTATGCTGACCGGTGGCCTTTTGTTTTCAGGTGAGTGACCGCCGAATAGGGCCTGCGTACCCCGGTCCCTCCAAACAGGTCAGTCATTGCATTTCTATAGTCGGCATGCTGTCCGAGAAACTGCACCACATGAGGCGGTAAGTCGGTATTTTCGAGAGGAAGAGGCCAGCTTGGAGTGCATCAGCCCGATCCTGGCTTATGTTATCCCCACCTATCCGATATCCAATACCGAGTACTTGATGCCCGATACCGCTTTATCGGAGGGAGATATTCTGTACGCGTCTGCAAATCCGCCGTGATTTCTGTTTCCGGAGGTGACGTCACGACTGTCTGTGCGTGATCAGCTGACAGTGAGCCGACAGCCTACGTCGCGACGTATCGCTGGTTTTCCGGCCACGGCCGTCACTATCTTGACCGCTGTCGGCCAGCGGCGCTCGCTCGGAAAGGCCCCTGATACCGTCCGCGCGCGACCGCGGCGCGGCGCACGTGCGACGATAGCGACGCCGCGGATCTACCAATCACGTGCGCACTCTGACCGCGCCAGACCGACGCGCGCGCGGCGATAGTGGGCCACAGATTCGTCGATGACGTGCGGGCCTGGCCCAGAGGCAGGCGGGCTGATAGGTTTTTGTTGCTCTTGGCTCAGAGTTACCCGTCTGGATAATGGGTACGTGACGGAGTGACTCTTTCGGCCGGATACGCGGACTGCGTCCTGGCACCGGCAGCCACAGCAGCGATGACGGCAGGCTGCATGTTCTCTGCGCACTCGTCCTACAACATGGTGCTGAGGTTGTGATCGCTACCCCGGCTTCGTGAACGTCGGCAATTCTGGGCAATAGCTGTCAGCACCGCGCGCTGAAGATATCAGTGAACGAGGAAAACTTCGTGATATTTATTCAGGCTCGACCATGTTCCCATTAGCATTTCACGTCAAGGAGTCCGATGATCCGAAGGTGGTGCTTAATGCTTTTTAAGTCCTGCTGATTCGCAGGGAGCCGCTGCACACCAGCACTTGGCATCAGGTGTATATTCCAGGTGCCTTTTATCAGCGTAAACTCCTGGCAGTCTTTTAAGATAAAAGATGCATATGGCTACGTGTACAATTATCATTATCGTGGCAGCTTGCTCCGTTCATAGGAAAAAGGCCTCAAACCGTAGGCTGATCGTCGGCCTTGCCACCGTTATTTCGCTGCAAGTGGTCGTGTGCGTGCTTTTCCTACGATACCATACCATATCTTCCCCGACATATCAGTAACGGTATGGCCATTTATCTTTGGTGAACATGAACCTAAGTGGTGACGACTGAAAGTGCAGTTTCGGCTTTTTAAACTCAAGGTATTTATTGAAAAACTTCTGAACCATCAGAACTGAGTCATCATCTGAGCAAAAACCGTTCCCTCTGCCATGTTGCAAACGGTCTCACGGTGATCGTTTCCAGCAAAAGCATTTCGCCGTCCCTAGTCAGGATGGGCGCCAGGCATCACGACATCACGACGCTAATTGACCAAAGAATGTGAATGCCTCGTTAAATAATTCAGCAAAGTAATAACTATAATCGACCAGGGCATAAGCGTCAATCATCTCGCAAATGCAAGCAAGCAGCCGTCATAAAATGCCAGTCTGCCACCGTATGGCTCTGTGATTTTTAGCGTACGATAAGCGTTGAGGCGAGGGAAAGGGCGCGCTTGTTTGGCTTCGCCACTGGTCTTTTAGAAACGTGTTCCGTTGTTTGCATGTACTGCAGTCTGATATCACGTTTCTTACGATCAGCGTCATGCCTTGGGATAAACGGTGCATTTTTCTAGAGGTGGGGATAGTTCCCCCGCCCGTTGAGCTGCTGTCATGGATATTGTGGCGTTCGGGAACAACGCGAATAGCAGCCGATGTTTTAAATATAAAAGGCATTGCTTTTCTACGCAAAAATGCCTTTTGTTGAGCTGTGCCTTGTCCAATTTTCCAGTGCCGGTGAGAAATAGTGTAATTTCCTTGTTTATCCATTATCTGTTTGTCATCTCTTGCAATGCACTTCAACGTGCTTATTTCGTGACAAAGTTACAGCACCGACGTCCTTCACACGGAAAATCACCTTCCAGGAAAGGATCCCAAGGCACTTACATAAAAACGTCGTGCCAGGCTTATCGTCGGTATGTCGTCAGGCTGTTTGACAACCATGCAAACCATGTTTCATAAGTAGTTGTTATCGTTGCCAGCAAGATCAAAACAAACAGATTGTTCCAGAGGTTAGCATTCAACGTACAGTTATTAAACCCTTCAAAGAGCACTTAAAGATCAGTGAAGACAGCTTGATGTATGCTTGCATGTGCATGCCTGCCTACAGGCCTCTGTCTTACCATAAAGTAGGCGTATCAGTGAGAGCTTTGATGTCCCTGTGTAGCTGCGGAGCCCTGGAGATGCAAGGCGAAGGATCCCGCGCGTAGACTGCTGGGAGCGGCCGTGTATCTGTGTGACTTGAAATAACGATGGTATTTGATCGGTTAACAGCGCGCGAGCTCCGCTTATTGTGGTAACTTTAACGGCGGCGTGCCGCGGTCTTCTTGCGTTGTGGTAACTGGTAGTGCGTTGGTGTTATACTTGAGGTAGTCAAGTATTTGTGATCAGGCGAGGATAAGTCTTTTTGAGGACTGGACTACAATGATACCATGGAAGAGGGAATGTGACTGGTGTAATATGTGTTGCGCAGCTCCATCAGTTAAACCTCCCTGTCCCCCGTGGCGCGGTGGGTGGATTCGAGTCGCTTCTGTGCTCGCTATTTGCCCCTGGATAGGATGGCCTGCAGCCTTAGCAGCGGACACTGAAGGTCGGATGAGGGCATCAAGCATCAGGCATTTTCAACCAGGCCCTTGATTTAGTTGTGATATATATTTATGGGTTTTTGCGTAAGCAGGATCTTGTGCAAAAACGTTTGGATAGCTATGTACTGACACTGAGGTAAAGAAGTATCACTAATTTCAACAGTAAGGAATAACAAAAAAAAAATAAAAATAAAGAGTAACCAAAAGGTAAAAATAAAAACAAAATGTAAAACGCCAAGAATAATCCAAAGTTCAACAGAAAAGAATAACCCGCATTCAACCCAAAGTAGTCGGGCACTATATTCGGAAACTTCATGACGCGAGTGATCCAACCTAAGCGACTTGAATCCACCCGCCGCTACTCATGGCGCTCTCGTGCGGCCGGATCTGACTGGCGCCGCGCGCCGGGTGCGCCCAAATCCCCATCTCCTCGCGAATGTTTACCTGTAATTTGGCCGGCGCGGAGCGACCTACCCAGAATGCGTCAGCGGCGCGCGGCGACAGGTAGCCGGGAGGTGGCGTGCCAGTCGAGCGTGGCGTCCGCGGGCGGGAGGGGTGCCGTCGCTAGGTCCGGCCGGTACGCGGCCTCAAGCTCGAGAGCGACGGCCACGGCGGCCAGGGAGGCCGGCGGAACAGTGCGGCCCGCAGACATCGCTTTGCGTATGCGATTGTCCACCTTAGTTTACGCTGCGTTTGGATCTGAGTGAGGTGAGCGACCACTGTTCTGGAGCCGGCGCTTTGTGACGCGACAGCCCGTAGCTGGCTGGCGTGCCGGGCCTGCTGCCCTGCGTGGACAGTTTTGTTTGTTTGGCAGGGTTGTCTTCGGCTTGTTTTAACTTCACTTAGCGAGCCGCCGCGTGCTTGTTCAGTGCGTTTGTCCGTTTACCAGGTCCGCCAGTCCGTTGTTTACCTCTCGCTCTCTCTCAGTCTGCTGGGCGCGCGATAAAGGGATACACGGGATTGCGGTACAACGGTCAGCCCACACCATAACGAGCAGTCCCAACGGCCACCATCAGCTGACTGGGCGAGCTTCCTTGCGTCAGCTGACCGCGGCGAGCAGAGTTAGTCTATTTATCCCCGACGAATTCCGCGCATGCCCGTGCATGAGCCGCGGGGAAACGCGCGGGAGTCGGCGTACCGGCCAACGCCAACGCCGGCGGCCTTCGCAGCTTAGCCTGAGGCTCCATCGGCGGCCTTTCCTCCGCGCCCCGACGCCTCCTCTCCGTGGGAGCACTGGTCTGCTCGTGCGGCGCGGTCAGCTGGTGCGGCCGCAGCCGGCCGCCGCGGCTGGCCGCGCTCGGCTCGGAGGCACCCCGCGCCGCGCCGGCGGCGAGTCCGCGCAAAAAACCAGCCCGGCGGGCACCTCTCGCCCTGTCGGCGGTCCGCGGCCGAGGACAATAGCGGCCGCGTGTTTGCACTGGTGTGGTCATCGCCAGTGCGGTTCGTCTGCGCGCGCGGCTGTCGGCCGGAGAGCTCCTGGACCGCACGCCGGTCAGCCGGAGCGAGGCCGGGCCTTTGTCCGTGCAGAGTGCGCCGACAGGCACCTGTAGCGCACGCGGAGGCCATGGTTTGTAACTGAGGATTAGCCAGCGTTCTCAGACAGCCCCCGACGCGTATTTTTTCATCGGCTGCAGTCCGGAGAGGTCGGGGGCGCGGGTGTGGTTCGGGAGAAGTGGGGAGGGGAATCAGTGGCGGGAATGTTGGTGCAGCCACTGCAGCGGCGCCCGTGCCTCGTGACCGTTGGTGTTCCGTCTCGGGTGTTGCGCAGGCTTTCATTCCCTCCGGTGCAGACTTCAACGCAACGCGCTACTGGCGGCAGCTCTGCGCTTTGTCCGCCGATAGGAGAAAGGAACTGAGATACCTATTTGCTGCAATTTGCTATCGCAGTTCAGGCCGTGCCTCACGCTGTCAGGTAACATCGCCATGGGCAGACCTGATGGGATTACATTGGGCTGGCCGTGAGTACTGGCGTGTGGTAGCCCGCTGCACGCTGCAGCCTGGTGCAGAGCACAGGCAGCGTGATGGTGTGGCCCGATGCTGACTCGGCGTTCGCGCCCGCGGTGGTGTCTGGCGCTGGCCACTGAACAGCTCGTTTATAACGGTCCGGCCGGCGGCGCACGCATCCGTGACGACCAGACCACCTTTCAACCCGCTCACCGGGCCCTGGCTCGTCTCCTGTGTCTCTTGCTGGGTCCTCTGCCCACCTCTCAACCCGGCCACCGGGCCCCGGCTCGTCTCTGTGTCTCCCCGCTCACCGGGCCCCGGTTCGTCTCCCGTGTCTCTTGCTGGGTCCTCCACCCACCTCTCAACCCGCTCACCGGGCCCCGGCTCGTCTCCTGCGTCTCTTGCTGGATCCTCTGGCCCATTTCTCAACCCGCTCACCGGGCCCCGGTTCGTCTCCTGTGTCTCTTGCTGGCTCCTCCGTTCGCATACCATCTTCTGTTTTGGTTAGGATTACTTGTTGGTCTTAGTCTATCTCTTGACTTCTGTTCGTCGGTCTTTGACCGGTCACCGTGCATTCATGCCCAGAATAAGTCTGATGGAACAAGAATGCAATGACGAAACATTTCAGCAGAAGCTAATATGCCACCATAAAAACAACTAACAATACAAATATTTTGGAAGTTACAGTGATGTGAAGGCAGTCAAGATGCAAACCCTTAAGTTGTAAGTCATATGCATCTGTTTATTCCATCATGCTGGCTGAAGGTCTCACTTTTCTCATAAAGTGCATTTCCGATTTCTAGCTATTCTCCCGCTTCCTTGTGCGTTTCCACTCGTCCGGTATTTTTTTTTATCTCAACGGATCGTGTTCCCTACCATCGCTTCCCTCATCCGTCCGTCCGCAACGTCGTCTTCTCGTGTGTATTACCTACAGTTGTGGTTTTCTATTCAACTGTGGATGGGGGCTCCTTCCTTGAGAGTAACTCGGGCCAAATCCGGAGAGGCCCGGTTAAAGCGTAATGCCCTGTCCCTTCCAGACACTCCAACTTACGCTGCGAAACTACACTCCGAATGTGCTTCCTCTCCTGCGTCCCCAGTCTTGGATTGTGGGTTGTATGCCCCTCTGAAGCTGTATGTCCGTCAAACCCTTGAATGCTATTTAATCATTACGCTTAACGCCTTTCGTGGCTACGTTTGGGTCATAGCCAGACCAAGCGACCTTACACCGTACCCACACGTGCGGTTGGCGCTCTGACTTCGTTGGTCCGTGGCCGGCTTCAAATAAATAACAATGCCGGAACAATAGCGGCTTCAAATAAAGACCGGTCCCAGAGCGCCGCGGTTCCCCTGACCCGTATCGCGGTCCTTCGACTGGGGTCGCGGCCCCCACAGTGGCCACTGTAAGCCCAGCCCGATTCCCATCGTTCCCAGGCTGCCGGCAGCGTCCGCGGAGGCCTCGTCGAGGGCAGCGTTACTCACCGGGTTGTCCCAGGCTCGTCTGATGTAGCGATGTGGCGCCACCCACGGACGCGCCGCCGCTGCGCCCGACGCCCAGCCCATTCCGGGTCGGCGCGTGCTGCATGGAAGTGGGCTGATTCGGCCTGACTCTGTCGCGGCTCGGACGGACCGCCGATGGTGAAGCCCGCCCCGCTCTGATCGCTGATGGTGAAGCTCGTCCCGCTCTGAGTGCTGATAGTGAAGCCCATCCCGCTCTGATCGCCGATGGTGAAGCCCGCCCCGCTCTGGTCGCTGATGGTGAAGCTCGACCCGCTCTGATCGCCGATGGTGAAGCCCGCCCGCGCTGATCGAAGCCGATCGCTGTTCAGCTCTTTGTCTGGGAAGCCCGCCGGCGGGCTGCAGGCCGAGTTCCACCCTCGGTCCCAGGCCCGCCGACGGCGACCGGCCGGCGCCGTTATTGTTCTGGGAAACAGCTCTGATCACGCGCAATCTCGGCTCCGATCTGCTCTCGGCCCGCGAGCGGGATGGATATCGGCTGTTCTCACAACCGGCACAGCCGTGGGCGGATTACCCCGCTGCTGCGGACCGGCCCGCCCGCCCGCCCTGTGTTCTGCCGCTGGGGGTATCTCTGTTTGGTCATGTGCTAGCCTGGTCTCACGGGACGCCAGCGACCTCGTGTGATTAATCTGACCTGGGCGAGTGAGGCCCCGCTCGGCCATGGCCTACCCCGCCGCTGTGGACATGGACAGGTCGTTCTGGGGTCGCCTGTTTCCATGGCATGCGCTCTCCTCGTCATGGGACGGCTGCTTCCATGTGACAGCCCTTGCCCGATCGTGTGTGACCCCTGCCTCCACGAGATGACCTTTGCCCCCAACGTATGGTGATTTGTGAGTAATTCTGGGCCTCGCTGGCAACTGTGGGAGCCTGGTGCGACTCAGGACAGGCGCCGACAGCGGACGCTGGACTTCGGACAGTTCCGAGCGAGAAGCACGGAGGCGTACCCCGTATAGCCCGGTCGCTGCGCCTCCCGCGGAGAGCCACGTCACACGTTACCCGGAGGCGACCGACGCGAGGCCGCGCGCGGCACCGCCGCTACACTTCCCAGGCGGCCGCGCGGCCAGTGACTAACCCGCCGACTAAACAGCCTGGGAATGGCGGCCAGGCGGAGCAGCGGCGCCCTTGCAGCGTGGGAGCGCCACCGCACGCCGCTCCCGCAGCCCTTTAAATCCCGGTGCGGCCGCTGCCGCCGCGTCGCATCACAACAGCGCGAGACCCTTGCGCCCGGGCGCGCACCATTGTGAGCCGGCCGCGGCGCCCGTGCCGCCGCCGCCGCTCGGCGCCGCCATCTTGGCGTGACGTCAGCGAGGCGCGCATACCGCGGCCGGGCGCCGCCGGCCGCTCGGCCGACGCACGGCCGGCCGGGCGCCGGCTGCCGGCGCTGGCCGTCCGGGCCGGGCCGGCGGGGCGCCGCACGGCCCGGGCAGGTATCATCGAGCAGGGTGGAGGAGGCGCGGGGCCGCTCGCTGGCGAGGGAAGGCTCCAGCGGACATCAAACGGTGCCCGCTGAAGATGCTGTCGTGCCGTGGGAAAGAGCAGCGCATTAGGGATTAATGACTATCTGAAGCCCATCTTGGTCATTTGGATGATACAGCCGCATTTAAGAACGTAGTATCGTATTCAATCGAAGAGGCCCGACTCTCCTCTCACCAACTCTCAGCTCTTCTCTACCTTGACAGCGAGCCCTGTGATTACAGGCATTAGTACATGCAGATATAACGGCTGTTGCAAGAGTGATCGACGGGGCCCCTCAAGACTCAACACTGTGTATACGACAAATGTAAACGATGTGAACAAACGCCCGAGGCTGTAAAGCGGTATTTATATTTCGTCAAAATGCAATAAAAATTGGCCCAAATTTAAGCACAAATTGCCATCTAGAACCCGGTTTTGATCAAAGCGAAGCTGAGCACCCCTTTCCTCCCCACTGATTTTGCGAAAGTGCGCCCTTGGCTTCCAATTGCGTCAAACTCATCGATTTCAGACTTGCAGAGCATGAAAACTTTGAGGAGTCCCATGGGTGTCAATGCCGAACATTTATGTCATCCAGGAAATTGCAACATCTTACATATAGGTTACTTATGCTGTAGCAAAAGTAACCTCATCGCCTACGTAAGATGCTGCTGGCAGCGACGCTGGCTAACCGGGTGAATGTGAGAGCTAGATGCTACTGGCAGCGTCGCGGGTTAACCGGGTGAATGTGAGAGCAAGGTGCTGCGCGTATTTCAGTTGTACGGCTTTATGCTCTTTTAATTACGTGATTGAACGTCACAACCGGATTATCCAGTGGGCCGGCTTTAAGTGGCGAGATAACGCGCCAACCGTTATGTAGCGGGCTAGGTCAAGTAATGGGTCTGCCGTTGCCATTTCGCTGGGCTGGGCCAGCCTGTGGACCTCCGGTTGCATGTTGATGTGGCTTGATCAGTGGCCAATCTGTTGCTGTTATCTGTTGATGCTGGGTCAGGGGCTGAATTACTGGTGGGTCGGTGCCTTTCCTTTGGCGTGGCTGGGCCAGGTCAACCGTGCCCCGTTGGGAATGTCTGTTAGATGGCTGGGACACTGTGATCCAATTGTGGACGCTGGTGCAGGTGGCGGGCCCGCAACCGACAGTTGGCGGTGCTGGGATGGGGCTGGGTCGGATGTCGAAGGCCGCCTCTGACTGCTGCTGCGCTGGGGCTGGGGCTGGAGCCGGGTTGAAGCCTCGACCAGATGGCTTCACCGCCGCTGTCAGCTGCTGCGCTGGTGCTGGACCTGGGGCTGTGTCAGGACCGTCCGGCGGACCGCCGTCACCAGTCCCTGGTGCTGGATCACCGCTGACGCTCGGGCGTGCTCGGTGAGAGCAGTCCTGCCGCAGTGGGTCAGCGGAGGCAGAGCGCTGTTCGGGTCAGTGAGGCGGCTCCGACAGCGGCCGCATGCCCGGCCGCGGGTCAGCTTTCTAGGCGTTACGTACGGCGGTAGTTAGCCTAATGCGGTGCTTGCATAGCGGTCTGTTGGTAAGTGGTCAGTGGACTGGGGTGCGGCCGGGCCGTTGACAGAGGAACGCTCGACTCGGACCAATCAAAAGACGAGATGGAAATCTAATGACGGAATGTTATCAGCGCGGACGGGGTAAATAGCAAAGATACATCTGCGGGCATTTCTTCATTTACCTCTGCTCGCGAGAACCTCATTTTTGCGATTAAAATGCCAGATGTAAGCATTGACCTTGCCGTTTACCGTGTGGGGTAAGTGCCACGGCTGTCTTGCTCTCTCTAATCCGCCAGACTCGGTTCGTGTCGGTGCGACCCTTGTGAAAGTTGTCCCTGGGTCGGGTTGTCCATACATTTACTCGCGGTGCCGTGCTCTAACTCCCTCATGACGGATGAGGTAGCCAGTGCCAGGCCGTCCCCTCCCCCTTACCTGCCCCCCCCCCTCTCCCGCTGGCGTGTGGCCGGCGGGTCCAGGCCGTCCGTTCGCCCCAAAGAATGGGGAAAAACAGCCTGGCGGTTGGCAGAAACCAGCGCGGTAAACACGAATTAATGGCCTCCCGGACGGGCCGCCAGACGGGCGAGCTGTTGTCAAGTTTTCACCGATACCGCTGGAAAACAATCCATCTCCCCTCGAGCACCCATTAACCCGTCGGCCGTGCTATCAGTAAACGGAATTAAAGGTGGCCAGTGCCATTTCGTTAATGCTCGTTTAATTTGTTTAATTTCTGTTCTGCTCGCCCATCTCATGGTGTGAGGCGTGAGGATGTCGAAGTACCTTCTGTGCAATGTAGCCCATGTATATACCGTCTGTTTGCAGTGAGTTATGATGTGCTCCTCAAGAGGAGGCAGTGCACAGTCCTGGCGCGCTGCAGCGGCCCCCCTCACGCGCTGACGCTCACCGCTCGCTTTCAAACAAAGACCGGCGATGGAGCGAGCCGCCGCGAACCCCTGCCGACCCGACGGACCTGGTTAATGTGCGCGGGGCGGGCGGCGCGCCGGCCGGCCGCCCCCTGTCGGTCCACCCCCTCCCCGCCGCGCTCGGTCTGACCCTGATTTCTGGACAGGCCGCAATTACCGAACTTGTTATCTGCCATGTTTTGGGATAGGACCGCGGGCGACGGTCCCGCCCCCAGGAGAGCGGGGTTGCGCGGAGACTGGCGAACAGCAGGGCGCATGCGTGCTGCGGCGGACCGCGCTGCCACGCGGAACGATTTGCATTTCTGAACAGGTTCACAGCGGCGAACGCAGTAAAGCTGTCAGAATCACGGCGAAGCGCAAAAAGCGAGAGATTCGTGTGGCGCCTCGAATCTGGAAACAATGTCGGCTTTTTGTGGTTGCTAAAAGACGCCGACATGCTTGCACGTTATGTAGACTGTGGTGCAAGATGCAGGGTCGAAATAAGCAGCTTTGCGACTATTTTGAAGGACGGCTTGCTGAGGGTCCCACGGTTAGCGCCATGCCTGACACCTGTGCTCCAAGGACCACTTTCCAGAATCATGCTCCGACACCCTTTGGGTCCGAGCTATGACGAAACGTACAAGCCGACAAACTCATTGCAGTTGTTTTCCTTTGCGAGATGTTTGTCGAACACGGGCAAATCCCCACGAGTGTCGAACCCACTCGGCCATTCCTGCAGGCGGTCCGGACTCCTGGTGGCGCCTGCGCCGGCCCTGTCTGCCCCGCCTGTCAGGCCTGCCGGTGACGGCGCCACCGGTGGTAGACCAGTCTGCCGCGCCGCCGTTCGGTGACAGAGTAGTCAGACCAATCTGGCGCGCTGTCGGGGCCCGTCCACGGGCGGCGGCGCCACGTAGCCGGCCGGCGCGCCTGGCGGGGGGCGCCGGCGTCCCGCCGGGGCCGCCCCGGACGGGAAAAATATCCACTACATTATGAACAGTCGCCGCGCGGACAATGGTCCGCTCGTGGCCGGCGGACGGCGCGTGGTCCCTGGTCCGGCGGGTCTGGGACCCAGGGACGAGGGAAAGTCAAGTTGAAGACCACTCACCGCCAAGGAGGAGGTGCGTAGTTTTGAACCTGATTGGTTCATCCCCGACTATCTATGATGCCCGGTTGGCGGGGGGGGGGGGGAGGCGGGATGGCACGTGACGGAACAGCGACTGGTCTCTTACCGACGCGTGCCTTGCCAGCTGGTATCCCCTCACCGCATGATCCGTGGCGCCGAGAGCAGAGCTCCGTGCGTGATGGTGTGTAGCTGTGACCGAACTGGTATCCCCTCATCGCGTGGCCCGTGGGGCCGAGAGCAGAGCTCCGCGCGCGAAGGTGTGTAGCTGTGACCGGGCTGGTGTACCCTCACCGCGTGGCCCGTGGCGCCGACAGCAAAGCTCCGTGCGTGAAGGTGTGTAGCTGTAACCGGGCTGGTTTCTTCGCCATGTTTTCAGCCTTCAGCAGAAGCTGTGGCAGGGGCGTCGACTTATCTTAATTTGTGGGCGGCTCCGAAGTTGATTTGGGCTTATCGATGCTGGTTTGGCTCCCAGTATACTTTGTTGTAATATAACAAAATATAGTGTAAAAAGCCAAGTCGTACACGAAGCTTGCCATCTTTGAATGAGATTTCATGACCATGGCCGTTATCTTGCCGAAATAACAGGCTGTTTTGCAAATGCAAAACACAAACAAAGCTTTCCGTTCATCGAAACGGAGTGGGATAAATTCGTTAAGAAGCGCATATTTTCGAGACATCAGGCTGTCGTGCTCTCCGCTGATCCCGCTCCCCCGCCACACTGCACCTGCAATAGTTGACACACAAGTCGACGCGACTGAGCTGTGTCGTTGCTGAGCCGCGCGCCTGACTGGTGAAGCCGCGTGGAAGCCGTGACGGGAACGGCAGACCTGTCAACAACGGCAGTTTTAGGGCAGTTCGGGGACAGGCGTCCGACGACGCAGCTCCGCTGTCTGTCTGATCAGGACCAGGTCCGTTGCGAGGTGCAGCCACGCAGCGAGCTGTCCTCGTCGTCCTCGCGGCCAGGCCGCTGACATTCCTCAGACACTGAAGGGATAACTGGCCACGTTACGACGGACGCTCCGGCTCCACTGACCGGCGAACTCGATATCCGAAGAGCTACATGTGAAGGCTCATCCTATTGTCTGTTTAATCTGCAACCACTTTTACCTGTTGAACACGCATGCTAAGGTCTGGGCAGCCGACCGGGGACCGACCTGGCTTTCCACCGGGCGCTGCGCTGGTGCTGACCCGCCGGCGCCGGCCTCAGTGGTCAGTCGGCTCTCTCGGCAGATGACGCCATGAGTCACGCGGTGACGACGGCCGTCCGTCGGTATGCGATTAGGCGTTTGACAGTGCCGCTGGTGAGAACCCGTGCTGCGGCGGATGAAGTCACCGCCGACGTTTCGTCACACATAGTTTGCGGATGGGAGTTCTCGGCAGCCACACGTCGCTGATGCGCCTGCGGTCGATGTGTGCTTGGGAGGCCAGCTGTGCAGTGCCGTGGACTCGCTTCGCCGACGGCTCCGGTGGCCGCCGCCGTTACTACACCCGCCTGGCTTGCAGTGACGCGCGCGACACGTACTGCGGAAAGCCATCACTTCATATGTTTGCCGCGTGTGGTAGCGGGAAGCGAGAAGCCTCGGTAACGCCACACTTATAAATTTTTATAGACTGTGCATGTGCTGAACGATTTTAACAGTCACCGCTGGGGTTTGGTCACACATAGTTTGCGGTCGCGAGGTCTCTGTGGCTGCACATTCCTGGTGCGACTGCGGTCAATGTGTGCTTAGGAGGCCAGCTGTGCAATACTGCGAGCTCGCTTCGCAGACGGCTCTGTGGCGACGGCACGGGCTTGCCTCGAAACGACGTCCGCCAAAGACACACTCCGGGAAGCAGGCATGTGCCTGGAACTCTCCCCTTCCCTCCGGAGAGGATTCCAGGATTTGATCGCGGATTCTTTTTACATGGAGCACTATGGTATTCTGGATCCATCCTGGGGATCCGGGGATGTGTCTGTCCGGAGCCCATCGGCTCATATGTTCGCCACAATGGTAGCGAGAGACAAGGGATCCTGATTAGGTCGCGCCCTTCAACTTTCTGCGGATGATGCATGTCCTGACAAATCTGTTGCCGCCGCTGCCCCCGTTCCCCCGGTCTGAAGCGTGAGCGCGCCGGTGACGGTCGTGCCTGACTTGACGCGAGTGGCCGGCAGGCCGGCCCGTGGTGCTACTGCCCCACACCACCCTGCAGTCTTCGGTGCTCCTGCGTGACTCGGTGTTGCAGTCTCCAGCGTTGGGGCGGGCCCGCTAAGCGGGCTTGGTTTGGTCAGTCCTCTTTCCTGCGTTGTTCCCACGTGGCGTACTTGAGAGCACCGCATAGATCAGCTTCTCCACCACTGCGTGTTCAGCTGACTCGTGGCTCGGGCTCGACAGGTGGTGTGAGCCGCTTAGATGCTCGTGGCTAACAGCGACACGCGTCTGCTAACGGCCCCGAGCTAAAAGCTGCATTACTGAGGTGATGAAGGCGATGAGTTGAAGACTTGTTTTGTGCGGGAGTTTGTGTTTGTAGGCGCTGGCTCATCGGAACGGCAGTACTTCGCAGCGACGTAGCGAGTAGTTAACTGTGAATGATCCAGAAACATTTTGCAATGTGGCTACAGAGAATCGGCAGCCTTGATGAGATCACCAGTTCCCCGCATGCTGCATAATCAGGTTGGCTAAGAATCCGCAAGGTTAGGCAATCGCTGACGTAAGAAACATCAAACAATGCATGTGATGGACCTAGGCTCAGACCTATTTGGTCAGTCATTTCTCAGTTTTTTATCATTGCCTTCTTGGGAACCCGGTGCTGTCTCGTGGCGTAAGCAGAATGCGTTTGCAGTTTTTAAAAGGAGGCTAAAGTAGCGGTGCACCAATTCAGCTTTTCTCATGTTCCTTTTTTGGTTAAGTTTCAGTCACAATTTTGCTAAATGCATCATAACAGTTCATACTATTATGCAATATTATGTGGTTCTTTTCCGAAAACATTTAGCTTCAAAACATCTTAAACAAACAAAGCATCCAACAGAATCGCTGCAAGGAGTGCTAACTACACAAAACATGACGAATTTCGCGATGATGTACAACATGGCTGAGAAGAACAATAGATGGTATTTCTCTGACGTCTGATCTGGCCTGCCGGAACGTAAACCTCCTGACGCAGGCAGACCGGTCCTTTGTGCTGAGCTATTGAGCCGTAGTCCGATTCACGTGTCAGACCGCTGAACAGCATAGATAACCTTATAAGTGCCCAGGTGCTTAACCTACAACCGGATAATGCCGCCGATGCCGCGATAACAGAGGGCGGCACGACAGGCCACTTAGCCCACTGTCCCGCCGTCCGCCTCCTGAAACGAGCCCGAATCGGGCGTGCAACCTAGGCGAAGGCGACGCACTCTGCGCCACAATGCGGCCGGCGCGGAGGACGCGGCCGCTGCCGGCTGACCCAGATCTGCCGGCGCCGGCCGACCGTCGGCGCGGCCCGGTTGACAGTGGCCGCCATCTTGAGCGGTGGCCGCCGGCGGCGGGGACGCCGCGCCGGCCGGCGCGCGCCGCCGCATTGTTTGCCGCCCGGCCTTCGGCGGCTTACCGGCCTGTTTGTGTGTGATCTGGAGGGTCGACAGTGGGACGGGCCGGCGACCGGTCGGCTCGGCGCCGGGCGCGACCGGGGCGGACCCGTCACGGCCGGCGGCGGCACGGCCCGGCGGCGGCAGACGCGGGGAGCTGCCCTGTTTACCGCCGGCTTTTGTGTGCGGAGGGCTATCGTAAAGCGATAAGGTGTTTTGGAGGTAGTGTGTAAAGGCAGGACTACGCTTTTGAGGACAATGGTAAAACAACACGGCTCGTTTTCTCGCGGGGATGTGTGAAACCCGGACCTCGGACCGGAGTTCATCTGCTATTCTTTCGGTGACCGCTGGGATCAAGGGGAAGATTGTCTCCGCTGGCATCGCGAGCCGGTATGAGAAACTCGCCTCGTTCGCCTGTATCGGTGACTCTTGGACCTGCCCCAGTGATTCACCTCGCCGGTCTGTCTCGATGATTCATCTCGCAGGTCTGCCTCATCGACTGGCCTCACTGATCTGTGTTGAAGACTTGCATCGAAGGCCTGTCTCAGTGACTTGCCTCGCTGGTTTACCGCAGTGGAGTAATTCCGCTATAGTTGCCAAGCTGCACTTTGCGACCTCTTGCGCAGTCACGATTGTCTACACTTTCGCTTTAGCACCTACGTAAATATCATCGCATGTTTTCATTATCGCTCCCATTAACCACAGCACTTGACCGAGTCTTGCATCTTGGCTGCTTCGAAATGTGATGGCGAAAGTCAGGTTGTTATAAATGCCCCACATTATCACGCTATTTTCGTTAAGCCATTGCACAAGTGGACCCAATTGTGAAACGGCGACGTGACGGCCGGAAGCCCTAATATCCAGCGTCTTCTGCTGCCTTTCGCTCCGCGCCTGATCCGGAGCCGCGTACCGCACCTGTTCAAAAACCCCCCACTCCAACGGCCGTCGCGTATCCGGCCGCGGGGCCAGTATCTCGTCCCGGTACACCACTCGCGCCCTTCCGTGGGAAACCGGAAACGTTGCAGCAGATGGCGGGCGCCAGCAGCGGCGAGGAAGTGATTATGCCAATGCTACCCCTGTCTTGGAGAAAATAGCCATTAGACGGGCCGGCAGCCGAGGAGGTGGCGGAAGGAGGAGCAGGGGGGGGGGGGGGAGAGGCTCCTCCCCCTTGGTTTCAGGAGGAGCCTCGTTCTCACTGTCTCGCCACCTTATGTCGCTGTCTTGATGAGTGTGGGAAGGTCTTAGCCGTGTGTTGACTCATTGTCTCGTTAAGTGCACAGCATTGTAGTATCTGGACACTAGCAAACACAAATAAAGTGCGAGCTCTTTCAAGCTCATGTTCTGAGTGCCGAGTGGATCCGTCGAAACGTAATACGGAAAAAATTATTGAAAGACTCAAATAAGCAAACCAAAATGTCACAAGGCTAAAAGTATTCACTTATAGTTAGGTACCTGGACATTTGCATTTTTAACTTACGTTACTCAGGGCCGCTCTGAAGGTGTAACGTTTGCAACGCTGGACAGCCCAGCCTTGCACGAAAGGTTGAATATCTTCGGACGTTTTGAGGGACAAAATGGCCGTTGTTTTACTGTAATGTGCATTTTAATGTGACGTCAAGCTCCCGTGACCGCAGTAACACGTGGTCACACACAAGCACACGAGTGATAATCGGTTATGTCGAGGCCAGTCAGAGCCGCATGAAATGGAACTAAGTAAAGTGCAACGTTGTTGAGTCATGCGAGAATTATTGCTATTATGTGAAATAAGGTGGCCTGGAAGGGCATCATTGTCTTGTCTGAGCGCAACGGTTATGAATACAGCAGTGTTGACTGAGCGTGGGTTTTTGGCATACCTACATGATTTGGGCCGCAGGGCTGATTTTTAAGTTATTTTGAAAGAAGGCACGCACCATTTTCTTGAACCACCACACCTTCATTTGTTAATATGACTGTGACATTTCCCTGTCCAGAATTTCTAACACAATCGCAGATGTTTTCATACAAAAGCTTCCAGAAAAGCATATTAATCACCCTGTGTAACATAACAGTGTTTGAAAAATGTTCAGCACGTGAAAAAGAGCAGGCCTATCTGCGTGGAAATCAGTCTTTAAATCAGTGGCGCGGCTCCCGCTGCGCCGACCAATGCCTGGACCTGTGTCGGGACGCTATCCGCGGCCGATCAGCGGTCGACGGCAGCAGGAGCAGCAGCGGCAGCCGGCGGGGCTCCGGTTAGCTGGAGCCGACCGGCGGGGCTCCGGTTAGCCGGAGCCGGCCGGCGGGGCTCCGGTTAGCCGGAGTCGGCCGGCGGGGCTCCGGTTAGCCGGAGCCGGCAGGCGGGACTCCTGTTAGCTGGAGCCGGCCGGCGGGGCTCCTGTTAGCTGGAGCCGGCCGGTGGGGCCCTGGTTAGCTGGAGCCGGCCATGGGCTCCGGTTAGCTGGAGCCGGCCGTGGGGCTCCGGTTAGCAGGAGCCGTCCGACTCCGGCCGGCCAACGCTGGGCACGATCTGGCTGGTGGCGGAGGTCGCCGGATGAGACGTCCCCGGTCGGGTGTTGGGCAGACCGGCCGCCGGTCGTTCAACGTTTCCTGGCTGGAAGTGCGAGAGACGGCAAAAAGCCGACTTAGAGTGGACTGACGGAGAGATGAATATAAGTCTGAGTCCGTCGGCCAAGGACAATTGGTCGACCATGTGATCCACGGTACCGGAGGTGAGACCCGGCATATCTAACGCCTAACATGGCATATCTAACAGCTAACACGTTAACCGTCGGGTTAACATCTAGAACCCACTGTTTCCTGGCAATCTTTGACGATCACGTCGCTGCCTGAGCTGCCCGGCGCAGGTGTGCTGTCGCGTGGCGGGGCCGTGTGAAAGGCAAGCAGCAGACACGCGGAAGTCACGGACCGTCGCGCATATCTTGCTGTCTCATGCCTGCGGTGGAATTCTTGCGCCATCCGGTAGGCTATGTATGTAAACATGCAATATATGCTGGCACTTTCGCTTCCAGAAGCGGATTGCCTTTAATAAGGTTTATGAGCTGGCCCATCGCCAAATGATGTTGATCTAGAAATTGCATCCGCAATCGACATGTTGCATTTCATTGCAGCTCTGCCCTGGGCTGCATGCGTATTTGTGCTATTGCTGGTGATACACCGAACACTACGATATGGTCAAAAACCGTGTAAGTTAAGTCATATGCTAGTATAAAGCTCAAGCCGTTTTGTAACAATGGGCTGAATCATGATTGTATACAGACGAAAATGTAACTTGTATATAGTTTCTCAGTCTTTTAACTCTTAGATAGTTACTCACGGTCTCAGAAGATGCGTGGATTTGGTTGAAACAAGTCAAAGCGAGATTTTCGCGTTGGACTCGTTTTGCGTGCGGGCACAACGTAACGGGCAGTGCAGCCAGCGTTATCCTACGCCTGTGCATGCCCCGCGCTGGGTATGCCGCCGTCCGCTGACAGAGCGAAGCTTTGGCTCCTCTGACTAGCAGTGAATCCCGGCCCTGCCGAAAACAAGGGCGGTGTTGAGCACACATTCACCGACGAGCGGCGAGCGCAGAGCTCAGTGGAACTACGCTGCCGAGTGATGAGGGCATTAGTGCTTGTCACAGGCGTCCTTTCGAGTTTTGAAAGAGCACGGCATCCAACAAAGGCGGAGAGACGCCGCGGGTGACTGCCAACCGCGCTGCTCAGAGCCCGTGATCCAATGTCCAGCCGGGGTCATTGTTCCAGCGAAGGCCTCAGACGGTCGTCTTGGAGCGCGCCATCACGTCCGGCGCGGCCCTCTGCTGACGGAGGGGTCGGCTGACGGGATGGGTGCCACACGCGGACGGCCGACGGCCCCCGCGGGCCGACCTCATGACGTCCCGTCACTGATTCCGGATGGGACCGCCAGCCGTCCGACATCGGCACCTTTCATCGTCAGAATACCCTTCACGCTTGTCCTGGCTGGGTACCTGACAGGCGGTCGGCTGTATGGGACGCGCTGATATTAAGAGTCGGCTTTGTTCGAACACGGAACGGTGTGGCCCTCTGGAACGGAGTGGCGTTGTGCAGACCCATCACCCTCACGGACTCACAAGCAGTAGATGTTTTGACTTGTCACGATGCGTATATGAATGGAGGATGCTACCAAATATGTCCATAAACTGCACGCGAAATATGTGAAATAGTAGCGGAATAGGATGCTACTAAATCTCTACATTGCTTATATTCATCGCATGAAGTGTTGGATTAACGAATTTTATGATTTCGTACCCGTGTCCACTGAATTGCAATTAGAGTATCGAGCTACTCAAGTTTGTGGTCCACCGTCAATCACCTTTGCACCCCGTATGAAGTGAAAGGTGAACTTTAGATACCCGCCCGAGACCGCTTCATTTTTTTACTGAATTCTCCCCTGTTGTGGACCAATTATCAGTCTGATGGCTGTGGGACGTTCTGTTAGCCGTAAAACCGGTTCGAGGTCGGCGTGGGGTCGACGCTCTGCCGACCGTCTGTGCCGAAGAGATTTGAGGCGCTTGGGACCGGTTAGAGGACCCAGCATCACTCGGCACCGCCGAGTTTTCTCGATAGAGGGGGGGGGGGGGGGGGGGGTTAAGACGCACATTCCGTACCTGGTGCCCTATGCATCCTGGGCAGGTTGCAAACCCAAATTTGCATCGAGCACGGTCGCCGCCATGCCGCGAGAAAATAGCAGGCATTCTCCATGAGAGCGAGTATGATTGATGGCTTGTTCGGCTTGCGCTTTGCATAGCACATGACAATTGACTCGATGCCGGGCCCGCGATCCTTTGAGCGACGGACGGCGCACGCGCATTCAAGACGGGACAGTCGACTGAGGCTACTAGCACCGAGGGCTGGGTCATAAACGGACCGCTTTTAATACTCTCGTCTAAAATATGCGGAGAAACTCCGCCAGAGGCGTATACCATCGAGTTCATTGTCCGTACCTTTACAAGCCAATTTTTATATCCTACTTTCGACACTCAAATCACGATGAAATAAGTTTTGAATGTATGGACGTGTACACGGCAGTGAATTCGCGGCTAGAGAAAAGCACACCGTAACGAGGGATTTGCACATTTGCTCGTGGGCTCGCGGCTTAAATTCCATCGATGTCTTCCAACTCTGACCTCGGCCTTCGTTGCACCACTCTGCCCCGCCGGGCTGCTGCCAGTTTTTGTTTCGTCGCCCGGTGATAACAATGGATCGGCCGGCCAACCGAGCTGACAGCCGTAGCCGAGGCAGATTGGAATGCAGCGTGGACACAAAACAGGTGGGGTATGGGGGGGGGGACACCATGAGCTTGGACTGACGCCACCCTGCCCGGTTGGTGCGTGGACAGCTGCTATTGTGACCTCGATAGGGTCACGCAGCACAAACCGGAACAGCTGCATGCTAGTGCGTCTACCCGGCTTGAGTTGGAAGGATCAGCAAGTAACAATAAAGCCAGGCGGTCACTGAGGATAGGTGACGACCCCGCGGACGACGCCCTTTGTCGCCGCGGGGCAGAAAAGTCCGGAACACGCCGGCCTAGCAAATAACTCTGAGAGGCGCACACGGACTGGCGGCCCGGACAAGAATGCGGCTGCTCATGCCCTGTGTTCTCCCATACGCTGACCGCACTGTGACGGCCCTTGGTCCTTTTTTCAGCTGCCGGTCTGAGTCGGCCCGCCCACCTTCCACTCCCTGTGATACCATGTCGGAGCCCGTGCATTCCGAGCTGGCCTCGCCTGCCGCGTGCAGATAGTACGCGGTCGGCTGCCATATCGCCAGGATGCTGCCAAATCGGGGCGGCGCGAGCCTTGTGGGCTGCGCGCTCCTGTTTTGTTGCGTGCTGACGCTGGGTCAGGGCCTTGGGAAGCCGTCTGTTGACGTCTTCACTCCTCAAATGCCGCATAAACCAAAAAGTAAGTACCTTCAATTGCACGGTCGTGTTCGACAACATCGTGCGTACATGAGCGGCAACATCTTGAAAATGCGTTGTTGTTCTGCCTCTAATTAGAAAACAAACGTGCACTGAGCCATCCAGCTGCTGTTGATTATAGCAAAGTATAGGGTGCTGTTTTATGACAGTGATATACAACCGATGTGCATCGCTTCCTACTTGTCTTCCCTCGCAGCATGCACAATGCGCTGATCGGCGCCCGCGCTGGCGCCGCCGCGTCTGTGGCGTCGCCGCACCCCCTGCCCCGCGCCTGACCGGCCCGCCGTGCCCACAGTCTGCATCGGCACGAGCGGACGCATGTCCGTGCCGGGCAACCGCACCACCCACTACCAGAACCTCAGGGACCGCTACACCAACTGCACCTACGTAGACGGCAACCTGGAGCTCACCTGGCTGCAGGACGACCGGCTCGACCTCAGCTTTCTGCAGTACATCCGAGAGGTGGGCTGGCGACGGCGCGCGGAAAGGGCGAGATTCGCCTGCGCGAGCCTGCGCCGGGCGCTGGGCCGCTGCTGGGGTCACGCTGGTGCAGATGACGCGGCTGGTGCAGATGACGCGGCTGGCCCTGCAGAAACGCTCGACTTGTTTTGGGGTAGATCTTCCATTCGGGGTCAACGTTATCCCCTGTATGTTGCAAGTGCAATTGCCCTCTTTTGCGGTGCAACTGATACGCCTAGCCTCTACTGTGTTACCTCAGAGCTTCGTATTGTCACGCCCCGTATTCTGCATTCTCGTGCCAAATAAATATAAGGTGTTTTCTTGGGGGGGGGGGGGGGGTGGTCGATATGTCTTTTAAGCTCTTGGTGTATCTCTGACACCGAGCAGCAGCGTGTTATTATCACATAAATTTTATTGAAAATAGTCATCAGTCCTTATGTGGTAGATAAGCGACAAAGAATGACACAACCGTAGATAAGTTACATTTTGAAAAGTGCGAAGTGAGAATGCAATGGGTCTTTGTTATTACTCAGGTTCAAAGCAAAGCAGGTTGACGTCGTAAGTTAAGAGCTGCCCGATGTAATTCAGTGAAGTATGTTGCCATCCTCATAAGCTCAGTCCTATTTCTATTAAGTATGTATCCTTGATAGTTACTTTCGAACAGCAGTTGACAATGGTCACTGTTGTCATAAAACATTGTATTTTGACGGATGTAGAAATCAGCTAAACAAACACAGTGGTTGCGTATCTGCCGGCGAGACAGATAGTGTGAAAACCAAGAGCCCAAAACTTTGCACTAAATCGAACGCTACAACTCGTCAATATTTCACTCGATCGCCCCCGCATCCCAAATGTGCCGCGACGTTTGTGTACATGAACAGGTCGTGTTGCGACAAGCAGTGAAGTGTACCACACCGGGGTTAATAATTGCGAATGTATCCGTACAGAGCGGTCACATTAGCTAAGGCACACAGACGTTCACACGGTCTGCCGAGAGAGGGGGGGGGGGGGGGGGGAGGCGCCCGACCGCTGCCGCACCGCCGGTCACCGGGGCCGCGCAGCTGCCTGCTCTGCTCGGCGATCGGCCGGCCCCAGACTGTGAGCGGGACTAATCTGCGTCCCATCAGAACCAGTGATAGTGCAGGGGGCGGAGGGTGGCCCGTGACGCAGCCGAACAGGCCCCGGTCAACGCTATCAGTGCAGGGGGCGGAGGGTGGCCCGTGACGCAGCCGAACGGGCCCCGATCAACACTATCAGTCGGTGACTGGTCGGATAGGCAAATAACGGCGACGTCTCTCACGGGTGCAGGGGCCTTGGTGCAGTCCGCCACAGATACAGGGGGCTCACACTCGTACATGTGCACACAGCGTAGCTGTGGGATTGCAATGAACCAACTCAAATGATGTTTTGCGGGAAAGAAAGTACATCCAGTAGATCGTGGAAAGCCGTGACCCGTTAGATGCTCGTTATTGCAATGTGCGGGCAACAGGACGGGTTGATGCTTTCAATTCGGTATGAACGACACGACGTTAACCTAAGATATTGGGGTTATCCTTGGCCACATGCGTGTTTTCTGCGTTCATGCAAGATTCCCAGGCGATAGGTAATGTGGAGGACATTAAGCCACGATCTGCATGTTTCCGCCCATTTACAAATGGCAACCTGTATGTGCCCAGCATGATAAGATCTTTGCTCCAAGTGCGTGAAACATTTCTTCCCAAGTGATATCACGTGCAATTTCCGGGAAGATTTACACGCAGATAACAGGACAGAACAAAGACAGCCGTCCGGCGTGCTATTTTTGGGCTGGCCATGCTGACAACGCGGGTGATGTAGCTTCCTCTGCATTGCAACGAACTGTGACCTATATGCTTAGGTGAAGAGAACATGTCTCCTAGCATTGAATGGCCTACATTGGGTAAAAGAGACTGCGGGCATCGGAAAGAACTTTCGTATTTGAATTACCCCATCAGTGATACGTGTGATCGCGGTTCTTTTGCGTTGATATATCAGCGACTGTTCTAAAACGAACTGTTGTTTTCGTGCCCAGCACAATTCTAATAGGTGCCTGATTTTTTGTTTCCGCAGTTCCAAAAGCGATTCATACGCCCTGCCCACACTGACTATAGGAAAGCAGGGGCTGTGCTATTTTTTTTGTTTTACTTATCTGCGTGGTAGTGCTGGATCATTTTCTGACCTGATGTGTTCGGCTTTCCTGTGATGTATTCTATAAGCAGATTGTAATGTGTAAAAGCACGCCCTCTGTTGTGGGTTGTTACAGTCTTTATAAGAACTCGGAGCGTTGCAAATGAACCGTGCCTGGTATGGATCTCACTCCAAGCAGTAAGCCTCGTTCTTAAGCATCCCTTCCAGACGTAAAAGCTAATTTACCCACAAAAGGAAGCTTGTAACGAGGCGTATAACTTTTATGTCTCGTTTAACTGAAATGTGTTCGGTATCATCACCCCCACGTTTTCTTGGCCCAGCAGACTGTCTGTTTGCACTTGGTGGACTAGCTTCGGACAGAGCACTGCGACCGCAGCTGCAGC
>NW_023597034.1:43361994-43493201 GCF_011947565.3 Pollicipes pollicipes | reverse complement strand
TCTTTCTGTCTCTTGGAGCTGGAATAGAAGCAGACCGAACCTTAAACATAAGCAACGGTTGCCACAACCAACAGCAGCTTAAATCACTTTCAAGTCTGCACGCTTCAATACATACTTGTTTCATTAAAGTCTAGGTAATCATTCTCGTCGCCCATCTCCTCCGTCTCACTTCAAAGCGAAACGCGCGCTTCAAAATGCATGCCCAGCCCTTCCCGGGGCTTTCGCCAGCGCCCAGCCCGGTCAAGGTCGGGCTGAATTTAGAGCGTGTTTGGCCGGCAGATGATATTGGGAAAACTGTCCGGACTGTTGAACAATTTTCAGGAATGGCGCTTGGCAATGCTAATACGGAAAGTTATCTCAGATCATATTTTGTACCAGTGGAGAATCTCGGAAAATTCTCATTGCATGGTCAAGGCGGAGAACCTTTTTTCGCTTCGCATAGCTATGAACGTTGGGTGTACATCGCCCTTGGGATTCGGATCTGGGGGATAGTTTCTGGACCTGCCGAATGTAAGTGGAGCATCTCTGCGAATAATTATTGAAGAAATAGACATTCGTTGAATAATTTTCCCTCGGCCGCGCGCGCCCTTAACTTCCCCGACCGGCCCGATCGTACACCTGCCGGCCGGTGGGTTGGACGCCCGGGGTTAAAGATACCGACGGAGGGACGCCGGCCAGCCGACCTGGCGGCGGTTAGTTTCCCCCGTTTTTTTCCTGGAAGCGTCCTTGAAGCCGGGCCGACCACGGAGGCGAGACTGACGCGACCCTGGCGGCCTGTTTCTGAACTCACGCTTCGCAGCCTGAGGCTGTCACCACGTGGAGCGGTCCGATCAAGCGTATCCGCCCGGCACTTAGCGCTGCTTGCTAAATGACCGTGTAACCGTGGTCACTCGGCTGTGTTCCGGCGACACGGTCGAAGTTGCTGCAATCCTAAACACTAAGGCCGCCATCTTTGCAATCCATCCGATGCGATTTGGCTGGTCAAGTTGATTCAAAGATGCTAAAAATGTATTTTACTTAGATACCTTCTTGTCTGTTTTCCAGCTTACATCATTTTCCGCACATTATTTTATTTAGATCACCTGCTGCTGTAGCTGTCTGTAATTTAGCTGTACTCAACTGCTATCTGTTTCGTTCCGAACAACGCGACCATCTAAGTTAGAGAGCAGGCTTGTGTCCCCTCCCCCCCCCCCCCCCAGTTGTCCCGATCTTAGCCACCAATAGCGGTGCGCAGAAAGCGCGTCAACAACACGACACACCTGTCGTTTCTGAACAGGCAGATAAATTGGGTGGGCATGTACACCAACACTGTTATGGTAGGCACATCTGATCGACCGTTGACAGGTTTATGATACATTTATTTAGCCGATGGCAGAACGAACGATACGGTTTCAATAAACAGACACCTTTGATGTAAGGGGATGCAACAACTCACTGGAGCATTAAGGAAATTCCAAGTACCAAGTTTAGTATGTGTACCACATCTTGGAAGCACCAGATGTTGCACTAAGCAGCAGACTGTTTATGTTGAGCCATGTTGCTCCAGAGAGCAGCCGGTGGTTGGCACAAAGATGATGCTTCGATGTTTACAGTAAATCAGCTTTGCAAACATCAAACCTGCATATAGCTCATGTCTGACGCAGGCACGTTCAGCTCCATTCAAAGTCCAATGACGTCTCCTCGCTCCGGCACTGTCGCGAGGAACATGATGATGATTAGATACTCTACCACACAGACTGCACTTACACTGCAGTTTGTCCAGGTAAAACTACAACACCCTAGCATCGATGGCCTGAAATGTTAACCGTACAGGGCTTAAGCTGTCACTTATGTAGGAGCAATTAAGCGTCCTGTCGGGTAACGTTTCAACGGACTAGTAAGGCACAGGTTAAATGAGAACTGCGGCACTCAAATGGGAAACTAGTTGAGGAAACAGCATGTTGATGTTTGATTGTCAAGAACAGCTCACCATGCCTCTGGAAGTGAGCACCATTATTCGAACGCGGGACCATCCCAAGCTTTTTATTCGGGAGGAAAGACCAGAGAAGCAGAGCTGCCGTGGCCTGCTCTTTTAAATGCGTCAACGCTGCCGGTGTCGAGCTGCTATCTGGTTTTCACTTCGCCAGTGATCGCGGCGTATATCTAGACACGCGTCCATATGCCTGGTTTGAATCGTTGAGTTCAGTGGGGTCCGAAACGACATTTTGGCCGGCGGTAGTTCAGGTATCCTCTTTTTCCATTTGTTGACGTAATGACCAAGCAACCGCGGTCAAAAGACCATCAAGGACGTTAAGTTCAAAGTTTATCACTGGCCGTCAGCAACGTATGTTTTGAAAGCGTGTGGTGTGCGGTCAGCTCTGGATAGAGCCAAATAAAGGCGGCTTGAACCGGTTAGCACCGGCTTTGCCCGCGCTGAGCTCATTCACTCGTTGGATGAGTGCCATAGACTGCTCTTATGCCCCCAGACTAACAGTGCACGGTTTCCGGGGTCGGTGCCCGTCACGCGGCCGCGCGTTGGAATGCGTTTACTTTGTAATTACCGATTATGGATATTATAGGCAACAAAAGGCTTAGAAACATCTCCAAAGGTATATATGTGCGCGAATGGGGTCAAGGTCAGGGTACATTTCAATAAGGTCAGAAGCATCATGAAGCTCATAACAATACATAAGGCCAGAAGCCCAAGAAACAATAAGGTCAGAGTACATCATGATGCCCGGCTGGAGGGAGGGATGAACAAATTTACCCTCTCTTGATTTAAAACGTACTTTGGAGATATGTTAATATGCTGGCTGCACACAGTTCTCTTGTATTTTACACTACCGCTGCTATCATTTCCTGTGCACAATTACTCGACCGATCAATACCATGCGGCAAACAGACAGCCCATTTTCCTAGTAGCATGCGTGCGACTTAGCATGATTGCCGAGGCAGATTCGTCAAGTGGATAAATATTTCGGGTCATTGGTGATGCTTCTGCCTCAACAGTGAATTTATATATGACATGAGCCATGGATATGGCTCGCGCCCAGGATGGCCAAAGCTTCAAAATTAAAAGCGAGGGTTATATGCAAGGCTTATATATATATATATATATATATATATATATATATATATATATACATTGCTTCCAAATGTCTTAAAAATCCTTCACTTGGATTCCTATTTCGATTTATCAAATACTCACAGAATGAGAATATACAATCTTCGAATTTTCCAAGATTGTATCTTGGCGTCTCTTTCATGACCTGTGGCTTGTAACTCGTCCACTTCTTCGTATTTTTTCATGCGTACTTCTTCAGGTTGGTCGATCTCTCTTCATGATGCTGCCACTTCAACGCAGTCAGAGAGGCGAGATTGCCCTCTCTCTCTCTCTCTCTCTCTCTCTCTCTCTCTCTCTCTCTCTCTCTCTCTCTCTCTCTCTCTCTCTCTCTCCCTCTCCTCTCTCTCTCTCCTCTCTCTCTCTCTCTCGTCTCGCCTCTCTCCTCTCTCTCTCTCTCTCTCCTCTCTCTCTTCTCTCTGCCTCTCTCCCTTCCTCTCTCTCTCCTCTCTCCTCTCTCTCTCTCTCCTCTCTCTCTCTCTCTCTCTCTCCTTCTCTCTCTCTCTCTTCTCTTCTCTCCTCCTCTCTCTCTCTCTCTCTCTCTCTTCTCTCTCTCTCTCTCTCTCTCTCTCTCTCTCTCTCTCTCTCTCTCTCTCTCTCTCTCTCTCTCTCTCTCTCTCTCTCTCTCTCTCTCTCTCTCTCTGTCTCTCTCTCTCTCTCTCTCTCTCTCTCTCTCTCTCTCTCTTCCCGGCCTCCTCTCGCAACATAGCACGCATAGTATCAATGTCACTTTGACATGAGGTTGGGGAAGGGGGAAGATTGCTGCTGACCTTCAGAGACAAACAGTCTCTTACCTGCTCCACTCAGAGTCTCCAAACATTTGCGCCAATGTCCAATGCTGCAGTCTGCTTTCTTCCCATGTTTACGACCTGTTTTAAGGAGGCCGTCACGTTCCATTAACCAAGAAATTCAATTGACCACCATCCGTTTAAAAAGCTTTCCAGGGCAGATCGTACTAGTGGGTGCGATGGGCCAATAATTCGTGGGATGTTGCAGGGCGACCCGCTTAAGGAAGAAGCATAATGATGGTGTCCTTCCATGCCTCAAGGAAGACATAGGACGACCAAAATGCCATTAAAGACACCCAGAATTAAATGGAGCATCATTTCAGAAAGATTACGGGAGAAATCATAGTGCAGCTGACCACGCTGCTGCCGGCTGATTTATTCGCGCTTTGGCGTTTTAGTAAAGAAAATGGCGTACTTTAGCCTCCCGTAGTGTTGGAGAGAAAGCAATGATCATATCAACGAAAGCAGGCATATTCATGATACATGAGGCCCCCTGGTAATTTCTAGATGAAGTACACTGAACGAGGCTCTCGGGGAGAGCACCTGTGATGATAGACGTCGAACTGATTTGGTTATTGGTGCGTTACGTCGGTAGTGGAAAAGAAGGGCGTTTTTCAAGATTGGCTAGAACTATTCTTCAACACTGGTTCAGGGGGAGTAGCAGCAGTGAACTGCTCATTATAGGTTTGCCAGGAATCACGTTTGGTATTCCTTACAATTCACCAGTCTCGAGCGCGTTCAGGATTTCGGACAAGAAAATAGCACGCGTCATGATGGAGAAAAACGTACAGGAAGGCACGTTTTCGGCGTGCAATGATTTGTTTGGCTCCCTGGTTGACCACGATGTACTAGGTTGTTTTAGGTTTCTTTGCCCACTACGTTATGCTGGGTTATTTTACTTCCCTGGTTCACCACGGTAACTGGGCTGCTTTACTTCCCCGGTCCACCACGGTATACTGGGTTGCTTTACTTCCCCGGTCCACCACGGTAACCGCGTTGTTTTACTTCGCTGATTCACCACGGTATATTGGGTTGCTTTACTCCACTGGTCCATCACTGTATACTGGGTTGTCTTCCTTCGCTGATTCGCCACGGTTTACTGAGTTGCAAGCATTTGAGTTTAAGTCCTGGAGGCGGCTGAATACTGGACAACTAGACCAAGACCGTTTCAGAACATTAAATGACGCGGAGAAGGTTCCACGGGCAGGTTCAGTTTTATCAGTTCCGTTCTAACTTGGCCGTTTGCCCCAGCTTACTTATTGACACAAAGCGCGTTATAATGGCGTCCAGACAAGCGAACTGCGTGAGCTGACCACAAATCACGCGGCATCACGCGCTGCACGCCATCGTGAGCTTGTACGGAAAAAACGACACCTTCCGAATGAAGCTGCAAGCAAAGGTGAAACATTAGAAGTCATTTCTATGATATGTACATGCATGTGATACATCTATAAACACACACTTGTTTATATATATATATATATATATATATATATATATATATATATATATATATAATACAGTTGACGCGTCCAGACTCCATAACCAACTGACTAATTTATCTGATATTGCGGAAATATGAGTGGCAAAAGTATTGCAACTGTGCTTTAAGAGAAGCACAATTTACCAATCCATGTTACGCGTTTTGAAAGGCTCCGGCGTATCTAACATTGCGTTCACATGCATCTGGTAACCGCAGTCATCAAATCCAGAAAAAGTGCAAGTTGGAAAGTAGACGACTTTCCTGTACAAGGAACTTCCATTCACACAGCCCAAAGTTCCCTCTTTCGACGACAGATAAAGAGAACAGGTACATGTCACATCTGTGCCAAAAGCAAGTCGGAACTAACAAAGGTCTTGAAAAATATAGATAGCATGCATGTCCGCCCTAGTATGGGATGCGCAACATGGGGTAGGTAACAGCGCGTCGAATTATAGATCATTTCAGCAGGACCATCAATTTGTTACACTTTAGGCTGCCCGTCTACTAAACGAGTCTGAAAAGTGAACTAAGACCCAATGGTGGCTAGAGCTCGGCTGTATATGCTTGCATATGTTGTGAATAACATAACCATAGGCCCAAACAACCAGGTTTATGATATAATCCATGATTTCAAATATACAACGTCAATGGTACATTCGTTCTGATGCGTGCCACTTTGCTTTCAAACGCTTCTCAAGTGTATTCGCTTGGGGAAGATACCGCTCTTCTCCTTCGGGTTTGCTTTATTCCGCCGTGCTGCCTAACTGTACCAAACATATGGGAACTCTCCATCTGTTTCTAATCTTTGCTTGACCAAACTATGTGTAGCAAGACATTTCTGAACCATGAGTCTGCGATGGGGTGCAATGAGATGCAAGTAAAATAAGGAGCATGTGCTTACAACTGCATTTATCTTCAGCTGTACATTTAGGCTGTATGTGCTAGGGCCGTGCTTTACAGTATAAGCCCAGAGCGGCTAGCTTGCATTAGAAGGCATTACTTGTGTAGAAAACAAGGATCCAACATTCGGCTGAACGCGTTCAAGATATGCTGCAAATAAAGAAACACTGTTGCTTGTCATTAGTACAAATGTTTTTACCCTGCGAAAGACAATGGCGTTGCTTTGCATCACGCTGTAACAGGCTCTGGAGGCCATCTGCACAGAACACGCAACAGAAGCCGCGCCGGGCTGAGCAATGAAGCGCGTCAAGCTTACGGCGCCAAAATTCTGCCGTCGGCCAGGAATTTCACTATCGTGTGGGCCTACGCAATAAGAACTGTCTAGCGTGGGCGCCGATCCAAAATATACATTCATTAAAAAAGGTTGGACTGAATTTTTAAACAAACGCACATACATTCGAAGGCAAGGACAAAACAGCACCCGCGCAACTCCACACATGAACAAAACGCATCGCCCGATTCAGGTCAGCGGCTGTGCTGGAATTTGTCAGGCGTCTTGTCGGCCTCCTGACGAAAGGCAGACCCACCGGCCGGGTTACAGGCCGTATGGGTTGTCGCCACACCGGTGCTGGAGGGTGCGCCGGTGGTCCCTGACGTCATCCAGACCGATGTAGCCGCCCTCGAGGACAGCGCTCGCCGGCCTGCTCCGGCTGGTGGTAGTCCTCGCGGCCGTGTACCAGCCGCGTGTTGTCGAACACCAGCATGTCGCCGCTCTCCGGCAGGAAGGACACCTTGAACTGCGGCAGATTCAACATCCGATTGAACAGCGCCACAGCGCGATACCAGCGCTCCACTGCCTCCAGGGGCACGCCGAAGAACGAGTCGCGCTGCGCCTGGCTGAAGCGCACGCCCATCACGCGGCCGGCCGGGCTCACGTGCAGCACGGGCGCGCGGTGTAGCTTGTGGTGGCTGCGGCCCGTCTCCTGCGACAGCGTCACGTTCGCCCAGTCGACCGGCGTGTCGGCCAGCAGCCGGAAGGCCTCGGGCTGCAGCCGGCGCAGCTGGTGCGCCACGTGCACGGCATCGGTGAACTCGGAGCGGCCGCCGCCGCCGCTGTGCTGGCGGCGCACGTGCAGCAGCTGCACTTGCGGCTGATGCTCGTAGTAGGGCAGGTCCGTGTGCATGTTGAGCCGCTTTGTCGTGTAGGCGATGTTGATGGGGTCGACTTTGTTGCGCACCTCGAAGATGGTCTGGTAGTGGGTAGTACGCGGGTAGCCGATCGTGTCCACAAGGCGGCGCACCTGGTCGCGCTGCTGGCCGCAGTTCTTCACCACCACCAGGCCATAACGCTCCAGCGCCACCAGCAGCTCCAGCCGCGTCGGCTCGCTCTCCAGCACGCGCTGGAAGTCTGCGCACGGCAGGTGGTCGGCCAGTGAAGCGTCCCAGTGGCAGCGCTCCAGCGTGTGCTCCTCCAGTCGCCGGCGCTGCTCCTCCGGCCGGAACGAGCGCGCCAGCAGCCAGTCGGCGGCGTACCGGCTCTGGTGACCGCCGGCCCAGGTCAGGTGCAGCTCATCGCCGTCCGCCGACGGTGCGCACTCAAGCACCGTCGCGTCCACGTCGAGGTCGCGCAGTACGAGCGCACGCACGAACGTTGGCCGGTCTAGGAAGCAGTCCGAGCACTGACAGTTGTCGCGCATCCAGACGAACGGGTAGAGCGACTCGGAGCCGTCACGCCACTGCACGCGCACGCAGCGACCGGCCTCGCCGGCCTCGACCAGCTCGGCGGCGTCCACGAGCGGGACCGACGCCGGCGCCGGCTGCGGCCGATCCTCCCGCGGCTGCGGCAGGTCGGCGGTGCCGCGTGGGTCGGAGCGCTGGGCGAGGCCAGCGCAGCCCAGCCGCTGCGGCGCGCCGCGGCCGGTCGGCGCGCCGGGACGGGCCGCCGCCCCGCCAGCCAGCGCGGTCAGGCGCCGGGCCGCGGCCGCCGGGCCCGGCCAGGCAGGCGGCCCGACGCTTCCGAGCTGGGAGAGCAGCTGGGAGAAGCGAGCCGCCCTCATGGCGACAGAGGCCGGCCGGCGCTCGGCGGAGGACTGGCACCGGCACCGCCGCGCGGCTGCTTTACAGCTCAGTCCGGCTGGACTTTGTACTGCGACTTTGACCGGGCATCTGGTTACGTTGTCGACAGGGTGGAGCAGGCGGCTGGGAGGCCAGAGCCAGTGAACGGGGGGCAAGCCACGATGATGCAATTCACCCTCAACAGAAACAGCATGCCATCAAAGCCGTCTTTCGCAATGGTCATTATCGACCGACTGGACGACACAGCCGGTAAGTCCCTTACACGTAGCGAGTCCGTTTTTCGCGTGTAAACAAACTCTTATACCACGACAATGAATCACGCGTGTGACTCCTATGCCGGTAATGCGGGGCCATTTTCCGTTGTTAAGGGTTATCGATAGTTGGTGTTTTGGTTTAGAGCACTTTCGACCAGTAATGATCATTTTCAGGGCTTTGTGGTTAAGAAGAATGAATAGCAGTGGAGCAGGAATACACGCGCCTGGGGGACCAACCATCGAGCCTTAGCCCGCACGGGGACCCACTTGCGGAATATGCTCCGAGCACCCGGTCGGGGTTCCCCTCCAAGGGCCTGTCGGCTCACTCGCAGCTGGGGCATGCAGCCTGCCCCCGACCGACGGGCGTCGCGAGTATGCAGGATGACGCAAGAAAGAGGAAAGAGGTGTGGGTAAGGGCTATCCTAAACTACCTTGTTTGATGCAAAATGTATACGGCATGCTACAGCTGTGATCCAACATCACCTGCCAAACAAAGCGACTTCTCGTGGTATGCACGGGTGCATGGACCTGCCAACAATACGCGTAGAGTGTTCTTGCCATTTTGAATGTTGCCAGCCCACAAAATGGTCATGGGGTCGACAAATCTCAAAGGTTTTTCCAGTCATCATCTTAGCACCTTCTACAGCTGAGCCTAATAATGACAAAACGTTATTCGAATAAACACAAGGTCTTAATAAGTCCATATAATACTATATTGACAAGGCACATTTCTCCTACATTTGTATAAAACGGACCCAGCCCTCCCTCCCACCCCACCCACTTCACCCTGCGCTTCCAGATCAGATAAGCCCAGTCCACATCGGTCCAATATCACATTTCACTGCAACATCTACAGTGGCACACGGACACGCATGCATAGCGGAGGAAGGCACGTCAATTCAAGCATTAACAACATAATCCAACATGTCAAGTCGCCTTAGGTCGCACACCAACCACAAATGGAGCTAACAATGTTGCGCACTTCCGTTAACAGCGGCGCGCCGGCGGGCGGCACAAACGGCCAGCCGCCGTGACTTGGCACAGGGGAGAAGGCGCGACTGTGGCGCCACCACAGCGCTGGCGGCGGCGGCGGCGGCGGCAGCGCCGCCTGCCGGCTCACACGGTCGTCTCGCTAGGGCAGGCGTCGGCCGCCCCGGCGGCGTCCGGCTCCCGCTCCATGGCGCCGTAGTACTCGTAGGGCGCCTCGTCAGCGGGTGTGCGACGTCCCGCCCACCGGGCCACGCCCTCCGCCACGGGCACGCCCACAGAGTTCGGCGACGACGCGCCGTAGCAGTTCGCGGCGAACGGGCCGCCGGGATGCGACGGCCCGACGGCCGGGTAGGCCACACTGGGCGGCGCGCTGTTCACGAACGTCCCGGCGGCGTGCGCGGGCGCCGGGTACGCCCCGCTAGGTGGCGCGCTGCTCGCGAAGGGCGCGCCCGGGTGCGCGCAGCTCGGGTAGGCTCCGCTGGCCGGCGGCGAGCCGCCGAACGGGCCGGCCGCGCCGCCGGCCGCGTACCCGGTCTCTGAGAGCGGACCGTAGCCGTAGTCGGCGCCGTAGCCGTGACGAGGGCCGCCGGCCAGCGAGCCGTGCAGCAGACCTCGACTCGCCACCATGTGGTACTCAGGGTTGTCCATGCTGACCATGAACGGGTGCTGGTGCGCGGTGGGGGCCCGCGAAGACTCGCCTGGAAAACAACACCGGCCTCATGTTGCAGGTTGCACCAGCTTGAAATACCAACACATAAACTCAGGATATCAGCATGGACTCGGAAATCACAAAAAGACGGCTGCAGTGCTCCTCACGCATATCGTGGGTACCGTCTTAAAAACTACAGTCGCCACCTGCACGGAGCTTCATTTTATCTGATAATTTAACTGAAAGAAGCATAACGCCATGTAGCAACATTCTGCCAAGTTTAACACAATGCAAGTGCCATGTGCTTCCTTGTAACACCTTCACGATACATATACTGCACACCGTTTCAGACAAAACCACCTAGACTCACAATCAAAGTCTCATACCACACTTTCACAAAAAGTTCCGGACCGGACGAGCTCCCTCCTCACGGTCCGGCGACCGCGAACGCAAACCTACCTGGCTGGTATCCTGCCGCCAGATCCATGTACCCTC
Source organism: Pollicipes pollicipes (assembly GCF_011947565.3). Lineage (NCBI taxonomy): Eukaryota > Metazoa > Arthropoda > Thecostraca > Pollicipedomorpha > Pollicipedidae > Pollicipes > Pollicipes pollicipes. The sequence goes on along the minus strand of NW_023597034.1, from coordinate 43,482,466 downwards.
CGGACGAGCACTGTCCGTTGGAGGGCATCAGGTAGTCGTCCTCGTCGAGCGGCAGGTGCAGCTTTAGCCCCGCCACGATGGCCTGGTGGGAGGTACCCGCGCCGGCGACCGGCAGCGAGGAGTAGCCTGTCGCCGGCTCGAAACAGTCGTTATCGCCCAGATCGCCGTCTGCGGAAAGAAAAACGTAGATGAAAGTTAGATACGGGTGAGAGCTTACAGGGCAAGAGTTGTGGATTGGTAGCTTGCTTATTAGCGCATGAGTCGGTGATTTTAGCTGCGGTTCCCAAATACGGAGCCCATTGGTTCAAGCACGCTCTGCCGTTCTCCACAAACAGCTTGAAGTTAAGGTATTAAAGAGTGCGCCCGATTTAGAAATTAAGACCCTTACTACGTCGCCAGCCTCTGCCACGTTGAATCCCTGGTTCGCGAGTGGTGTTCCGCGTCGCTCCGACGCTCACGCTCGGCGTCGCTCCCCCGGGCCGGCGCACTGACTCACCGGCGGAGTGCAGGCAGTCCCCGGGGCTGGAGGACACAGAGTCAGTGCGTCCTTTGCCGCTGCCGTCGGCCGAGCAGCGCGGCTGGCGGCCGGCGCACGTGGCCGGCGAGCCGGGCCGCGGCCACTCGTCCACCTCGTCCTGCAGCGTGGCCAGCGACGACGCCGGGTAGCCGGAGCGCAGCGATGGCGCCGCCGTGCTGAAGCCCGTGTGGCCCTGCGGGTTCAGGTACTCGCCGGCGTTCACCAGCACGTCGGTCGGTCCGTCCAGCGCCGAGGCGGCCAGGCTGCGCATCAGCTCCCGCTCGTCCTGCCGGGCGAGGGGGGGGGGGGGGGGGGGGGCGTCAGCGGAGCGAGTAGCTGTGGCGGTGCTGTTGGTGCTGGTCATGAGTGCTGCGTCGCACACTTTCATGGCTTTAGGATAGTTGTCTGCGTCAGATTCCGTGACGTTGTAATACCAGTCTTGGTGGAAGCAAGGGCTGGTATTTGGGATCGTTCACACGCGCCTCTAACCGGTATCACTCCGCTCTTCCATTACTAATCTTCGAATCAGGTACCTCGAACCAACAACTCGATAAACACGTGACACAGTTCCTTAAGGACGTGAGGTGGATGAATGCAAACTTCAAGAATTCGCAGTATGCATCGTAGTTACCACTCTGCAGAGCCAGAGCGGGAGCCAAGGCCGGGCGGACCCCTTTCGTCCGAACACTCACCTGCTGTGTGTAGGAAGGCAGACGCATCAGCCGGTCGCCGGGGATGACCAGGTAGCGACCGGGGTCGCGCGACATTTTGGCAAACTCTTCAGACAGCTCGCGGAACGTGGGACGCGAGTCGGCGTCCAGCATCCAGCACTTGATCATGATCATGTAGATCTCGATGGAGCAGCAGCCGGGCTGTGGCAGCCGCTCGCCCTTCTCCAGCAGGTCGGGCACGTCCTTGGCCGGCACGTTCTCGTATGGCCGGCCGCCATACGTCAGCAGCTCCCACACCGTCACACCTGGCGGGCAGACGGACGCGTCAGTCGATCGTCACGGACTCGTGGCTGTGTACACCATCGCATCCGGAAATAATTGTATCTATTTTTGCAAATGCATACGCCTCCAAATGCTAAAAAATACAATTGAGAGGCGGATACCTTAAGTCGCAATTTTCAGCGACGGTTCTGAACAAAAATGCCCGAACACCACGTCAGTAACACCTTTTACGACCAGCTAAGAAATACAAGATGGCCGCTACAAAACCTAATGCCGCTTGTAAGTCACGCATCACTTTACAAACGATGCTTCGCAGCGCTCGCCGCTTCACGACTCACCGAACGCCCAGACGTCGCTCTTGTGGTTGAAGATGCGGTGCTGGATGCACTCGAGCGCCAGCCACTTGATGGGCATCTTGCCGCCGGCCGCCTTGTACTCCTCCTCGTTGATGTCGAGCAGCTTGGCCAGCCCGAAGTCGGTGATCTTGACCGAGTTGGGAGTCTGCACGAGCACGTTGCGCGCAGCCAGATCGCGGTGCACCAGCCGCCGCTCCTCCAGGTAAGCCATGCCGCGCGCGATCTGCGTGCACCAGTTCAGCAGCGGCTTGCTGCCGATCTTGCTGCGGTTATTGCGCACGTAGTCGAGCAGGCAGCCGAGCGGCATCAGCTGCGTCACCAGCATCATCTGCGATGTCATGCAGACAGCCAGCAGCGGCAGCAGGTTCGGGTGGTCCAGCGACGCCATGATGTACGCCTCCTCCAAGATCTCCTTGTTGGTGTCGGCGCCAGTGCCCTCGCGCAGGACCTTGATGGCTACTGGGATCTTCACGTGCTCCTCCTCCGGCACCCAGACACCCTTGTAGACGGTGCCAAACGCGCCGAAGCCGAGGATGCCGCCCTTGCGCAGCTCGATCTCCTTGACGATACGCAGCTTGGCCAAGTTCGGCTTGACGTTAGTCACTTTGAGCGGCTCGTTGAGACCCTCTTTGCTCATAATCATCGTCATCTTCAGCATGTCCTCCTTCTTCTTGTCGCTGCGGCACTTGCAGATCACGCCGGTAGCGAGCGCCAGCAGGACGACAAGCGTGACAACCACTGAGGACGCGATGATGGTGACGCTGTCTCCCGAGCCGTGCAGTGGCAGCGCATCCGTCTCGCTCGAGCAGTACGGGTCATCGCCATCCTCCGGGAAGATCTTGTGCGGGTGCGAGTCCGGACAGTGGGCCGTGCAGTTGAAGGCAGAGCTGTTGGTTGAGCCATCAGCAGCGTCCTGCGGAGGAGGCACGGTCAGCAGCTGCGGCGATGGTCTGAAGCTCCAGCACTCCCTGGAGCTTTGTCATTGGAAGCATTGCTTAAAAGAAATGTAAACGAATGCATGAATGATCAGAGATATGTTAGAATGTACCAACGCCTCCCTTTTACGTGCAAGACAGCCCTGAGAATCGGCGTAACGCCGGAGGCACTATTTACGTGGTGACAGAAAACCAACACCGCCAAAAAAGAAACAGCGATGTTGATCTGCTTTTTCTCTAACTCCCCTTAAATCTGATATGATGAACGTTGCCTAACTCCAGCCCGGGACGAAAGCAGGCCCCAAATCAGAAGAGGAGAACACTGTGGTCACGAAACTAATTGCCACACACATTCCCTAGTCATGACGAGCCTCAGAACGCCCTACGCCCCAAGCGCCGCACGACGTGCAACGCTCGCCCACACACTGACCAGATAGATGCGGTAGTTCCTGCAGGCCTTGCAGCGCTGGCCGGGTCCGTAGCAGCCGCGACACTCGCTGGCACAACGCAGACACTGGTGGCGCTCCTCGTCGGCGAAGAAGTCGTCCTCGCACGCGTCCTCGCACTGCTCGCCGTTGCGGTAGCGCACGCACTCGTGGCAGACGTTCACGTGGAACCTGTGGACGAGACGACGCGCGTCCGTCAGAACAGATCGACGCCGAAGATCATACTGAATGACTACGAGCGTTCAACTCAGCATGAGTATAAGAACATTAACTGTACCGCGTTGATTGCACAGTGACATTTGGTAGCTGCACAACTCGAGCAGATATGTACGTTAAAGGGTGACGCTATTTTTAGTCTTAGCGATGTTGTGTGCGACGTGTTATGTTGACACAATAATTAAGAAATGCCCAGGCTGCAAAACCAGAAAGACACATGACGTTTAAGAGACCATTCGGTTTGGGTTGGAGTGATCTGGTGAAAATTCAAACCACTTAGCTTGTGTAAGGAAGCTGCCTGGATGTGCGCATAAAGATGATGTGTAGATGGATAGATCGGATCGAAAGCAACAAGCAGTATTGCGTAGGCTAATCGCCACTGTAAATCTGGCAGCTGTAGTCTGTCAGAACCTAGACATTTCCAGCAAGGTGAGATCCCGAGACCACTCACCCGAAGCCGGTGCAGTTTTTGCAGCGTGGATGACAGCCGCGGCAGATACTCTTCCCAGCCAGGGCACGCAGCGGACCCTGCTTTTGCCAGCCGACGAACTCGAAGTAGGTTCCCATCGGACACGTCTCGTTCACGTTCAGGCACCGGTCCTGGGGCGAGAAGGCGGCGCGATGTCACGTCACGTCACGTGATGTCTCCGAGTGTCTCCGAGAGAAGGTCACGTGATGTCTCGGAGCGTCAGCTGCGGGGACGATCTGAGCGGCCGTGGCTTGCGCCATCGCTCAGAGCCAGAGCCGGCGCGCGTCGGTGGGAGCGCCGAGGCACACCTGCCAGCGCCGGCCGTGCAGCTGGCCGAGCCGCCGACAGCTGGCGAACGTCTCGCCGTGGCGCGGCGGAATGCGGGACCTCCAGCGATCGACAAGTCACGAGCAGATGCGAGAGGTCTGTCGTTCCCGTTGGCCTGCGCTTACAGCACGGTCGAGGAGTTTCACACGAAGATGTAGTACGATTGTGTACTTTGGTGGGAGCGGAGGTGCTGAATAATGACTGCTATTTACGACAGCAGCCCCGTCTGACGCGCCGTGCAGCATACGAGATGAGGTGTCAAGCGAGATCGAATCATGAATTTTGCTGGGAAGACGTACGCCTGGCAGGCAACACACGTCGCAAATCACCCGCACCAGCTCAAGATCGATGAATGCCCCCCCCCCCCCCCCTTCCTCTGCTTTCCCACCAGCTGCAGCTGGTCCGAGAGTCGGCGAGACTCACCACTGAGCCGTCGCTGGCCAGAACAGCCCCCTCGCAGCTGAAGCAGCCGCCTTCGCCGACCGTGTTGGCCGGGCCCGAGCAGCCGCTCACGCAGTTGGCGTGACACGGCAGGCACTCGCCCGCCGCGTCGTACTTGGTCGCCGGACACTGCGCCACGCAGTACGGGCCGTCGCGCACGTGCTTGCAGCGCACGCACTGGCCGGGCCCGTGGCCGGTGCACGGGCCGTCGCACTCCTTGTGACAGATGTCGCACGTGTCCTCCGAGCGCTGGTACATCCTGAGGGCGGCGAGCGCGGTCAGGGCCTCGGAGTGCGACGGCAAGGCACTTCGGATTGAGCTCGCGCTTGGAAGGTGGGCCACACTGGCAGAGACCGCAAGGTAGGAGATAGCTCCCCCGTCAAGGAAGCACGCCAAAAATCACACGATTTCACATCCGTCACCAGAGATACTCTGGGACGGGCGTCGGGCTGCGGGTGATCCGGTGCCGACAGCTCGCCACGCAGGTCGGCACGAGGGCCCGTGCGCGCGTGACTCTCACCCCAGTGACTGGTCACACTTCTCCACGCAGCGGTCGCCGACGCGAAAGTGGCGACAGCGCAGGCAGCTGGAGGCATCAGCCGCCCAGCAGCCGTCCTCGGTGCACTGCTCGTGACAGACGAGGCCATGGGCCGCTGCGGACGGAGGCAGATGGTCGGGGCGGGCCAGGCGATCATAGCGCGGAGGCAAAACACCGCACAGGAGCCGCCGGGTACGCCGGTGCAGACACGAAGACAGACGTGAAACATCGCACGGGAGTCGTCAGGGTACATGGGTATAGACACAGACACAGGCACAGACACGAAACACCGCACGGGAGTCGTCGGAGTACACAGGTGCAGACAGACACAGACACGAAACGTCGTCCCGATCTGGTCGCTAGTTTACACACATGCCATACCGAAATTCCATCTTGCAACTCTGGCATGTATAAGCACAACACGGACGAGGAATGTCTACCGTTGCTCATCACTCTATTCAGCATGCAGGGCGATGACAGATCTTCCAAGAAGCCGGGGTGTTTATCGTGCTTGAGTTCTCAGTGTCGGACAGTGTGTGCATTTGTACGTCATGCAATGTCTACTCAGAATGATAAACGCACGTATAAGCGACAGCAAGCTCCGTTCGGCGCCTGTGCATACAAGTTTGGCGCGTGCAGCTCGCACCAGTGTCTCATCTCGTCCGCTGCCCTTTGGGGCAACCCCTCGAGCAGGGGCGCAGGTCGGCTGAGCTCGCGTTGACTCACCGCAGTCGCTGGCGTTCCTGTTCGTCCCGACCATGACGTCGTAGGAGGACTGCGACTTCTTGTCGTGTGAGATGAACGCCTGCCAGTTGATGCCGTCGGCGAAGCAGAGCCGCTTGTTCTCGGCGATCAGCACGCCGCCCGAGCGCACCTTCTGGAAGGCGTTCAGTCCAAGCGACTCGAGCGACGTCTTGATCACGTAAAGCGCCGTGAAATACTCGTACTTGAAACGGCCGCCGATGATCTCCAGGCCGCGCAGGAAGCTCAGATCGCGGAACTCGGGGTGGTACGCGTCGATCTGCACGTAGCCGGTGATCTCGCGGACCGTGCTCAGCACCTCCAGGCGGCGCGGGTGCATCTTGCCGTAGTGCGGCCCGAAAGAGTAGTTGTTGTAGATCTCCTGGTAGCCGTCGAACGAGTGCTGCATCACCCGCAGCGAGCCCTGCAGGATGGTGCAGTTCTTGAAGTGGTCGATGTTGCCGGCGTGGATAATCCCGTCCTTGCCGATCTCGCACACCTTGGGGCAGGGTCCGTTGCAGGGAACACACTCGCCCTTGACAGCCTTCTTGTTGGGCGGACAGGCGCGCACGCACGCGCTGCTGTCCTTGAGCAAGTGTTCGGGACACTCGCGCACGCACGTGGCACCGTACGCGAACTTGCCGTCCGGGTTCGGCTCCCACGAATACGTGATGGAGTTGTAGCGCATCATGGACGGACACTCCTGCTTGCAGACGCCGTTGTCGTAGAAGTTCCGACATGCGAGGCAGTCAGACTGGGTGGGACCCGTGCAGCCGCCAGCGCAGAAGAGGTGGCAGCACTGGCGCGGCTCCGGACCGAAGCAGCGGCCGCCGTGGCACTGAGGCGAGCAGTTGATCTTGCTGAGCCGCTGACAGTTGTCGGCGCCGGGCCCCCAGCAGCCGCCCTCGGCCGGGCAGGACTCGTGGCAGCTCGAGCAATTCCGCTCGCGTTCCGTGAAGTTGTACACGTATACGTCGATCGCGCCCGGCCCGGTCAGGATCTCGTCCCAGTTGATCGATTTAATGTGGCAGAGGTTGTAGTTGTTGAAGATGCCCACGCTGCCGGCCAGTACGTCTGAAGAGAGCAAATGGCCCATCAGACAGCGGCCCTCGCCGGTTTACAGCTGACGCAACTCAAGATCAGAGGTCAGGACAGTTCGAACAGACGTGGTGAGGGCGACGAAATTGAACCGTATACGCATTCGGTGTCACTGCGACGGTGGAAAACAGCGCATAACACACATCATCCAAGGGCTGGTCACCGTCAGTAGCAGCCTGTCAGGAGTTCTGGTGCTCCGAGGAACGGCAAAAAAGAATGTCACCCCATGACCCCATGATCAGAGAACCAATGTACCAATGTCAGCCAATAATGGCAGCGAACGTTGAGCTACTCAGCGCCAACAAATGTCGACTGATCGATAATTGTAGAAATAGCATCCAGTGATACGTCCGTCAACGAATGGTCCCACCGCAGCGTGGACACTATCCCGTTGCGGCTCGGCTGGAACCATGCCAGTGAAAACAGCCATGTGCCGAGCCTGGAGCCTTTCCTCTGGGCACGGAATACGGCACACTACCACGGCTGGGGCGCCGGCCGTTTTTAGCGGCCACGCAGCACATCTGACGATCATCAGCTGCCCTTCCTGGGGTGGTCTGGTATCCGTCCGACCTCACGAAGACCGGAGACGTTTGCAACGCGTTCGGATCCACTCCTTTCGAACGGCTCTTTGAGAGCGCAGATGAAGACCATTGCCAATGCCGAATTCACCAACGCACTAGCATCCCTCCCACACACATACACGTGGAGACTCGATTTGTCCGGCGCTTGGCTCCTGTTTCGTCGAACCAGAAAACTCACCCCTGAGGGCCGGCATTTCCAGGCTGAGCATCTTGGACATGGTCACCATGAGGGAGAACTCCTCGTCACGCACGTTCAGCTTGAAGACTGTCCGCCCGCGGATGATCTGCAGCGAGGGCAGCACCAGCCGCTGCACGTCCACGTAGGAGATGAGGACGTATCCGGTCACCTGGGGTCACGTGGCAGTGATCAGTCCCACGTCGGGGCACGTCCACATGGGACCGGTTAGGCAGGGCTTCACACGGCAGGGGACCAGTCACTTGTCGGGGCAGGGACTCGGGTACGGCGGCGTCTGACAGGCGTCGAGTCCCAGGATGTCTGCACGACTGAATACAGATAAGCGATGATATGTTCTGTGTCTTAGCAACTGGTGCACTGCTTATGTGGATAGTACATGCATGTTTTTATTTCTGTTCATACACTGTGGACAGTCATGCACATATAAAATGGACGAATGTCACGCTGAAAATGTGACGTTTTCGTCCACTTCTCATTAGCTTGTCAATGCGTGAAGCCGCGCCGAAGTCCCCCAGATGAAGTACACCTGCCCCCCCCCCCCCCTCATCACAGCAAGAGCGTGTCTCTGTGGCAGCCGTCGGAGAAGTCTGTTCTCGGAACGCGGCCCTCCGAGCGTCGCCGGCGCTGCCGGCCCGCGCGCCGGCCCTCCGCCTCCGCCGGCCCACAAATTAATGTACAGGTTAATGGCCGGCCGGCCGGCGGCGGCCGACAACTGTGAAGTCACTGAGCGCGGGCGCGGCCGACCCGGCGCCGGCGGCCGCCGGCGGCGCGAGCGTGCAGCGCCGCCGCGGCCCGCTGTGCAGGCGGTGCCGGCGTCCGTCGCTGCATCATGCCGATGCGGGGCCAGATAGCCAGATGTGTGATTAGGCCGCCGGCGGTGGCCTGGCCGGCGCCTGCGCGGAGCTGGCGAGGGGGAGTGACCTACAGGCTTCTGCTTGATGTCACTGGAGAGCATGGCTCGCGGCGAGCTTAGTGTATGAAGCTTGTGTGCTTCGTTGCGGGTCTTTTAGGTGTTTAGGTAGGACTGCAGCTGCAGCTGCGGTCGCAGTGCTCTGTCCGAAGCTAGTCCACCAAGTGCAAACAGACAGTCTGCTGGGCCAAGAAAACGTGGGGGTGATGATACCGAACACATTTCAGTTAAACGAGACATAAAAGTTATACGCCTCGTTACAAGCTTCCTTTTGTGGGTAAATTAGCTTTTACGTCTGGAAGGGATGCTTAAGAACGAGGCTTACTGCTTGGAGTGAGATCCATACCAGGCACGGTTCATTTGCAACGCTCCGAGTTCTTATAAAGACTGTAACAACCCACAACAGAGGGCGTGCTTTTACACATTACAATCTGCTTATAGAATACATCACAGGAAAGCCGAACACATCAGGTCAGAAAATGATCCAGCACTACCACGCAGATAAGTAAAACAAAAAAAATAGCACAGCCCCTGCTTTCCTATAGTCAGTGTGGGCAGGGCGTATGAATCGCTTTTGGAACTGCGGAAACAAAAAATCAGGCACCTATTAGAATTGTGCTGGGCACGAAAACAACAGTTCGTTTTAGAACAGTCGCTGATATATCAACGCAAAAGAACCGCGATCACACGTATCACTGATGGGGTAATTCAAATACGGAAGTTCTTTCCGATGCCCGCAGTCTCTTTTACCCAATGTAGGCCATTCAATGCTAGGAGACATGTTCTCTTCACCTAAACATATAGGTCACAGTTCGCTGCAATGCAGAGGGAGCTACATCACTCGCGTTGTCAGCATGGCCAGCCCAAAAATAGCACGCCGGACGGCTGTCTTTGTTCTGTCCTGTTATCTGCGTGTAAATCTTCCCGGAAATTGCACGTGATATCACTTGGGAAGAAATGTTTCACGCACTTGGAGCAAAGACCTTATCATGCTGGGCACATACAGGTTGCCATTTGTAAATGGGCGGAAACATGCAGATCGTGGCTTAATGTCCTCCACATTACCTATCGCCTGGGAATATTGCATGAACGCAGAAAACACGCATGTGGCCAAGGATAACCCCAATATCTCAGGCTAACGTCGTGTCATTCATACCGAATTGAAAGCATCAACCCGTCCTGTTGCCCGCGCATTGCAATAACGAGCATCTAACGGGTCATGGCTTTCCAAGATCTACTGGATGTACTTTCTTTCCCGCAAAACATCATTTGAGTTGGTTCATTGCAATCCCACAGCTACGCTGTGTGCACATGTACGAGTGTGAGCCCCCTGTATCTGTGGCGGACTGCACCAAGGCCCCTGCACCCGGAGAGACGTCGCCGTTGTTTACCTATCCGACCAGTCACCGACTGATGGTGTTGATCGGGCCCCGTTCGGCTGCGTCACGGGCTACCCTCCGCCCCCTGCACTGATAGCGGTGACCGGGGCCTGTTCGGCTGCGTCACGGGCCACCCTCCGCCCCCCTGCACTATCACTGGTTCTGATGGGACGCAGATTAGTCCCGCTCACAGTCTGGGGCCGGCCGATCGCCGAACAGAGCAGGCAGCTGTGTGGCCCCGGTGACCGGCGGTGCGGCAGCTGTCGGGCGCCTCCCCCCCCCCCCTCTCGGCAGACCGTGTGAACGTCTGTGTGCCTTAGCTAATGTGACCGCTCTGTACGGATACATTCGCAATTATTAACCCCGGTGTGGTACACTTCACTGCTTGTCGCAACACGACCTGTTCATGTACACAAACATCGCGGCACATTTGGGATGCGGGGACGATCGAGTGAAATATTGACGAGTTGTAGCGTTCGATTTAGTGCAAAGTTTTGGGCTCTTGGTTTTCACACTATCTGCCTCGCCGGCAGATACGCAACCACTGTGTTTGTTTAGCTGATTTCTACATCCGTCAAAATACAATGTTTTATGACAACAGTGACCATTGTCAACTGCTGTTCGAAAGTAACTATCAAGGATATATACTTAATAGAAATAGGACTGAACTTATGAGGATGGCAACATACTTCACTGAATTACATCGGGTAGCTCTTAACTTACGACGTCAACCTGCTTTGCTTTGGACCTGAGTAATAACAAAGACCCATTGCATTCTCACTTCGCACTTTTCAAAATGTAACTTATCTAAGGTTGTGTCATTCTTTGTCGCTTATCTACCACATAAGGACTGATGACTATTTTCAATGAAAATTTATGTGATTATAACACGCTGCTGCTCGGTGTCAGAGATACACCAAGAGCTTAAAAGACATATCGCCCCCCCCCCCCAAGAAAACACCTTATATTTATTTGGCACGAGAATGCAGAATACGGGGCGTGACAATACGAAGCTCTGAGATAACACAGTGGAGGCTAGGCTTATCAGTTGCACCACAAAAGAGGGCAATTGCACTTGCAACATACAGGGGATAACGTTGACCCCAAATGGAAGATCTACCCCAAAACAAGTCGAGCGTTTCTGCAGGGCCAGCCGCGTCATCTGCACCAGCCGCGTCATCTGCACCGGCGTGACCCCAGCAGCGGCCCAGCGCCCGGCGCAGGCTCGCGCAGGCGAATCTCGCCCTTCCCGCGCGCCGTCGCCAGCCCACCTCTCGGATATACTGCAGAAAGCTGAGGTCGAGCCGGTCGTCCTGCAGCCAGGTGAGCTCCAGGTTGCCGTCTACGTAGGTGCAGTTGGTGTAGCGGTCCCTGAGGTTCTGGTAGTGGGTGGTGCGGTTGCCCGGCACGGACATGCGTCCGCTCGTGCCGATGCAGACTGTGGGCACGGCGGGCCGGTCAGGCGCGGGGCAGGGGGTGCGGCGACGCCACAGACGCGGCGGCGCCAGCGCGGGCGCCGATCAGCGCATTGTGCATGCTGCGAGGGAAGACAAGTAGGAAGCGATGCACATCGGTTGTATATCACTGTCATAAAACAGCACCCTATACTTTGCTATAATCAACAGCGGCTGGATGGCTCAGTGCACGTTTGTTTTCTAATTAGAGGCAGAACAACAACGCATTTTCAAGATGTTGCCGCTCACGTACGCACGATGTTGTCGAACACGACCGTGCAATTGAAGGTACTTACTTTTTGGTTTATGCGGCATTTGAGGAGTGAAGACGTCAACAGACGGCTTCCCAAGGCCCTGACCCAGCGTCAGCACGCAACAAAACAGGAGCGCGCAGCCCACAAGGCTCGCGCCGCCCCGATTTGGCAGCATCCTGGCGATATGGCAGCCGACCGCGTACTATCTGCACGCGGCAGGCGAGGCCAGCTCGGAATGCACGGGCTCCGACATGGTATCACAGGGAGTGGAAGGTGGGCGGGCCGACTCAGACCGGCAGCTGAAAAAAGGACCAAGGGCCGTCACAGTGCGGTCAGCGTATGGGAGAATACAGGGCATGAGCAGCCGCATTCTTGTCCGGGCCGCCAGTCCGTGTGCGCCTCTCAGAGTTATTTGCTAGGCCGGCGTGTTCCGGACTTTTCTGCCCCGCGGCGACAAAGGGCGTCGTCCGCGGGGTCGTCACCTATCCTCAGTGACCGCCTGGCTTTATTGTTACTTGCTGATCCTTCCAACTCAAGCCGGGTAGACGCACTAGCATGCAGCTGTTCCGGTTTGTGCTGCGTGACCCTATCGAGGTCACAATAGCAGCTGTCCACGCACCAACCGGGCAGGGTGGCGTCAGTCCAAGCTCATGGTGTCCCCCCCCCTACCCCACCTGTTTTGTGTCCACGCTGCATTCCAATCTGCCTCGGCTACGGCTGTCAGCTCGGTTGGCCGGCCGATCCATTGTTATCACCGGGCGACGAAACAAAAACCGGCAGCAGCCCGGCGGGGCAGAGTGGTGCAACGAAGGCCGAGGTCAGAGTTGGAAGACATCGATGGAATTTAAGCCGCGAGCCCACGAGCAAATGTGCAAATCCCTCGTTACGGTGTGCTTTTCTCTAGCCGCGAATTCACTGCCGTGTACACGTCCATACATTCAAAACTTATTTCATCGTGATTTGAGTGTCGAAAGTAGGATATAAAAATTGGCTTGTAAAGGTACGGACAATGACCTCGATGGTATACGCCTCTGGCGGAGTTTCTCCGCATATTTTAGACGAGAGTACTAAAAGCGGTCCGTTTATGACCCAGTCCTCGGTGCTAGTAGCCTCAGTCGACTGTCCCGTCTTGAATGCGCGTGCGCCGTCCGTCGCTCAAAGGATCGCGGGCCTGGCATCGAGTCAATTGTCATGTGCTATGCAAAGCGCAAGCCGAACAAGCCATCAATCATACTCGCTCTCATGGAGAATGCCTGCTATTTTCTCGCGGCATGGCGGCGACCGTGCTCGATGCAAATTTGGGTTTGCAACCTGCCCAGGATGCATAGGGCACCAGGTACGGAATGTGCGTCTTAACCCCACCCCCCCCCCCCCCCCCCTCTATCGAGAAAACTCGGCGGTGCCGAGTGATGCTGGGTCCTCTAACCGGTCCCAAGCGCCTCAAATCTCTTCGGCACAGACGGTCGGCAGAGCGTCGACCCCACGCCGACCTCGACCGGTTTTACGGCTAACAGAACGTCCCACAGCCATCAGACTGATAATTGGTCCACAACGGGGAGAATTCAGTAAAAAAATGAAGCGGTCTCGGGCGGGTATCTAAAGTTCACCTTTCACTTCATACGGGGTGCAAAGGTGATTGACGGTGGACCACAAACTTGAGTAGCTCGATACTCTAATTGCAATTCAGTGGACACGGGTACGAAATCATAAAATTCGTTAATCCAAGACTTCATGCGATGAATATAAGCAATGTAGAGATTTAGTAGCATCCTATTCCGCTACTATTTCACATATTTCGCGTGCAGTTTATGGACATATTTGGTAGCATCCTCCATTCATATACGCATCGTGACAAGTCAAAACATCTACTGCTTGTGAGTCCGTGAGGGTGATGGGTCTGCACAACGCCACTCCGTTCCAGAGGGCCACACCGTTCCGTGTTCGAACAAAGCCGACTCTTAATATCAGCGCGTCCCATACAGCCGACCGCCTGTCAGGTACCCAGCCAGGACAAGCGTGAAGGGTATTCTGACGATGAAAGGTGCCGATGTCGGACGGCTGGCGGTCCCATCCGGAATCAGTGACGGGACGTCATGAGGTCGGCCCGCGGGGGCCGTCGGTCGTCCGCGTGTGGCACCCATCCCGTCAGCCGACCCCTCCGTCAGCAGAGGGCCGCGCCGGACGTGATGGCGCGCTCCAAGACGACCGTCTGAGGCCTTCGCTGGAACAATGACCCCGGCTGGACATTGGATCACGGGCTCTGAGCAGCGCGGTTGGCAGTCACCCGCGGCGTCTCTCCGCCTCTGTTGGATGCCGTGCTCTTTCAAAACTCGAAAGGACGCCTGTGACAAGCACTAATGCCCTCATCACTCGGCAGCGTAGTTCCACTGAGCTCTGCGCTCGCCGCTCTTCGGTGAATGTGTGCTCAACACCGCCCTTGTTTTCGGCAGGGCCGGGATTCACTGCTAGTCAGAGGAGCCAAAGCTTCGCTCTGTCAGCGGACGGCGGCATACCCAGCGCGGGGCATGCACAGGCGTAGGATAACGCTGGCTGCACTGCCCGTTACGTTGTGCCCGCACGCAACACGAGTCCAAGGCGAAAATCTCGCTTTGACTTGTTTCAACCAAATCCACGCATCTTCTGAGACCGTGAGTAACTATCTAAGAGTTAAAAGACTGAGAAACTATATACAAGTTACATTTTCGTCTGTATACAATCATGATTCAGCCCATTGTTACAAAACGGCTTGAGCTTTATACTAGCATATGACTTAACTTACACGGTTTTTGACCATATCGTAGTGTTCGGTGTATCACCAGCAATAGCACAAATACGCATGCAGCCCAGGGCAGAGCTGCAATGAAATGCAACATGTCGATTGCGGATGCAATTTCTAGATCAACATCATTTGGCGATGGGCCAGCTCATAAACCTTATTAAAGGCAATCCGCTTCTGGAAGCGAAAGTGCCAGCATATATTGCATGTTTACATACATAGCCTACCGGATGGCGCAAGAATTCCACCGCAGGCATGAGACAGCAAGATATGCGCGACGGTCCGTGACTTCCGCGTGTCTGCTGCTTGCCTTTCACACGGCCCCGCCACGCGACAGCACACCTGCGCCGGGCAGCTCAGGCAGCGACGTGATCGTCAAAGATTGCCAGGAAACAGTGGGTTCTAGATGTTAACCCGACGGTTAACATGTTAGCTGTTAGATATGCCATGTTAGGCGTTAGATATGCCGGGTCTCACCTCCGGTCCCGTGGATCACATGGTCGACCAATTGCCCTTGGCCGACGGACTCAGACTTATATTCATCTCTCCGTCAGTCCACTCTAAGTCGGCTTTTTGCCGTCTCTCGCACTTCCAGCCAGGAAACGTTGAACGACCGGCGGCCGGTCTGCCCAACACCCGACCGGGGACGTCTCATCCGGCGACCTCCGCCACCAGCCAGATCGTGCCCAGCGTTGGCCGGCCGGAGTCGGACGGCTCCTGCTAACCGGAGCCCCACGGCCGGCTCCAGCTAACCGGAGCCCATGGCCGGCTCCAGCTAACCAGGGCCCCACCGGCCGGCTCCAGCTAACAGGAGCCCCGCCGGCCAGCTCCAGCTAACAGGAGTCCCGCCTGCCGGCTCCGGCTAACCGGAGCCCCGCCGGCCGACTCCGGCTAACCGGAGCCCCGCCGGCCGGCTCCGGCTAACCGGAGCCCCGCCGGTCGGCTCCAGCTAACCGGAGCCCCGCCGGTCGGCTCCGGCTAACCGGAGCCCCGCCGGCTGCCGCTGCTGCTCCTGCTGCCGTCGACCGCTGATCGGCCGCGGATAGCGTCCCGACACAGGTCCAGGCATTGGTCGGCGCAGCGGGAGCCGCGCCACTGATTTAAAGACTGATTTCCACGCAGATAGGCCTGCTCTTTTTCACGTGCTGAACATTTTTCAAACACTGTTATGTTACACAGGGTGATTAATATGCTTTTCTGGAAGCTTTTGTATGAAAACATCTGCGATTGTGTTAGAAATTCTGGACAGGGAAATGTCACAGTCATATTAACAAATGAAGGTGTGGTGGTTCAAGAAAATGGTGCGTGCCTTCTTTCAAAATAACTTAAAAATCAACCCTGAGGCCCAAATCATGTGGGTATGCCAAAAACCCACGCTCAGTCAACACTGCTGTATTCATAACCGTTGCGCTCAGACAAGACAATGGTGCCCTTCCAGGCCACCTTATTTCACATAATAGCAATAATTCTCGCATGACTCAACAACGTTGCACTTTACTTAGTTCCATTTCATGTGGCTCTGACTGGCCTCGACATAACCGATTATCACTCGTGTGCTTGTGTGTGACCACGTGTTACCGCGGTCACGGGAGCTTGACGTCACATTAACATGCACATTACAGTAAAACAACGGCCATTTTGTTCCTCAAAACGTCCGAAGATATTCAACCTTTCGTGCAAGGCTGGGCTGTCCAGCGTTGCAAACGTTACACCTTCAGAGCGGCCCTGAGTAACGTAAGTTAAAAATGCAAATGTCCAGGTACCTAACTATAAGTGAATACTTTTAGCCTTGTGACATTTTGGTTTGCTTATTTGAGTCTTTCAACAATTTTTTTCCGTATTACGTTTCGACGGATCCACTCGGCACTCAGAACATGAGCTTGAAAGAGCTCGCACTTTATTTGTGTTTGCTAGTGTCCAGATACTACAATGCTGTGCACTTAACGAGACAATAAGTCAACACACGGCTAAGACCTTCCCACACTCATCAAGACAGCGACATAAGGTGGCGAAACAGTGAGAACGAGGCTCCTCCTGAAACCAAGGGGGAGGAGCCTCTCCCCCCCCCCCCCTGCTCCTCCTTCCGCCACCTCCTCGGCTGCCGGCCCGTCTAATGGCTATTTTCTCCAAGACAGGGGTAGCATTGGCATAATCACTTCCTCGCCGCTGCTGGCGCCTGCCATCTGCTGCAACGTTTCCGGTTTCCCACGGAAGGGCGCGAGTGGTGTACCGGGACGAGATACTGGCCCCCGCGGCCGGATACGCGACGGCCGTTGGAGTGGGGGGTTTTTGAACAGGTGCGGTACGCGGCTCCGGATCAGGCGCGGAGCGAAAGGCAGCAGAAGACGCTGGATATTAGGGCTTCCGGCCGTCACGTCGCCGTTTCACAATTGGGTCCACTTGTGCAATGGCTTAACGAAAATAGCGTGATAATGTGGGGCATTTATAACAACCTGACTTTCGCCATCACATTTCGAAGCAGCCAAGATGCAAGACTCGGTCAAGTGCTGTGGTTAATGGGAGCGATAATGAAAACATGCGATGATATTTACGTAGGTGCTAAAGCGAAAGTGTAGACAATCGTGACTGCGCAAGAGGTCGCAAAGTGCAGCTTGGCAACTATAGAGGAATTACTCCACTACGGTAAACCAGCGAGGCAAGTCACTGAGACAGGCCTTCGATGCAAGTCTTCAACACAGATCAGTGAGGCCAGTCGATGAGGCAGACCTGCGAGATGAATCATCGAGACAGACCGGCGAGATGAATCACTGGGGCAGGTCCAAGAGTCACCGATACAGACGAACGAGGCGAGTTTCTCATACCGGCTCGCGATGCCAGCGGAGACAATCTTCCCCTTGATCCCAGCGGTCACCGAAAGAATAGCAGATGAACTCCGGTCCGAGGTCCGGGTTTCACACATCCCCGCGAGAAAACGAGCCGTGTTGTTTTACCATTGTCCTCAAAAGCGTAGTCCTGCCTTTACACACTACCTCCAAAACACCTTATCGCTTTACGATAGCCCTCCGCACACAAAAGCCGGCGGTAAACAGGGCAGCTCCCCGCGTCTGCCGCCGCCGGGCCGTGCCGCCGCCGGCCGTGACGGGTCCGCCCCGGTCGCGCCCGGCGCCGAGCCGACCGGTCGCCGGCCCGTCCCACTGTCGACCCTCCAGATCACACACAAACAGGCCGGTAAGCCGCCGAAGGCCGGGCGGCAAACAATGCGGCGGCGCGCGCCGGCCGGCGCGGCGTCCCCGCCGCCGGCGGCCACCGCTCAAGATGGCGGCCACTGTCAACCGGGCCGCGCCGACGGTCGGCCGGCGCCGGCAGATCTGGGTCAGCCGGCAGCGGCCGCGTCCTCCGCGCCGGCCGCATTGTGGCGCAGAGTGCGTCGCCTTCGCCTAGGTTGCACGCCCGATTCGGGCTCGTTTCAGGAGGCGGACGGCGGGACAGTGGGCTAAGTGGCCTGTCGTGCCGCCCCCTGTTATCGCGGCATCGGCGGCATTATCCGGTTGTAGGTTAAGCACCTGGGCACTTATAAGGTTATCTATGCTGTTCAGCGGTCTGACACGTGAATCGGACTACGGCTCAATAGCTCAGCACAAAGGACCGGTCTGCCTGCGTCAGGAGGTTTACGTTCCGGCAGGCCAGATCAGACGTCAGAGAAATACCATCTATTGTTCTTCTCAGCCATGTTGTACATCATCGCGAAATTCGTCATGTTTTGTGTAGTTAGCACTCCTTGCAGCGATTCTGTTGGATGCTTTGTTTGTTTAAGATGTTTTGAAGCTAAATGTTTTCGGAAAAGAACAACATAATATTGCATAATAGTATGAACTGTTATGATGCATTTAGCAAAATTGTGACTGAAACTTAACCAAAAAAGGAACATGAGAAAAGCTGAATTGGTGTACCGCTACTTTAGCCTCCTTTTAAAAATTGCAAACGCATTCTGCTTACGCCACGAGACAGCACCGGGTTCCCAAGAAGGCAATGATAAAAAACTGAGAAATGACTGACCAAATAGGTCTGAGCCTAGGTCCATCACATGCATTGTTTGATGTTTCTTACGTCAGCGATTGCCTAACCTTGCGGATTCTTAGCCAACCTGATTATGCAGCATGCGGGGAACTGGTGATTTCATCAAGGCTGCCGATCCTCTGCAGCCACATTGCAAAATGTTTCTGGATCATTCACAGTTAACTACTCGCTACGTCGCTGCGAAGTACTGCCGTTCCGATGAGCCAGCGCCTACAAACACAAACTCCCGCACAAAACAAGTCTTCAACTCATCGCCTTCATCACCTCAGTAATGCAGCTTTTAGCTCGGGGCCGTTAGCAGACGCGTGTCGCTGTTAGCCACGAGCATCTAAGCGGCTCACACCACCTGTCGAGCCCGAGCCACGAGTCAGCTGAACACGCAGTGGTGGAGAAGCTGATCTATGCGGTGCTCTCAAGTACGCCACGTGGGAACAACGCAGGAAAGAGGACTGACCAAACCAAGCCCGCTTAGCGGGTCCGCCCCAACGCTGGAGACTGCAACACCGAGTCACGCAGGAGCACCGAAGACTGCAGGGTGGTGTGGGGCAGTAGCACCACGGGCCGGCCTGCCGGCCACTCGCGTCAAGTCAGGCACGACCGTCACCGGCGCGCTCACGCTTCAGACCGGGGGAACGGGGGCAGCGGCGGCAACAAATTTGTCAGGACATGCATCATCCGCAGAAAGTTGAAGAGCGCGACCTAATCAGGATCCCTTGTCTCTCGCTACCATTGTGGCGAACATATGAGCCGATGGACTCCGGACAGACACATGCCCGGATCCCCAGGATGGATCCAGAATACCATAGTGCTCCATGTTAAAAGAATCCGAGATCAAATCCTGGAATCCTCTCCGGAGGGAAGGGGAGAGTTCCAGGCACATGCCTGCTTCCCGGAGTGTGTCTTTGGCGGACGTCGTTTCGAGGCAAGCCCGTGCCGTCGCCACAGAGCCGTCTGCGAAGCGAGCTCGCAGTATTGCACAGCTGGCCTCCTAAGCACACATTGACCGCAGTCGCACCAGGAATGTGCAGCCACAGAGACCTCGCGACCGCAAACTATGTGTGACCAAACCCCAGCGGTGACTGTTAAAATCGTTCAGCACATGCACAGTCTATAAAAATTTATAAGTGTGGCGTTACCGAGGCTTCTCGCTTCCCGCTACCACACGCGGCAAACATATGAAGTGATGGCTTTTCCGCAGTACGTGTCGCGCGCGTCACTGCAAGCCAGGCGGGTGTAGTAACGGCGGCGGCCACCGGAGCCGTCGGCGAAGCGAGTCCACGGCACTGCACAGCTGGCCTCCCAAGCACACATCGACCGCAGGCGCATCAGCGACGTGTGGCTGCCGAGAACTCCCATCCGCAAACTATGTGTGACGAAACGTCGGCGGTGACTTCATCCGCCGCAGCACGGGTTCTCACCAGCGGCACTGTCAAACGCCTAATCGCATACCGACGGACGGCCGTCGTCACCGCGTGACTCATGGCGTCATCTGCCGAGAGAGCCGACTGACCACTGAGGCCGGCGCCGGCGGGTCAGCACCAGCGCAGCGCCCGGTGGAAAGCCAGGTCGGTCCCCGGTTGGCTGCCCAGACCTTAGCATGCGTGTTCAACAGGTAAAAGTGGTTGCAGATTAAACAGACAATAGGATGAGCCTTCACATGTAGCTCTTCGGATATCGAGTTCGCCGGTCAGTGGAGCCGGAGCGTCCGTCGTAACGTGGCCAGTTACCCCTTCAGTGTCTGAGGAATGTCAGCGGCCTGGCCGCGAGGACGACGAGGACAGCTCGCTGCGTGGCTGCACCTCGCAACGGACCTGGTCCTGATCAGACAGACAGCGGAGCTGCGTCGTCGGACGCCTGTCCCCGAACTGCCCTAAAACTGCCGTTGTTGACAGGTGTGCCGTTCCCGTCACGGCTTCCACGCGGCTTTACCAGTCAGGCGCGCGGCTCAGCAACGACACAGCTCAGTCGCGTCGACTTGTGTGTCAACTATTGCAGGTGCAGTGGGGCGGGGGAGCGGGATCAGCGGAGAGCACGACAGCCTGATGTCTCGAAAATATGCGCTTCTTAACGAATTTATCCCACTCCGTTTCGATGAACGGAAAGCTTTGTTTGTGTTTTGCATTTGCAAAACAGCCTGTTATTTCGGCAAGATAACGGCCATGGTCATGAAATCTCATTCAAAGATGGCAAGCTTCGTGTATGACTTGGCTTTTTACACTATATTTTGTTATATTACAGCAAAGTATACTGGGAGCCAAACCAGCATCGATAAGCCCAAATCAACTTCGGAGCCGCCCACAAATTAAGATAAGTCGACGCCCCTGCCATAGCTTCTGCTGAAGGCTGAAAACATGGCGAAGAAACCAGCCCGGTTACAGCTACACACCTTCACGCACGGAGCTTTGCTGTCGGCGCCACGGGCCACGCGGTGAGGGTACACCAGCCCGGTCACAGCTACACACCTTCGCGCGCGGAGCTCTGCTCTCGGCCCCACGGGCCACGGGGTGAGGGGATACCAGCTCGATCACAGCTACACACCATCACGCACGGAGCTCTGCTCTCGGCGCCACGGATCATGCGGTGAGGGGATACCAGCTGGCAAGGCACGCGTCGGTAAGAGACCAGTCGCTGTTCCGTCACGTGCCATCCCGCCTCCCCCCCCCCCCCCCCCGCCAACCGGGCATCACAGATAGTCGGAGATGAACCAATCAGGTTCAAAACTACGCACCTCCTCATTGGCGGTGAGTGGTCTTCAACTTGACTTTCCCTCGTCCCTGGGTCCCAGACCCGCCGGACCAGGGACCACGCGCCGTCCGCCGGCCACGAGCGGACCATTGTCCGCGCGGCGACTGTTCATAATGTAGTGGATATTTTTCCCGGCCGGGGCGGCCCCGGCGGGACGCCGGCGCCCCCCGCCAGGCGCGCCGGCCGGCTACGTGGCGCCGCCGCCCGTGGACGGGCCCCGACAGCGCGCCAGATTGGTCTGACTACTCTGTCACCGAACGGCGGCGCGGCAGACTGGTCTACCACCGGTGGCGCCGTCACCGGACAGGCCTGACAGGCGGGGCAGACAGGGCCGGCGCAGGCGCCACCAGGAGTCCGGGACCGCCTGCAGGAATGGCCGAGTGGGCTTCGACACTCGTGCGGATTTGCCCGTGTTCGACAAACATCTCGCAAAGGAAAACAACTGCAATGAGTTTGTCGGCTTGTACGTTTCGTCATAGCTCGGACCCAAAGGGTGTCGGAGCATGACTCTGGAAAGTGGTTCCTTGGAGCACAGGTGTCAGGCATGGCGCTAACCGTGGGACCCTCAGCAAGCCGTCCTTCAAAATAGTCGCAAAGCTGCTTATTTCGACCCTGCATCTTGCACCACAGTCTACATAACGTGCAAGCATGTCGGCGTCTTTTAGCAACCACAAAAAGCCGACATTGTTTCCAGATTCGAGGCGCCACACGAATCTCTCGCTTTTTGCGCTTCGCCGTGATTCTGACAGCTTTACTGCGTTCGCCGCTGTGAACCTGTTCAGAAATGCAAATCGTTCCGCGTGGCAGCGCGGTCCGCCGCAGCACGCATGCGCCCTGCTGTTCGCCAGTCTCCGCGCAACCCCGCTCTCCTGGGGGCGGGACCGTCGCCCGCGGTCCTATCCCAAAACATGGCAGATAACAAGTTCGGTAATTGCGGCCTGTCCAGAAATCAGGGTCAGACCGAGCGCGGCGGGGAGGGGGTGGACCGACAGGGGGCGGCCGGCCGGCGCGCCGCCCGCCCCGCGCACATTAACCAGGCCCGTCGGGTCGGCAGGGGTTCGCGGCGGCTCGCTCCATCGCCGGTCTTTGTTTGAAAGCGAGCGGTGAGCGTCAGCGCGTGAGGGGGGCCGCTGCAGCGCGCCAGGACTGTGCACTGCCTCCTCTTGAGGAGCACATCATAACTCACTGCAAACAGACGGTATATACATGGGCTACATTGCACAGAAGGTACTTCGACATCCTCACGCCTCACACCATGAGATGGGCGAGCAGAACAGAAATTAAACAAATTAAACGAGCATTAACGAAATGGCACTGGCCACCTTTAATTCCGTTTACTGATAGCACGGCCGACGGGTTAATGGGTGCTCGAGGGGAGATGGATTGTTTTCCAGCGGTATCGGTGAAAACTTGACAACAGCTCGCCCGTCTGGCGGCCCGTCCGGGAGGCCATTAATTCGTGTTTACCGCGCTGGTTTCTGCCAACCGCCAGGCTGTTTTTCCCCATTCTTTGGGGCGGACGGACGGCCTGGACCCGCCGGCCACACGCCAGCGGGAGAGGGGGGGGGGGGGGCAGGTAAGGGGGAGGGGACAGCCTGGCACTGGCTACCTCATCCGTCATGAGGGAGTTAGAGCACGGCACCGCGAGTAAATGTATGGACAACCCGACCCAGGGACAACTTTCACAAGGGTCGCACCGACACGAACCGAGTCTGGCGGATTAGAGAGAGCAAGACAGCCGTGGCACTTACCCCACACGGTAAACGGCAAGGTCAATGCTTACATCTGGCATTTTAATCACAAAAATGAGGTTCTCGCGAGCAGGGGTAAATGAAGAAATGCCCGCAGATGTATCTTTGCTATTTACCCCGTCCGCGCTGATAACATTCCGTCATTAGATTTCCATCTCGTCTTTTGATTGGTCCGAGTCGAGCGTTCCTCTGTCAACGGCCCGGCCGCACCCCAGTCCACTGACCACTTACCAACAGACCGCTATGCAAGCACCGCATTAGGCTAACTACCGCCGTAACGCCTAGAAAGCTGACCCGCGGCCGGGCATGCGGCCGCTGTCGGAGCCGCCTCACTGACCCGACCAGCGCTCTGCCTCCGCTGACCCACTGCGGCAGGACTGCTCTCACCGAGCACACCCGAGCGTCAGCGGTGATCCAGCACCAGGGACTGGTGACGGCGGTCCGCCAGACGGTCCTGACACAGCCCCAGGTCCAGCACCAGCGCAGCAGCTGACAGCGGCGGTGAAGCCATCTGGTCGAGGCTTCAACCCGGCTCCAGCCCCAGCCCCAGCGCAGCAGCAGTCAGAGGCGGCCTTCGACATCCGACCCAGCCCCATCCCAGCACCGCCAACTGTCGGTTGCGGGCCCGCCACCTGCACCAGCGTCCACAATTGGATCACAGTGTCCCAGCCATCTAACAGACATTCCCAACGGGGCACGGTTGACCTGGCCCAGCCACGCCAAAGGAAAGGCACCGACCCACCAGTAATTCAGCCCCTGACCCAGCATCAACAGATAACAGCAACAGATTGGCCACTGATCAAGCCACATCAACATGCAACCGGAGGTCCACAGGCTGGCCCAGCCCAGCGAAATGGCAACGGCAGACCCATTACTTGACCTAGCCCGCTACATAACGGTTGGCGCGTTATCTCGCCACTTAAAGCCGGCCCACTGGATAATCCGGTTGTGACGTTCAATCACGTAATTAAAAGAGCATAAAGCCGTACAACTGAAATACGCGCAGCACCTAGCTCTCACATTCACCCGGTTAACCCGCGACGCTGCCAGTAGCATCTAGCTCTCACATTCACCCGGTTAGCCAGCGTCGCTGCCAGCAGCATCTCACGTAGGCGATGAGGTTACTTTTGCTACAGCATAAGTAACCTATATGTAAGATGTTGCAGTTTCCTGGATGACATAAATGTTCGGCATTGACACCCATGAGACTCCTCAAAGTTTTCATGCTCCGCAAGTCTGAAATCGATGAGTTTGACGCAATTGAAAGCCAAGGGCGCCCTTTCGCAAAATCAGTGGGGAGGAAAGGGGTGCTCAGCTTCGCTTTGATCAAAACCGGGTTCTAGATGGCAATTTGTGCTTAAATTTGAGCCAATTTTTATTGCATTTTGACGAAATATAAATACCGCTTTACAGCCTCGGGCGTTTGTTCACATCGCTTACATCTGTCGTATACACAGTGTTGAGTCTTGAGGGGCCCTGTCGATCGCTCTTGCAACAGCCGTTATATCTGCATGTACTAATGCCTGTAATCACAGGGCTCGCTGTCAAGGTAGAGAAGAGCTGAGAGTTGGTGAGAGGAGAGTCGGGCCTCTTCGACTGAATACGATACTACGTTCTTAAATGCGGCTGTATCATCCAAATGACCAAGATGGGCTTCAGATAGTCATTAATCCCTAATGCGCTGCTCTTTCCCACGGCACGACAGCATCTTCAGCGGGCACCGTTTGATGTCCGCTGGAGCCTTCCCTCGCCAGCGAGCGGCCCCGCGCCTCCTCCACCCTGCTCGATGATACCTGCCCGGGCCGTGCGGCGCCCCGCCGGCCCGGCCCGGACGGCCAGCGCCGGCAGCCGGCGCCCGGCCGGCCGTGCGTCGGCCGAGCGGCCGGCGGCGCCCGGCCGCGGTATGCGCGCCTCGCTGACGTCACGCCAAGATGGCGGCGCCGAGCGGCGGCGGCGGCACGGGCGCCGCGGCCGGCTCACAATGGTGCGCGCCCGGGCGCAAGGGTCTCGCGCTGTTGTGATGCGACGCGGCGGCAGCGGCCGCACCGGGATTTAAAGGGCTGCGGGAGCGGCGTGCGGTGGCGCTCCCACGCTGCAAGGGCGCCGCTGCTCCGCCTGGCCGCCATTCCCAGGCTGTTTAGTCGGCGGGTTAGTCACTGGCCGCGCGGCCGCCTGGGAAGTGTAGCGGCGGTGCCGCGCGCGGCCTCGCGTCGGTCGCCGCCGGGTAGCGTGTGACGTGGCTCTCCGCGGGAGACGCAGCGACCGGGCTGTACGGGGTACGCCTCCGTGCTTCTCGCTCGGAACTGTCCGAAGTCCAGCGTCCGCTGTCGGCGCCTGTCCTGAGTCGCACCAGGCTCCCACAGTTGCCAGCGAGGCCCAGAATTACTCACAAATCACCATACGTTGGGGGCAAAGGTCATCTCGTGGAGGCAGGGTCACACACGATCGGGCAAGGGCTGTCACATGGAAGCAGCCGTCCCATGACGAGGAGAGCGCATGCCATGGAAACAGGCGACCCCAGAACGACCTGTCCATGTCCACAGCGGCGGGGTAGGCCATGGCCGAGCGGGGCCTCACTCGCCTAGGTCAGATTAATCACACGAGGTCGCTGGCGTCCCGTGAGACCAGGCTAGCACATGACCAAACAGAGATATCCCCAGCGGCAGAATACAGGGCGGGCGGGCGGGCGGGCCGGTCCGCAGCAGCGGGGTAATCCGCCCACGGCTGTGCCGGTTGTGAGAACAGCCGATATCCATCCCGCTCGCGGGCCGAGAGCAGATCGGAGCCGAGATTGCGCGTGATCAGAGCTGTTTCCCAGAACAATAACGGCGCCGGCCGGTCGCCGTCGGCGGGCCTGGGACCGAGGGTGGAACTCGGCCTGCAGCCAGCCGGCGGGCCTCCCAGACAAAGAGCTGAACAGCGATCGGCTTCGATCAGCGCGGGCGGGCTTCACCATCGGCGATCAAAGCGGGTCGAGCTTCACCATCAGCGATCAGAGCGGGTCGAGCTTAACCATCAGCGATCAGGGCAGGGCGGGATTGACCATCGGCGATCAGAGCGGGATGGGCTT
This sequence comes from Pollicipes pollicipes, assembly GCF_011947565.3. Classification (NCBI taxonomy): domain Eukaryota; kingdom Metazoa; phylum Arthropoda; class Thecostraca; order Pollicipedomorpha; family Pollicipedidae; genus Pollicipes; species Pollicipes pollicipes. Next base: position 43,456,275 of record NW_023597034.1, on the reverse strand, counting down.
CACCAAGCGATCAGAGCCGGACGAGCTTCACCATCAGCGATCAGAGCGGGGCGGGCTTCACCATCGGCGGTCCGTCCGAGCCGCGACAGAGTCAGGCCGAATCAGCCCACTTCCATGCAGCACGCGCCGACCCGGAATGGGCTGGGCGTCGGGCGCAGCGGCGGCGCGTCCGTGGGTGGCGCCACATCGCTACATCAGACGAGCCTGGGACAACCCGGTGAGTAACGCTGCCCTCGACGAGGCCTCCGCGGACGCTGCCGGCAGCCTGGGAACGATGGGAATCGGGCTGGGCTTACAGTGGCCACTGTGGGGGCCGCGACCCCAGTCGAAGGACCGCGATACGGGTCAGGGGAACCGCGGCGCTCTGGGACCGGTCTTTATTTGAAGCCGCTATCGTTCCGGCATTGTTATTTATTTGAAGCCGGCCACGGACCAACGAAGTCAGAGCGCCAACCGCACGTGTGGGTACGGTGTAAGGTTGCTTGGTCTGGCTATGACCCAAACGTAGCCACGAAAGGCGTTAAGCGTAAGGATTAAATAGCATTCAAGGGTTTGACGGACACACAGCTTCAGAGGGGCATACAACCCACAATCCAAGACTGGGGACACAGGAGAGGACGCACATTCGGAGTGTAGTTTCGCAGCGTAAGTTGGAGTGTCTGGAAGGGACAGGGCATTACGCTTTAACCGGGCCTCTCCGGATTTGGCCCGAGTTACTCTCAAGGAAGGAGCCCCCATCCACAGTTGAATAGAAAACTAAAACCGTAGGTAATATACACGAGAAGACGACGTTGCGGACGGACGGATGAGGGAAGCGATGGTAGGGAACACGATCCGTTGAGATAAAAAAAAAATACCGGACGAGTGGAAACGCACAAGGAAGCGGGAGAATAGCTAGAAATCGGAAATGCACTTTATGAGAAAAGTGAGACCTTCAGCCAGCATGATGGAATAAACAGATGCATATGACTTACAACTTAAGGGTTTGCATCTTGACTGCTTTCACATCACTGTAACTTCCAAAATGTTTGTATTGTTAGTTGTTTTTATGGTGGCATATTAGCCTCTGCTGAAATGTTTCGTCATTGCATTCTTGTTCCATCAGACTTATTCTGGGCATGAGTGCACGGTGACCGGTCAAAGACCGACGAACAGAAACCAAGAGATAGACTAAGACCGACAAGTAATCCTAACCAGAACAGAAGATGGTATGCGAACGGAGGAGCCAGCAAGAGACACAGGAGACGAGCCAGGGTCCGGTGAGCGGGTTGAGAAATGGGCAGAGGATCCAACAAGAGACACAGGGGGCGAGCCGGCGCCCGGTGGGCGGGTTGAGAGGTGGGCAGAGGACCTAGCAAGAGACACAGGAGACGAGCCAGGGCCCGGTGAGCAGGCTGGGAGGGGGGCAGAGGACCCAGCAAGAGACGCAGGAGACGAGCCGGGGCCCGGTGAGCGGGTTGAGAGGTGGGTAGAGGACCCAGCAAGAGACACGGGAGACGAACCGGGGCCCGGTGAGCGGGGAGACACAGGAGACGAGCCGGGGCCCGGTGGCCGGGTTGGGAGGTGGGCGGAGGACCCAGCAAGAGACACAGGAGACGAGCCGGGGCCCGGTGAGCGGGTTGAAAGGTGGTCTGGTCGTCACGGATGCGTGCGCCGCCGGCCGGACCGTTATAACGAGCTGTTCAGTGGCCAGCGCCAGACACCACCGCGGCGCGAACGCCGAGTCAGCACCGGGCCACACCATCACGCTGCCTGTGCTCTGCACCAGGCTGCAGCGTGCAGCGGACTACCACACGCCAGTACTCACGGCCAGCCCAATGTAATCCCATCAGGTCTGCCATGGCGATGTTTACCTGACAGCGTGAGGCACGGCCTGAACTGCGATAGCAAATTGCAGCAAATATGTATCTCAGTTCCTTTCTCCTATCGGCGGACAAAGCGCAGAGCTGCCGCCAGTAGCGCGTTGCGTTGAAGTCTGCACCGGAGGGAATGAAAGCCTGCGCAACACCCGAGACGGAACACCAACGGTCACGAGGCACGGGCGCCGCTGCAGTGGCTGCACCAACATTCCCGCCACTGATCCCCTCCCCACTTCTCCCAAACCACACCCGCGCCCCCGACCTCTCCGGACTGCAGCCGATGAAAAAAATACGCGTCGGGGGCTGTCTGAGAACGCTGGCTAATCTCAGTTACAAACCATGGCCTCCGCGTGCGCTACAGGTGCCTGTCGGCGCACTCTGCACGGACAAAGGCCTGGCCTCGCTCCGGCTGACCGGCGTGCGGTCCAGGAGCTCTCCGGCCGACAGCCGCGCGCGCAGACGAACCGCACTGGCGATGACCACACCAGTGCAAACACGCGGCCGCTATTGTCCTCGGCCGCGGACCGCCGACCGGGCGAGAGATGCCCGCCGGGCTGGTTTTTGCGCGGACTCGCCGCCGGCGCGGCGCGGGGTGCCTCCGAGCCGAGCGCGGCCAGCCGCGGCGGCCGGCTGCGGCCGCACCAGCTGACCGCGCCGCACGAGCAGACCAGTGCTCCCACGGAGAGGACGCGTCGGGGCGCGGAGGAAAGGCCGCCGATGGAGCCTCAGGCTAAGCTGCGAAGGCCGCCGGCGTTGGCGTTGGCCGGTACGCCGACTCCCGCGCGTTTCCCCGCGGCTCATGCACGGGCATGCGCGGAATTCGTCGGGGATAAATAGACTAACTCTGCTCGCCGCGGTCAGCTGACGCAAGGAAAGCTCGCCCAGTCAGCTGATGGTGGCCGTTGGGACTGCTCGTTATGGTGTGGGCTGACCGTTGTACCGCAATCCCGTGTATCCCTTTATCGCGCGCCCAGCAGACTGAGAGAGAGCGAGAGGTAAACAACGGACTGGCGGACCTGGTAAACGGACAAACGCACTGAACAAGCACGCGGCGGCTCGCTAAGTGAAGTTAAAACAAGCCGAAGACAACCCTGCCAAACAAACAAAACTGTCCACGCAGGGCAGCAGGCCCGGCACGCCGGCCAGCTACAGGCTATCGCGTCACAAAGCGCCGGCTCCAGAACAGTGGTCGCTTACCTCACTCAGATCCAAACGCAGCGTAAACTAAGGTGGACAATCGCATACGCAAAGCGATGTCTGCGGGCCGCACTGTTCCGCCGGCCTCCCTGGCCGCCGTGGCGTCGCTCTCGAGCTTGAGGCCGCGTACCGGCCGGACCTAGCGACGGCACCCCTCCCGCCCGCGGACGCCACGCTCGACTGGCACGCCACCTCCCGGCTACCTGTCGCCGCGCGCCGCTGACGCATTCTGGGTAGGTCGCTCCTCGCCGGCCAAATTACAGGTAAACATTCGCGAGGAGATGGGGATTTGGGCGCACCCGGCGCGCGGCGCCAGTCAGATCCGGCCGCACGAGAGCGCCATGAGTAGCGGCGGGTGGATTCAAGTCGCTTAGGTTGGATCACTCGCGTCATGAAGTTTCCGAATATAGTGCCCGACTACTTTGGGTTGAATGCGGGTTATTCTTTTCTGTTGAACTTTGGATTATTCTTGGCGTTTTACATTTTGTTTTTTTATTTTTACCTTTTGGTTACTCTTTATTTTTAATTTTTTTGTTATTCCTTACTGTTGAAATTAGTGATACTTCTTTACCTCAGTGTCAGTACATAGCTATCCAAACGTTTTTGCACAAGATCCTGCTTACGCAAAAACCCATAAATATATATCACAACTAAATCAAGGGCCTGGTTGAAAATGCCTGATGCTTGATGCCCTCATCCGACCTTCAGTGTCCGCTGCTAAGGCTGCAGGCCATCCCATCCAGGGGCAAATAGCGAGCACAGAAGCGACTCGAATCCACCCACCGCGCCACGGGGGACAGGAGGTTTAACTGATGGAGCTGCGCAACACATATTACACCATCACATCCCCTCTTCCATGGCATCATTGTAGTCCAGTCCTCAAAAAGACTTATCCTCGCCTGATCACAAATACTTGACTACCTCAAGTATAACACCAACGCACTACCAGTTACCACAACGCAAGAAGACCGCGGCACGCCGCCGTTAAAGTTACCACAATAAGCGGAGCTCGCGCGCTGTTTACCGATCAAATACCATCGTTATTTCAAGTCACACAGATACACGGCCGCTCCCAGCAGTCTACGCGCGGGATCCTTCGCCTTGCATCTCCGGGGCTCCGCAGCTACACAGGGACATCAAAGCTCTCACTGATACGCCTACTTTATGGTAAGACAGAGGCCTGTAGGCAGGCATGCACATGCAAGCATACATCAAGCTGTCTTCACTGATCTTTAAGTGCTCTTTGAAGGGTTTAATAACTGTACGTTGAATGCTAACCTCTGGAACAATCTGTTTGTTTTGATCTTGCTGGCAACGATAACAACTACTTATGAAACATGGTTTGCATGGTTGTCAAACAGCCTGACGACATACCGACGATAAGCCTGGCACGACGTTTTTATGTAAGTGCCTTGGGATCCTTTACTGGAAGGTGATTTTCCGTGTGAAGGACGTCGGTGCTGTAACTTTGTCACGAAATAAGCACGTTGAAGTGCATTGCAAGAGATGACAAACAGATAATGGATAAACAAGGAAATTACACTATTTCTCACCGGCACTGGAAAACTTGGACAAGGCACAGCTCAACAAAAGGCATTTTTGCGTAGAAAAGCAATGCCTTTTATATTTAAAACATCGGCTGCTATTCGCGTTGTTCCCGAACGCCACAATATCCATGACAGCAGCTCAACGGGCGGGGGAACTATCCCACCTCTAGAAAAATGCACCGTTTATCCCAAGCCATGACGCTGATCGTAAGAAACGTGATATCAGACTGCAGTACATGCAAACAACGGGACACGTTTCTAAAAGACCAGTGGCGAAGCCAAACAAGCGCACCCTTTCCCTCGCCTCAACGCTTATCGTACGCTAAAAATCACAGAGCCATACGGTGGCAGACTGGCATTTCATGACGGCCGCTTGCTTGCATTTGCAAGATGATTGACGCTTATGCCCTGGTCGATTATAGTTATTACTTTGCTGAATTATTTAACGAGGCATTCACATTCTTTGGTCAATTAGCGTCGTGATGTTGTGATGCCTGGCGCCCATCCTGACTGGGGACGGCGAAATGCTTTTGCTGGAAACGATCACCGTGAGACCGTTTGCAACATGGCAGAGGGAACGGTTTTTGCTCAGATGATGACTCAGTTCTGATGGTTCAGAAGTTTTCAATAAATACTCTTGAGTTTAAAAGCCGAAACTGCACTTTCAGTCGTCACCACTTAGGTTCATGCTCACCAAAGATAAATGGCCATACCGTTACTGATATGTCGGGGAAGATATGGTATGGTATCGTAGGTAAAGCACGCACACGACCACTTGCAGCGAAATAACGGTGGCAAGGCCGACGATCAGCCAACGGTTTGAGGCCTTTTTCCTATGAACGGAACAAGCTGCCACGATAATGATAATTGTACACGTAGCCATATGCATCTTTTATCTTAAAAGACTGCCAGGAGTTTACGCTGATAAAAGGCAGCTGGAATATATACCTGATGCCAAGTGCTGGTGTGCAGCGGCTGCCTGCGAATCAGCAGGACTTAAAAAGCATTAAGCACCACCTTCGGATCATCGGACTCCTTGACGTGAAATGCTAATGGGAACATGGTCGAGCTTGAATAAATATCACGAAGTTTTCCTTGTTCACTGACATCTTCAGCGCGCGGTGCTGACAGCTATTGCCCAGAATTGCCGACGTTCACGAAGCCGGGGTAGCGATCACGACCTCAGCACCGTGTTGTAGGACGAGTGTGCACAGAACCTGCAGCCTGCCGTCATCGCTGCCGTGGCTGCCGGTGCCAGAACGCAGTCCGCGCATCCGGCCGAAAGAGTCACTCCGTCACGTACCCATTATCCAGACGGGTAGCTCTGAGCCAACAGCAACAAAAACCTATCGGCCCGCCTGCCTCTGGGCCAGGCCCGCACGTCATCGACGAATCTGTGGCCCACTATCGCCGCGCGCGCGTCGGTCTGGCGCGGTCAGAGTGCGCACGTGATTGGTAGATCCGCGGCGTCGCTATCGTCGCACGTGCGCCGCGCCGCGGTCGCGCGCGGACGGTATCAGGGGCCTTTCCGAGCGAGCGCCGCTGGCCGACAGCGGTCAAGATAGTGACGGCCGTGGCCGGAAAGCCAGCGATACGTCGCGACGTAGGCTGTCGGCTCACTGTCAGCTGATCACGCACAGACAGTCGTGACGTCACCTCCGGAAACAGAAATCACGGCGGATTTGCAGACGCGTGCAGAATATCTCCCTCCGATAAAGCGGTATCGGGCATCAAGTATTCGGTATTGGATATCGGATAGGTGGGGATAACATAAGCCAGGATCGGGCTGATGCACTCCAAGCTGGCCTCTTCCTCTCGAAAATACCGACTTACCGCCTCATGTGGAGCAGTTTCTCGGACAGCATGCCGACTATAGAAATGCAATGACTGACCTGTTTGGAGGGACCGGGGTACGCAGGCCCTATTCGGCGGTCACTCACCTGAAAACAAAAGGCCACCGGTCAGCATAAAACAAGCATCGACGGAAAGATCACGGTGACGGCGAAACAGCGCGGAGTGATACCCCCGGTGGGGAAAAGGAATGCGAAGGAGCATGCAGGCCTCTCCATGTTGTCACATTCCTAGAACATTTTTGTCGTGGGCTCCTTGGAACGAGGGTATTTGACCATGTGAAAATGGAATCTGTCGCTTTCACTATACATCAGAATGTAGGCTTTCAGACACTTCGTTTACATGATACACGGTGTATGTGAATGGTGCTTGTAACTGCATGCTCATAAATACCAACTCTATCGTTCTGCATGGAGTGCGTCCCTCTCCCATGCACGAAATAAACAGCTGGTCGTTGAAAAATGAATTGAAAGCATCCATCAAAACACCAACGCTATTTGCATTCTGTCATCACACATTGCGACATCTCCAAACATGCCGCATCACCCATCGGCACTCCGCTGCCGTCCGCACCCGACCCAGCCAATATCCACAACGGGATGGTCGAGCACCCCGCTGCAAACGAGCCCCACCATCGCGCGCGGCCGGCCGCCGCTCAACCCTGACGACTGACCGGCCGCGAGTTAGCATCGCGCCCGCGGGCCGGCCGCGAGCCGCCGACACTCCGGTGCACTTCAGCGCGTCCAATCGGCGGCCGTTCGGCGGCGGGCCGATCGGTGCCGCGCCGGCCTCAGGGGCCGGGCCGGGCCGGCACCGGCGCACTGGCCCGTGCAGCGGCCGTGCAGGGGCGGCGTCCCGTGTTGCTGATGGCCGGCGGCGGTCACCGGCCGGCTGCGGCCCGCCCTGGGGCCTGTTCCCACATCCGGAGGAGTCGGAGGCCTCGCGCCGCTGGGGCCTCTCCCAGGACCGCAGGGGAGCGGGCACCGGGGACGACTCACTGACGTGGCACCGCCTACCGCTGGGGCCCCTCCCGGGCTGCAGGGGAGCAGGACGTTCAAAAATCTCACCGGCGTAACGCCATCTTTTGCTGGAGTCTTCCCTAGTGTCAAAGGAAGCGGGAGGGTCGAAACGCTTACTGGTGTGACTCCATCTATTCCAGGAGCTTTCCCTGCCATCGAGGGGAAGCAGGAGCATTGCACACCGCCTCTCGTAATCCTGCAGGGCGGTAGGTTTTGAGAAAAGCTGCCCCATGTGGCTCGATCCATCGCTGGTTTTCCCCGAGCCCGCAGGTCATGAGACTGAAAACACTTCACTGGCACACTCCGCTCATACTCCGCTCCGCTCTGGCACTTGGCACTTGGCACATGCTGGCACACTCCGCTCAAGGCACCGCTTAGGTGCTCAGTACCTGCAGAAAACAACGATAAGTTGAACCGATACGTATCGATAAGGCTTGGCACCCGAGGAGTTTCTTCACATCCATGACCAGACTTTTCTTGCAGGCAACAGCTACGTGCTTAGCCGCAGAGCCTCAGTATCTCAAATCAGCTGCGGCGCTTGGCTCTTAAATATACAGCGCCTGAAAGACGAGATATGTAGTAATGAACAGTACTACAGATAACCCATCTCTTCGCTGTGCGAACTTTATGCCTTTATGAGCCGAGTAAAACACAGGGTGCATAAAAAGTATACAGGTACATCGTACAGGCGCATCCATGAATTGAATTCAAAATTTTGCGAACCTACGGGCAAGGCTTTGGGGAGGCATACCACTCCACGGGTATGCGTTTGATAACGGGTCCCGACCAGATTTGGGCATGATTCAATTCGCCATGAATCGAATCGATTCTGACTCAAATTAATTGGGAGGGGAATTATAACTAGTTCAAATTTACTTTTCCGAGGGGATCAAAATCAGCTGCTGATTACACCGAACTGGGACGAATGAGTTGGACCCTGGCTCCGAACCAAGCAAAACCGGGTCTGGATCATTAATCGAATCAGCATAATGCGACTCAAAATTGGTGCTTCAGATACAGGAACATATGACCACCAACACCAGGCTTTCAGACACGGATGAGACTGGTCGGTTAGAGATAAGTCATCTAAGCCACAGTGTATTTTAGAACACAATGGGGCTCTGCTCAAACGTGAGAAGAAACTATGAACACTAAGACACAGCCCACACAAAAGGAAAAGATAAGAAATACACAAATTTCGATGTGGCTTAGATGCACCTCAAAGCTCCGGCCACTGATCTACCTCAAATGCTTTGCATAGGTATATAATATATCTTGATAGAACTCCTGGCTATCTTATAGATTAACTTAGGCGATCGTGATACTCTAGCCTTACCATTAACACAGATGTGCACGCAAAAGGATGATACGCCATGCGCGCCCTTCTTTGGCTAAACCCGAGGCACAGATAGTGTAGCGATTAACCTCTGCATCTGGGGAACCAGATGTGCGGGGTTCGACTTCCTGCAGTTTCTGCTCTTCCTGCCTGAATGAGATGGCGTCACCCACCCTCCAAGCAGGCGATGTGTATATTCTCAGTGCAGCCGAGTACGTCGTAAAGCCCCCATAGCGACGACGGTGGCAAAACATGACGCCATTTATTACCCTGGAGAAATACCTTGCTTTGACACAACCAGACTGCGACTAGTCTTGACATCGCCAAAGCGTTTACCAAAACATACGCACTATCTAGAAATGCAAAAATATTGCTTCAGCTCTATAAGCGTGCTGGTAACAAGAAAGCGTTTCAGTAATAGCTATTAGGGGCGCGAATCTTACCAAATGCGGCTATTCTTCAAGCCATAAAATAGTGTCGTGGAATGTTCTGCGAGCCGAAATGAAGCTTAACGCAATAGTCCAAAGATATTTAGTACACACCCATAATATACATAAGCCCAAATTTATTACCGTCATTGGCAAAAGACGGACGTCTGGTACACCTCGTACAAAACCGTTTAGGTGACAGACTAACCACATCTTCGACAGTTTCAAATGCATAACTGCTGTTTGCAGTACTATTACCCATTTCACATTGTTTTTGAAACCACTAACGATGTGAATCACCATATCAATATTCCCACGAGTTTTGAAATAGCCGGGACATAAATTCAAGAACATGGATCTCAGATATGTGCACGAGTTACTTGATCTCCAAGAAAAGAATGTTGCGGCCTTTGTTTCAACTACATTTTGAAGAAGAAATATTTCAGGTCTACTCCGCACCACGCACAAGGCAGCACATGGTGTCAAGTGATCCCATTTCCACCGACATCGGACGCAGAATACCACACAGCCTTGCTGTGCGCGCTCAACGCTCATGTGGGATCGGTCGTTCAGTATGGCAGTGCTATCTAGAGCGGGGCTGCCATCACACACCTTGCTCTATTCAAGCAACTCCAGCATAGGCTTCTAATATGGTAAGCTGCAACACCCGGACCATTGTCCTTGTCTGCAATAGGAGAGTTTTTTATCACATTTCCGCGTGCCATCAATCAAGGCACAATTCGTCCAGTCCGATCTTCCATTCATGCACAGCATATTCCACCATCGGCTGGACAGTGCTCAGCTGACCACACTGTTCGAGCTGGCGGTACTAGTAAGACGTTCGCGCCATACTGGTCTCTTCCACGTGCCGTTTGGAAGAGCCAACTCCGTAAAGACAGGATTCCCTGTCCGCATTCCCGCCACCTGCAATCGCCTTCTCCAAGATATCCCAACAGCTGACTTTTTGCATCTGCTGTCATCCCGTTCCCAAGTACGCAGGTTTGCCAGCGGTGTGACGTTCGCCTCGTCGATCTGCTCGACAAAACACTTCAGTACCTCGGCGAGCATCGTTGTGTGTTTGTGTTTGTGTACTTGTGCGCGTATATTTATTACTTTAAACCTGTTAACTGCATCCGTAACTGGGTACCTGCTGAACCTGTGAGGTGCTTATGCAAAGTACATAAATAAACAAATACACAAATAAACACATTATAAGTACTGCTTACCACACAGGTGACAATAAATGCCCGCCTAACGTGGTCACATCATTTGCTTTTGAGCTGCGCGTGATCAATCCCATGCCAGTAAGATTTGACGAGCTACCGGACGGTTTACAAGTACAATTCAGTACCGGCTACCATGCAGGTTGAAGGCATATTTCAATGCCAACTTACTCTACCAACTTCATCGGACAGATGGAATTTCTCTTCATTGGTACGCATGTGTCCTACTGTCAACATATTCCAATATTTGTCAAACTTCTTATTGCCCATTGCCTTCTCAACCTGCATGGATCAATGGAGCTAAAGGCATGAGTTTGTACCTAAACGTGTTTTTGTTACATACACGTTGCTGTCGCTATTTTTTAAGCTTTGAGTCAATTTGAATATATAGATCAGAATAATCCTGGTTGCTTTTATCTGTAACGTCTTTAAACAGCATGACAATTTAGAATTGAAAGGACCTCATATCTCGAGTTTACAATCATGACGCGAAGTTGTTCTAAATTTCTTACGCATGCAATTGGTTTCAAGCACACAAAGTTCCAGATATTTTGAAATTTACCATGCTGGCAGTAAATGGTAATTGCGCAATAGGCCAATGGGCATAGACAAGTGTGTAAAGCCAGCACGTGAGGGACGGCGGGCGGGTGCGAATATAACCATACACGCATAGGGCGAGCCAGGAACGAAAAACCTGCCCACGAGGCCTTGAGCGCACAGTGATGAAGCCAGGATTACGCATCAGTGCGGAATTCCATCATCTTATGCGCCCCTCCCCCAAATCTATTAGTATGCGGACAGGCAGACTAACTCACCCGAAGCGTACCGCGAATCGTTACCTCCTGTGCTCGTGCCCCGTCCGCAGAAATACATGTTACGAGCCAATCAATTTGGCTTGACAACGATATCCAGCGTTCCCCTTTTTAACGGCCAAGCTCATTACCACATGAACAAAGATGGACGCACATCACGCCAGAGAACGTAACAGTACGTGGTACGTCAAGATAACTGGAAGTGGGCACTACCGATTCGGACCGGGCTCCTCACCCGCTCCCCAAAAGCAAACACCGGCCCCTGAAAATTCATGAAGGGGCTCAACAGGGCACAGGGGCTCAACAGGGCCCCTAAACAGGGCAATCAAAGCGAGGTCACCTAGCGACACGTCGAGCGGTTAATTATGCATGCGCTGGCCGTTGGTATCCGTATCTTATCGGAGCGCATGCCTCAGGGAAATTACATGACGCAGCGGTAATTACTATTCAGCTCAGCTGCTGACAGTATCGGGGCGCACGGCGGCGGTATGCGATGTTTGTTGTGAGGAAAGCGATGTAGATGTGGTCTAACGAGCGAATCGAGCGTACACGGAAACCCCTCCTGATCGAAGTGACCGCCGGTGTCAGCCTCGTGCCCGCTGAACGGTTGGAAAGATCGCTTCCTTCTGCTAGCGCTCCGTTCACGGCGCACCATTTCTAAACAAGCGGGCGCGGCTTCCAGGTCTGCTTTCTGCCCCAGTCCGTACTGACGCCAGGCGGCTCCATAGCCTATGGAAAGCCGCCCGCCCGGGCGAAATCACCTGGAATGAGGGCTTCCATTAGCATACAGATTGCCCCCGCTATTCATGCAAAAGCGCATTCCAGTGCACTGGGGTGATGCCAACGATGGCTTGTAATTAACTAACTCTAGACATGTTTAATTTCGCTGTGGTGTTTTATGAAGTTTAGTGTCTGTAAAACAGAGAAGACCTGGCGCCTGCCGTGAGAAGAAACGTTCCGCCAAAATGCCAACGTTTGCACATGTATGCCATTTTACCAAGCCCAACAAAGACGCAACGGTTGCGAGATTGTTGATCTCTCACATGCCGACACAGGCTCTCTCTCTCTCTCTCTCTCTCTCTCTCTCTCTCTCTCTCTCTCTCTCCTCTCTCTCTCTCTCTCTCTCTCTCTCTCTCTCTCTCTCTCTCTCTCTCTCTCTCCTCTCTCTCTCCTCTCTCTCTCTCTCTCTCTCTCTCCTTCTCTCTCTCTCTCTCTCTCTTCTCTCTCTCCTCTCTCTCTCCTCTTTCTCTCTCTCTTCTTCTCCGTCTCCGTCTCCGTCTCAGATCATCCCCTCCCTCTATCTTTATCTTAGTATCTATCTCCCTGATCACTTCCATCTCCCTCTCCCAACTGTTCCTCTCATCTCATCCTCCCTCTTCTTCTTCTTCTTCTCTCCTCCATTCTCCTTCTCCTTCTCTTTTCCTTCTCTTTCTCCCTCCTTCTCCTTCTCGCTCTCCCTCTTCCTGTCCTTATCCTTGTGCTTGTGCTTGTGCTTGCTTGTGCTTGTGCTTGTGCTGTGCTGTGCTTTGCTTTGCTTTGCTTGTCCTTGTCGCTGTCATGTTCATGTTCCTGTCCCGTGGGTGCTGCATGACCACCGATCTGATGCATACCACAGCCCACAGCCATCATATCCCTCTCGATCTAAATTCATCGTTCTCCATTTCCCATCATTTCCCTCTGCCCTCCTGACTCCTCTTGGCCACCCCCTCCTCTCCCTTTGCCCATCCCATTACGGCTCGATAAGACACGCCACTCGGCTGCGGCTTCAGGCAGGCCTCTGCTGCCGCAGCCTCAGGAGCCATCACGACCGCCGGATGTCGGCATCATAAAAACGGCTGGCCCCAGTGGGCTGGGCGGGCGAGCGCTGCCGGCGGGGCAGACCTGCAGCGGCAGCGGACGGCGCCCGTGCACACCGCCTCTGCAGGAGCCGCCCACGAGCCGCACCGGAGCGCCGTGGCACGACACAGCGGCCCCCGCCGCCGCCATTTTGCCCGCCGCCAGGATGGCCTCGGTGGCCTTCAGCGCAGCCGCCGCGGGGCGCGCGGTCCATGGGGAGGCGCGCATCTCACTGTCGGGGGGGGGGGGGGGGGGGGGGAGGACGCGTGGAGACTGCACGGCAGTGCCGCGGTCTAAAGTTGCTACGATCTTGCTGGACAAAAATGAGCCAGGTTAACGCGACGTCACTTTAAGATACGCTCCCTTTGCTTTGCACCGGACAACATAAGCCGGTTTAGAGTAATTCTTGCCTAGCCTTAAGCCGGAAGTAAGTCCCCCCCCTCCCCTCGGAAGTGACTTGAGGTCCATCCAGGGGAAAAAGGCTTGCATTCGCCCTTCCTATTAAAACAGGAGAGCTTCAGTGTGCTCCTATTGCTGGAAACACACCAAGTTAGTGGGGGCAGGCAGTTAGTGAGGGAGGGAGCCGACGCTTATTCTCAGAAACGAGGTTAAACCACACAAGTATTTTACGGGAGGGACATGCAACGCTTGTATCATAATGCAGTTTGTCGTTCAGGGACGGGTTGTTTATCTCCCACAAAAGTGCATTTAAATGCAATTTCAAAATCGCATGACTGTTTCGGTAGCTCTTACTTTTCCCCTGTGGTAGCCCTTCCTTCGCACTCGTCAAACTTGCTTGATATATTAGAGTTTAAGGTCATCCCAGCAGGTCAGGTCATGTGCAAACCAAAATTAAGCTGTTTTGCACATATGCGTGTTTTGCCCGCTGGTCGGAATATGCATACATGCGTAGATACATGCATACAAACAAAGAAATCAACACCGCCAGTCTTGCAATGTGTTCACAAATCAAAGAAAGGACAGCTCGTATTGTGGATACAGCCCTGCGAATGTTTTATATAAGTATCGCACAATCACACCAGAAATTCTTTTCTGAAATTTGCTGCATTCTACCAGACCACACGCCCCTGTCGACAAACAGGTGTGATCTATTAAGGTCTTGGGTCGTTTCTTCGTGATCAAGCACTATGCTCTTTATAATCACGGAAATTCAAGAAGTTCATGACTACCTCAAATCTTTGTAATCACGATTTGGACATATCTTTTTCCAACATCTTGTAGGATCAGTTGAGCTTGACCTGGAACCGATGCATGCGCAGAGTCAGACACAGGGTGGCATACGGGCTTCTGGCTCAGGCTTTGCGAGTGCCGGGTCCTGGCTGTCAAGGGACCACGCACGGGCCGGTGCGCATCTGATTTCCCATCGCTAATGACTTAAAGAAAAACATAGCATCACGAGGCTCCGGCAGACAAGAGCGATGCTATAAAGGGGCTGAACAAAGATATTGCTTAATGGGAGGAACTTCATGACATGACGGCTACGGTCCGGAATCCCCATCACGGAAGCACTGTGCGAGCGCCCTTGCACGTAGGCTTTATATCGCTGAAACCCAGCACAGTCTTCCTCGCGTATGATGTTCTGCCCTTTGTTCTATGCATGCCTGCTCATACCAGTGCCCCTCCCCCATCGCCTACTCACTACAGGTTAGGTTTCAAGACACTTCCCTTGAGAACATATCTGCTGACGCAGATTTTGGAAGTCCTGTACATAAGTAAGAAAAGAGTCATTCTCTGCACGAGTGTGATCATGCAGTGAAACCGTAAGCACCAAGAGATCGCACACCATCCTATGAACAGACAGCAAGTAATTTTATCCATACAATTGAGTCTCAACTGGCTCAGCCGTGGGACAGCCCAACTGTTTCCTGTCATATTGCAATTGAAGTCATTTGCTGTGTTACTGGTCCTGTATGCCGCCTCAGATAAATATCTCGGGGTCTATGTTACATGAAATTACATACCGCATGTTCGGACAGTCTCCGAACGACATGTGAACATGGCAACGCAGGCATGGCGACAGAGACAAAAATTGCCCTTTGATTGAATTGATTGAATTGATTTGATTGAATTGAAATTGCATTGATCAAATCTTATCACCTCCCTATCCAAACATGTCATGGGTGCATTCTGATTTTCTGGCGTCTCCCCTTTTTTGGAAACATATACCAATATGTAGTATATCCACCTTCTTTTCGAACTGAATAATGCAGCTTACAGTCTGATTCCGACGCAATAATTGTCATTTTTGTATCTTTTTCATTTTTAGTCTTTGCTGTGATGCTAGCTTGTACCCAAGAAAAGCCGGATGGGTAACCCTGGGCCCGTCCGGTAATACTTGGCATTGCATAACGAGATATCGAGCCTCTCTTCCATAGACTTGAGCGGTCCAGATGCACCGCACGGCCATGTTTGCCTCCCCGTTCTAATAATGGTTGGCAATACGACGCTATCACAGACATGATTTAACTATCAAATTTTATGGAGAGGGAGACGGCAGCAAAATTATGATGACACGATCTTTTGCTCTGGATGTGCGGGGTGTTGTGGCATGTCTGCCACAGTTCTCTGAAACGCATGGCTGCGTGTGTGCTGCTCCTCAGAACGGAAATGCATCAGTAAGACAGGTCATTACAAAGGAGTTGATATATTGCAAAATATTGCGGTAACGAGAACATAAATAACTTGGCAGGCACCTTCCTTTGCTTATCTGCCTGCCAATTTCAACAGGGTCTTGGAGGCAAGCTGAGACTTTTCTTCTTCTAGCGCACACATAACCAGGTAAGAAGCTGCCCAGTGATTGAACATCCCTACAAGGCCCATCTTACGCCAGGTTGTGAACAAACATGCCTCCCCGCTGAGCAAACACATCTATTTCGCTCCTAAACAAAAGATTCGGTAGTTTGTGGCCAGAGCACGAGCCATCCAACTCCATCAGAAGAGCCATCGGATAAATCTGGCGATCGGCTGAGAAGACGACAGGCACACGAGCGCACCATATGTTTATCCGGTCATTTTCCGTCCGTGTACAGAGGCCCGCGCGTCAGGCGACCGCATATTTTCGCTGAACACCGGGTGCCGGACGCGCGGGCCGCCTCCTCTCCCAAGCAGCGCCGGGAGAGAGCGACGGCTCATCCGGCCCGGGCATGGTGCTCCCAGTGTACCTCGAGTCTATGACCCTCGGAGGAATTCGGGTCTTCTCCAATGTATCCACGGCCGAACAACGGCATATTGATCGTCCTCTTCTGTTCAGCATGGGCCAACAAAGGCGCACCGCAGATCGCTGCACGCAATCAAAGCGCGGCGGAGAACTGTGAAACGGTCGGTGCCAGCCGCGCGGCGTGGTTCGGAGGCGTCGCCTGCGCACCCATGCCGTCCGCGTCCGTCCAGGCCGGTGGCGGTCGGCGGATGATTACTCGTCCGATCGCTAGGACCGACCGGCGCATACCGCAGGTAACGAGCGCATACCGGCGCGGCCGGCCGGGCCGCGAGACGGGCGGCGCAGGACCGGGCCGGGCGGCGCCGTCAACAGGTCAGAGCCGGCAGCTCTGAGCGGCGACGGGCGGCGCCACCGTCGGCACGCGCGGCGGAGACGCCGCGCCGGCGCTGTCGCACGACACAGGTGGTCGCAGCACATGGAGACAGCATGTGGACAAAGGAGAGCGCATGTTGACGCCATCTTCATCCACATCACGGGGCATCCATCAGCGTCACATCGTTAGCGCTCGTCTCCATGTGATTTATCTTGTAATCTTGTTCGGATGATGGTTCTGTAATGGTCGGGGAAAACGAGGCAGGACCCCTCGCCGCGCCACACGTCTGGTCGACAATCCAGTTAGTTGGCCCCGGTCAGAATGACAAATAGCCATGGACATCGCCAGGCGTGATATCAGATCGAGCCGGCCAGCCCTGATTACCGACGACACCGCGCATTAAGATGCCTCGCCGTTCCACGTACGGCACGAGACGACAAAGCTCAGACGAAACATATGTCAGACCGCGGATGGCTCGTGGTTACTCATTTGTCCCACTGTTTTCAGAGTGGCGCAGTTCCTGTGCCCGGGCCCCATTTGGCGGGGTCGCGTTCCGCGGGCGTCCGGTCGAGCCATAGAGGCCACGCGCAGTCCGCCAAAGGTCAGCACTATCGGGGTCGACCGGAAACTAGAGCTCGGCCGACCGGTGCCCGAGGGCACGCAGAGGCGTCTCCTGGCCGACTGGCGCGAGCCGGCAGGTATGAGCTGCATACCGGTTCCTCCGTCAGCTGCAATTAGCTAGATCACCACGCACATTAGCTGATAACCAATTCATTACTAGCTTTAAAAAAATGTTCATTACATGCAGGCATTGGCCGTTTACATTAATCGTCAGTCCCGCAGTATCACGCGCCGCTTTTAGCCCTTTTCGGAGATACGCAATGAAAATGTCGGAGTCTATCTGACTGGTGGGTGGCTTAAGAACCGCTCTACGAGCATCCTGGACAGCTGACGCACCGCCTGCCTTTTCCATGGATCGCAAAGCGATTCCGTTCGGTTACCTAAGTAAGATAATCGCTCGCGCTGGTGTTGATCGTGTCACGAGCCGGATTTCTAACACAAACCTGTCAGTTTTCCTATCCCAAAACCGATCCACTTCTCGCACTGTCCAAGTTGTCCTGTCACTTCACAAAGCGGACATTCGCAAAGGCCAAGGGTTACAGTCCCGTTCAGTAGTTCTCCCGAAGCGTAAGGCAAAACAGATTATGTGGGTCTAAAACAACTAGGATTGTATATTTTCACCGCATTTCGACAGCATTCAGCTAAAGCGACGCTCCCCAAACGCCCTCGCCAGCGACTAGCGCACCGCTGCATGATTTGAGCGAAGGTTGGAAGAAGGAGCGCCTAGTCAAATGCAACTTTGAGGTCTTCAGAGATCGGCATTTGCAGGACAAGCCCTGTGGTGCTGATTTACGCCGGCTACAAGCACCCCGACACACGACGCATTAACGCTGTGGCCGGCAACGGGCACCTTAAGCTCCCGCATCACCGCTGCAGTACAAACTGGTGTCACTGAAACAGGGCACCGCAAGAATAATTGCCTAAGCAGGAGGATGACACCGATGTTGCTGACACCTTCCTTATGTTTTGGGCGCGACATTCTTAGGATTTCGTACCGTTCAGTAACGAGGTGCCATTTTCGGTCGCATAACCAAACATCAGTGCTGGGAGCATTTCGAAATACATAATTCATCAGCCTTCGGACAATGATCGACGTCCAGCATTACAAGACACTTGCTCGGCACCACCTGATCGGCGAAAAGCAGAAGGCTGTTGAACATCGATCCCAGAGACAACACGACAGTTTAATACGTCATCCTCATGCTGGTGTTTCCCGATATTCACTATGGAAATTAGGTGAAAACCGTGACCACTGATGGCACAGGAGCTGAAGCAATGCTTAGACTACCGGACAGTCCATATGTTACAGGTCCCAAAGAACGATTGCAAGAGTCCAAAAGCTGTGCTTAAGAGTCCAAGACTCCAAAAGCTGTGCTTTCTGATGACATGACGTCGAACGGGCAGCACATGTACGCCTTGCAAGCGTAACAAAGCCGAAGCGCACCGAACCCCGCGTGACCCCAGACTCCTCCTCAGCGCTCTCCAGATGACCGCTGTAGACGCACGGCCACAGCTGGCTGAGTCAGCCGCCGGACCGGTGCTCTCCGGTGTCGCTCGCGGCGCTGGCTCCGGTGCGGCCGCCGACCGGCACGGCACGGTGGCGCCAGCTCCGCTCCGGAGGAGGCGCCCCAGGCCCTGCCCGTGATGGACGCCGGCCGGCCCGGCCCGCCGCCGCAGGCAAGGTCGGCCCAGAGGTCGGCAGCGGCCCGCTTGCCGGCGTTTCATGAATGAAACAAAGCCGGCGGGACTGCGGTCGCCGACCTCGGCAGGGGATTAAGTGCGGGTGGTGCGCGTGGGAGAAGATGACGCAGCTGGTGAAAGCCAGCCATGGAGAATCTTCGCCACGAGCTCAGTGCCAAGTCGATGTGATCGGTCTCACCACGGCTGAGATGATGATCCGGCTTCTTCGCAGAGATGGTATCAGTGGAATTCCAGACCACTATGTCAACGCAGGTAGTTTGCGCGTTTAGCCGCGATATTCTGAGGTTTCATCATCTTCGCGGTGGATTTGCAGGATGCGCCAGCTCGAAGACGTTTCCTGACTGACCGCCGGGTCAGACTGAGCACACAAAGCGACCACCCACTGCCGCGCTTCCTCGGCGGCCTGCTGAGTTCACCTACCCTGAGGGCAGCTATCGACGCCTGCCCAGCTTCCCGAGCGTCTCGTGTTTGTTTCCACGTGCAGGCAGAGCTAACGGCGGCCCGGAGGTCGGGTGTGCAGGCGTCGAGCGGCACTCCCCGGCCTGCGGGCGTCGCCCCGGGCCTCGTGTCGGACGGAGCGGCGCCAGGCCGGCCGCCGCGGGGCGGTCTCTGTACCATACCGGCCCAGGGCGAACGGCGCTGGAATCCGCCGGCAGTAACGGCCGGGCCGCACGAGCCGCCGCGTCATGCAGCGCCAGGCGCCGGCGGCCCGCCCCGGGCGACGCTGGCGCCGCGGCGCGGTCGACGGCCGCAACCAGGAGCGCTCGCGTCGTCGATACGACGCGGAGCTGAACTGTGGTCCCTTACTCGCGCACGGGGCACAGCCCTGCACCGACAGATCAAACGTGCCTGACTGTGGTCCCTCACTGGCGCACGGGGCATAGCTGGTCTCCAGCCCTGCACCGACAAATCAAACGTGTCTGACTGTGGTCCCTCACTGGCGCACGGGGCACAGCTGGTCTCCAGTCCTGCAGCGACAAATCAAACATGCCTGACTGTGGTTCCACACTGGCAGGGGGCAGAACTGGCCTGCGGCTCCCTGCCGGCGCGCGGCGGAGCTGGGCTGCGGTCCCACATCGACCGAAGAGCAAGGCTGGGCAGAGGCGGAGCAGCTCTGAGTGCGCTCTTAACCGGACACAAACATACCTGGCCGGGCAGCTCGCCCACGACAACTGCCAATGTTGGAGCTCTGCTGTATTGTTCCCGGGGAAAGTGCGGGCGCCGAGAGCATCCCCGAACGTGGACCCTTCCGCAGGCTAGGTTTCGGCTGATGGCGCCCCAAAGTCCGGGTGGCTCTACCCCATCGCTGTCCGCTCTGCTTCATCGCATGGCCCTGCAATGGTCTTGACGGACCGAAACGGCTCTAATCCAAACAATCCATTCAACCCAAACCTGTATTGACTTCTTGACGTGGTCCCACAGTGCGCTGCCTCATCTCCTCTGCTCGCTCTCCCCGGGGTCACCGGCGCGTGCACCCAGCTGGCTGAGACCTGGCTGACGCGATGGGAAACCACACGCACCGCGACAAAGGCGCGACCAAACAGACACATCCGGGACGGCACAGCCGGCGTTTTGTCTCCGATAAAGAGGCAATCAGCGGAAAGGACGGGCTCGCGTCGCTCCTAAAAGCCGGCGAAACGAGGCCTGATGTCGGCGCGACAGTTCTGAAGCCGGCGGGAATGTCGGTGATAGGGTCGGGCTTTGAAGGGGCCAGCACACACACGTGGATCGCGTGAGAGTGAGGACCCAGCATTACACGCTTAGCTACGGTGAACTGAAGCCCAGGATCGGTCTGACGCACGGAGGAAGCGGCGGGAGCGAGGCGTGTGAGTCAGGGTCCGATGCGTTTGTTCTCAGCATGTGCGATACCAGCGCCTAAATGCCAGGGAGTGTGACGGCTAATTTGATGACGGCTCGAGCATGCGTGTAGAGGGCCCGGGTTCTCAAGAGACGGTTTGGTAACGTGTCTCGCATACCTTTTGAAAATAAACGTAGTTGAGGTGATCGTCTGTCGCCGAAGCGGTGTGAAGGGGAGTTAAATTAAATTAAAGGGAGTGTTCCACGTTTGTATGAGGTTTTGAACTGAAAAAGCCATCTTGAAGATGATTCGGTCCGGTTCACAGCCCTGTCCTGCCTAGACCTAAACCCTCCTAGTTTTCGAGCTGAACACCCGCAAGGCTGTTCAGACGTTTTCGGGGAGACTATTTTAAGACCACCCAGGCATCTATCACTCTGTGCTAAAATTATCAAAATCCTGCAATGTCATTAGCCAAGTGGCAATCAAGGCCACTAAAATGTAATTGTCGAGTCGTAAATATGCGGCGTTCATAAGCACAATTCTCAGATAAAAAGGCCGTCAATCGGCGATTAATCCAGGAAGTATAACATGCGATGACGCAATCAAACAATCACGTATTGAGAAGCACATTTACAAAGCAGAAAAATTGTGTGTCTGGAGCCATCTTTTCACTTAAAAGCGTATTAATACTTATGAGTCAGCTTATTTAATGAAATATGATACTTCCTTTAACATCTTATTCGTGGAACATCCCTTTAAAGCACGTATGCCACCTTTGGAAGCCATCGCATTTTTTGCAATGGACGCAAGAGACCAGTAATTACTAACGCATGACGGCAACAGTGTGCTGCGCTCAGACAAATAACACGATGCGCAATTTTTTTAACACATTGTTATTGATACAAAGCTGCTCAATACTTACACCGTACTTTATTACTGCAAGCATGACGGAAAACATCGAGTTGCTCAAGGATATCCAATCAATTCGAACGGTTCAACGAACTCGTCGCATGCGCAGCGAAAAGGCTTCGTTGCTGGTAACGACAGAGTTATCCGTATGCGTCAAAATCTTATCTGTGAGACTTGAGCTGAAGTTCATGTTTGAGAAATCGCACTACTTTATACAAAGCTGATTGTGGGACTTTTGCCATAATGCGTAAGGTTACGAAAGTCAATTTAGTTCAAGAGTCTCCAGAACATACATGTTGTCCCTTGGTGGGTAACACTAGCGTGTATCATGTTGCAAAATTGTGCTTGATGTTGATGAGCCAGTAGAGTGTTTACGGGCATCCTTAAAGCGGCGCGACCAAACTTTCCTCTAAAGTTCACTTTTTCGTGAGTCCCCAGATAAAGTCAACGATGAACTTGTACTGAAAACGCGCAACGACAACACCACACTCCCCCACTCCTCAGCCCTGCCCTTCCATCCGTTCCTATGCCTTGGCGAGTTACAAGCCAGATGGAACCGTTCAACACAAAAAGCTATTTAAAATGAAAACCTGAGCTAGTGGGGCAGCATTTTACGAAACCGGCTTTACATTTTTAACTGGGCATGACTAACATAGCAGCTTACATGTACCGACACATTCTGACCTGCGAGGAGGCACTCTTAGACTACATGGCATCAAACCGCTTTTTAATGAGTGGCTTTAAAACAGCACAGCAAAGTCGTTTCCTCCGTCGGCAAAAACGGAAAGATTGACGCCACCATTCTTGGTACATCACGCGGAGCCTGTTACTTTCAGTTGGAACAAGCCACAATGCAGCACACTAGAGTTCAACTTCGAATGAGCTGCATTTAGTGGAGTGGTCGTGAATCGAATTTAGCGACAATTTCAGCGGGTCTGACCACAAATTGACTAAACCATGTCTGAATTTATTTCAGTCAGAGACCAAGAAACAAAGTGGAAGGGCACCGTGAAAAAGCGCAACTGGTACGTCGCGGTCATGTGCACGTCCAAAAGACGGATATCGAAGCTTGTACAAAACTGTATTACCTGAGTGGACTCTAGCCGCGTCTGAAATCATTGCCTCGCATGTGTTTAACCGATTTTAGTCGCCCTGGGCAATTCAGACTCGGGGGTACATCCGTCCGATGTGCTGCGGCCAGCTATGCGTCCCACTTCCGCTGGTCTTCACGCTGAGTTTCGACTCATGCCAGTTTGGGACCCGAGCTCCTTGCCGCGGTCCCCTTCACATATGGACCGCGGACTCGGACTCAAACCAGCGGATTAAAATACCAGTGCGCCCAGACGCGGACTCGACCCAAACAGAAATGAATGCGAATCGTACTCTGACGAGAAATGTTTTAAAAGAGCCTCGCAATCGGACCCAAACCGAAGCCAAAATGAATTACAAATCTGCTTGCAGACCCAAAACGGCCTAGGACGCGTCACATCACAGGCGCATCCCCGCATCCATCACAGGCGCAACATCAAGAGTTCTGCAGCGCCAGCTATGGAATAACTCAGCGCACTGAGAATGAGTGCATGCCAACTTTTAGGTGTGCATTATCCATGATATTCCATTATCATTATCCATTAGGTGTGAATAAGTGCGTGCCAACTCAACGATGCCAACTCATGCCAACTTTAACCAGCTGAGGGCTTCAGTAGCTCCCGCTCAGGCTTGTTTCGGAACTGACATTTGGGCCAATATTTTCGACACCTGCGTTGCACGTTTGTATGCGTTTTTGCAAGTTGAAAGGCCCACCACTTTCCAGATAATGAATAATGGCCATTTTTTATCCATAGGGGTTGTATGTCCTTTTCTGTATCCATGATATTGTATGTTTGTATATTATGCATTGTGTGTTTATTGCATATGAGCATTTGGATATTGTACATTGTGTACTTAGATATTGTGCATTGTGTACTATGTTAGTATTGCACATGTTACATACACAATATCGTGTCTTGAGTAATGTGTTTATTGCCGTAAGTATGTTTGCCCTTGACTGGAATGGCGTGCGGCCCGTAGCAGCGACCGCGATAAAGGCCAGGTGACGTCAGGGGGCAGAACGAACCGTGCCGAGAATTGCAGCACGTTAAACTTTCGCTACCATGTTCCTCCGCTGACTTGAATTCGCACGGTCGGATGGTTTTGCTCAGGGCTCATACAACAAGCACTGCTTAGCGTGAGCTCTGGTCCATAAAATCGATCCATTCAAACGATTCGAATTAAATCGTGAAAAGAGATAAAAGTATGCGTTTCAACGCAGGATAACGTGTGTTGGGCACAACTACCAATGTGTTCGGTTGGTTCGAACCTCCAGCAACCTTTGAGCCAATCAACTGCGCTTGCGTTTTGATGCATAAATGCCTACATGTGAGAAATGAGCCATATTAACATTTAAGGTACGTCTGCATGTGTGTGTCTGCCGTCCAATATCCATTCTGTAGGACAATCTTGCATTCACGTGTTGGGTCGCATCAGATAACACGATTGTACGATTCCATAGAGGACAACTAAAGTTAAAATGTTTTGCTTTCTCCTTGACAAACCCAAACCTGGTAACGTAAATATGTGGAAGGAAGACAGACTGACGTTTTTTCTCTTACTATATGGAAACCTCTTGCCGTATGGTGAGCCCTTTGAATTTGATGCCGTCCTTAGGGCAAATGTCTACACTTGCCGCCAAATTTCAATAACTATTTCAATTTATATAATTATTTGAGCGTGCGGTCAAGTTCCGACGGCCACTCCTCGGGAAAAATCAAAGGTAAGGATTTGTCATCCACTAGCTGGTAAAATCGAACCTGCGCTCTTTTGACCCACGCATGGGTGGTACATTCTTCAGGTAGGAATAGAGCCAGTTGGGTTATAAATGTACGCTGATTATGTTGTACAGTATGTTAAAGTATTCAGCATTCTGGGTTTCTTGAATGTTTTCAGCCCAGTCATTCAAAGTTGCGAAATTTGCAAAATAAAGATAGCAGTATGGGGCAACGTCTGTTCTTCATGACCTAATCTGGCATACGAATCACAGTAACCGACATGCAATGCCGTTGTCGAACGCTGTCTCGCGCTTTCTTCTTGAGGCGTAGGGATAAGCATTTCTAACTGGTTCATTGCCAATACCTAGCTAAAAACATTTTAAGCAGCGGTGACTTGGGAGCGGAAGAACCAGCTGCCATTTTCCGGGCCAGCAGTGCTCGGCAATGCCGCAGATCTTATCAAATCGAACTTGCCGAACTTTAGGTCCACTTCTGAAAGCAAAAAAGTCGTACGCTTTTATCGATCACGGAATCCATTTAAATCCCTGAGGTGTTTTGCTGGATAATGCATCACCTCATTCATAACATGGCGTAGCGGCTTTTGAGACACTTCTTTTGCTCTGCATACTTACTCAAGAGACATGGTAGGGGCATGCTTACGCTTAGATATGGTCGTCTAGCTTCTTTTTAGTTTTCCAAGCAGGCTGTGGACATTAAGCACCAGATCAACGACTCTAAAGACTGCGTGCAGTGACGTGCCTGTAACATTAACTTAAAACTCCCACCGGGCGTGATGACGAGCGGTTTGCGCCTTCGGCTACCACGTGAGTTCGAGACCCGGTTTGCGCCACGGCCACTGAACACTATTTGGCCGCTGCAGGCGCCGGCGCTCCATAAGATGGTGCGCGACGATGCGCGTCGCGTTCCCCCCCCCCCCAAAAAAAAACAACCAAAAATCACACTCAGGCCCTGGTACAGAAATTCGGAGGCCAGCACTATATAACAGCACTATATAACAGCACATAGCACCTACGCTTAGCTGATGTTGCACTGACTTCGTTCTCCAAATGGCTACACTCGTCGCTGAGGACGAAACACGTTATGTAGCAGGTGGTATACTGTGCACATAGAAAACAGAAACCAATGCTGCGCTGTTACACGCATATAATGTAAGTGCATTTTTAAAGGCATGCCACAGTACATGAGGCGAAAAAATGAAAATGAACGATCACTATTTCTCCTTCGTTGCAGCGCACTACAACAGAACGCGCGAGCACCACCCACTGACATCCACGATACCTCTTTTCCAGATAGATGGTAACATACTCAACGGTTCGACGATCACAATAAAACCATGTTCCTTTCAGGAGGAAGCAGCTGAATGTCAGACATAGGGGTGATGCATAGATGGTTACTTCTCTGGTGGTGAATGTGGCCCGGACTTGCGTGGGTCTGTGTTTTAAAACCATAACCGCAAGAAGAACAAAGGTTACAAGCTACGCCATGCATAGCTCTACAAAGCTTCACAAGCTATGCAAAGCTATTTGGCACCCAGGAGCGCATTCAAGGTATCTCAGTGAACGTAATAAAACTCAGAAGTCATCACCGAAAACCGATTACAGCGCACCAAAACAAGAATGGTGTTTAAACACTGCATGTTGTTTTCAACATAATTATTCCTGTGTATTCTGCACCGATTCTTTAGTTGTCGACCTTTAATTTTTCATTCACATCAATACACGCAAATGAAAAAAATGATAAGGCAGGAGGCACGTGGCTTTAGCGCCTCACCTCCGCCCCCTGAGAATATCTTCCCGGAGCCCCTCCCCCCCCCCCCCCCCCCCGCTGGGGAAAGTGAGAACAACGTCTGCCAGGCGGGGATCTTTAAGTCCATCAGCATCACACATCATTAGTTACCGTCCAGTATCGCATCATTCTCAGCCATGTGATGGCAAAAACAATTTCCTACCCACTGCTAGAAAGAATGAAGGCGCCGCAGTACCAGTGGGAGTGTAACGCCGGTACCGCGGTACTTATCAGAGCCATTGTCGGCTAGATCCATCACCATGTATCCGTTGTTCGAACGTATAGTACTGACTTCACAAGCTAGATGGCGGGTGCGGTATCCCGCTCCAGCTCGATGCATAGGTGGCGCTAGCTACCGCCCTCCGCAGAGGCAGGTGGCCCGTGCTCAGCCATGCGGCAAAGGGGTCCGCAGCTAATGTGAAAACGTCCCTCTCCAGTCATCTTTCTGTTGATGGGCCCGTCGGGACGCCGTGGGGTGGAAGTGTAGGAGGGGAGGGGAGCGTCACACGCCATCTTGGCCTCAGAAAGCCGCTAGTCCATGGTCATGGGTGGACGCTGGAAAGAGACGAGGCGCTCACGAATCCCGAGGATTCGGTGTGCTCGTTTATTCGATGCAACGGACCGATGTAGATTGCAAGATGCTTAGAAAAGTGTTGTGTGTAGCAGTTAGACTGGAAGGCCATCCACATCAACAGCTGAAAGTGTACGACCCGCACCTTATTTACGTGGGTACTTAAAGAAGAAATCAAATGACATCTGACATGTACACGAAAGTGTTCAGTTTTCACCCATAAACGGAGCGATGTGCGGGATTTTTGTCCTGGAGGACCCATCTCATAATGCCGTTGTCAATGCCTGCACTACCAAGCAAAGGCACGACGGTACGTTACATTATGACCGTTCTCGTTAAAAATCACGTTCACCGGGTGGTACCAGGCAGACTTCGGTGGTGCCGGACATCTGACCTACAGGGTCGCGGGAACAGTCGCAGGGTCACGGCGACGGTACCGGACACGTCATGCCTGGTTTGCACGGGAGAGGCTAACACGCAGACAGGTGTCCGGAACTAACGACTGGAATTGATGAAATCAGTGGACCGGTTTCAAGGAAGGCAAAAATAGACACGGCGTGATCTCACGGGAACGTAGTGTACCACAAGCAATGTTTAAGTCGTTTGAAAAATTGTGGCCTGCAAATAGACATACAACAGACGCCAGGTAAAGATCAGAATAGCTGACGCTTTGTTTTAAATGAGCCGGTAACACGCAGCTATACAATAGGAAGATGAGGAGGGGAAGGGTTTGTAATACCATGAGCTTTAAAATTACAAGCTTTTTGCTGTTATTGTTCGGCTGCTCAATGCTGCCCAAACCTCCACTATTGTACAATTCCAAATGTCAAAGTGTGTGTGTGTGTGCGTGTATGTATGTATGTATGCATGTAATAAGACACGCCGAGTGGGCAGAAACACAGCGAAAATAATCTAGTTCATCAAACATAAGAAGCAAAGTCCATAGCCCACACGTATCAATGCAGTGAAAGTTATGCGGATTGCGTACACAAAGTACTTAACCGCTATTACATTCACTACAAAAACAGAAACAACGAACAAAATACCAGTCCGACTGAGGATCGCGGCGTAACGGACCGGAAACCGCCAAAAGGACCAGCTCGTGTCAACAAAGCCGCGATCCTCAGCGGTCACAGTTCCGTGCACCGCGTGCCGTGCAGCACCGAGGGTCCGTGCACGCGCCCCATACACGCCTGCAGCTGCAAACAAACAACAGCCCGCATGTAACGAGCCTCGTCTTGGAACGCAGAGGCAGCGCGTGGAGCGAGCACCGATCAGGCCCCGCCAGGCCCAGTGCGGCAGGCGGCACACACCGCATGGCTGTCGGGGAGGGAAAGGCAAACCGTCGACGCCGTGCAAACGTGGAGAGGTAATGCATTTTGCAGTGCAGGCATAAGGACAGGCGACCACTTCACCGGCAATGGACCGGCCCGAGTCGGACGAGGTCGATTCTGCTCCAGGCCGACTCACCGCGGCGTGGCATTGGCCTACCCTGCCGAAGGCCGCCACCTGTCGGAGGTCTTGGCGACCAAACGTCAGCGTCCCGGCTCAGCGTGACCGTCAACTCACAGAAACCCAGCCTGACGCCCTGTCCCACGATCAAAAAATAATTCGAACGGGTTGTGGGAGTTTTCACCTGCCCAGTGGAAAGACCGACCAAGGCAGAGAGCCAACCTGTTCCAATCTCCTATCAGCACCATCCGTGCCAAATGGAGTGAGCGATCCGCCCACCGCTGCCACAAGCCTCGGTTGGTCTGTTCGCGAGCTCCCGAGCCTCCCTCGACCAGCATCAGCTCCACCGCCTGCCACAGGCACCGCTGCCGACCTCAGACCTTCTAGTGTTCGGCTCGTGGCCGGAGGAGGTCCCCACGGCCCGTCCGGTCACCGGCCCGTCACGGCCAGGCCGCTCAGTGCCTCCCCGACCCTGTCCCGCTTGAGCCGTCCAGACCGCTGGCTGACCTGCCACGACCGGACCGCTCGGCGCCTCCCCGATCCTGGCCCGCTTGAGCCGTCCAGACCGCTGGCTGACCTGCCACGACCGGACCGCTCGGCGCCTCCCCGACCCTGGCCCGCTCGAGCCGTCCAGACCACTGGCTGACCTGCCACGACCGGGCCGCTCGGCTCCTCCCCGACCCTGACCCGCTCGAGCCGTCCAGACCACTGGCTGACCGGTCACCTGGTCCGGGGCCTTGGTGCAGTCACACTCGGTCGGTCGACCGGAAACCGCGCTGGCGCAGGAGGGGAGGGGGCGAGCGTGCGCCACAGCGCCGGCGGAGCGAGCGCCGTGGCCGCGGCGGCCGTCGCCGACAGGTTCGCCGCCGGCGGGCCTCACAGCACACCGACAAGAGCCGAGACCTGCACCGATAATGATACGGATAGCATAGTCGGGTCCGCACATAGCAGGGGACGCCAAATAGGGACGAGATAGTCGGAGAAGCGAGAACAGGGTCGCTGCCCTCAGGAGAATTGGCATTGATGCCTGAAGACGCACTCCGACGGGTGCGACGTACACCGAGTGATCTGACCAGTCGAGCCGAAACTGTGCTTTGCTTGTGGACCCCAGACACACGAGGGTTATCAGTTGCCGGAAAGATGCTGCAGTCGTCTGGCAACTGGGACAACTGGGATACAACGGGCCCGTAATTGTTGAGGCCGGTGGCGCACCTTCTAGTGTATTGTACATCACCCTCGTCCGGATACTTTGCCGTGGATATTTGTTATTTGCCTCTAAAAAAACCGTGCGCACTGCAACCAATTTTCAGACAGTCACTGATCGGCCGTTCTCCGGTAGAACGTATTTGCATAGAACTCCCTTCCTGGGTCCCACGCGGAGTGCAGCGAAATGCGCCGTGCAGCAAGGTGTCATGACGCCTGGGCTGCTGAGCCGTGCCCCGCGCACGTGGCGGTCTTTGTCGAGGCTGCCTGAACTGAGGGCCATCATCGGCCAGCCTTGATCTCGCCCCGTCTC
Organism: Pollicipes pollicipes; assembly: GCF_011947565.3. Classification (NCBI taxonomy): domain Eukaryota; kingdom Metazoa; phylum Arthropoda; class Thecostraca; order Pollicipedomorpha; family Pollicipedidae; genus Pollicipes; species Pollicipes pollicipes. The sequence goes on along the minus strand of NW_023597034.1, from coordinate 43,426,435 downwards.
CCACGAGAGGCAGGCCGCGGAACAGGGCAATTTCACAGCCGGGCACCTCCTCGCCGCTCGGGAGAGTCAACCCCAGCCAACCGAGTACCAGCTCTGAGTCAGCAATATTCCGGCCCTGAGTCGATCGACCTATTAGCTCCGAGTCAGCAGAGCATCAGGCTACAGTCAGCCGAGCATCAGGCTACAGTCAGCCGAGCACCAGGCTACAGTCAGCCGAGCAACAACCCCGCACCAAGGAAGTACATGCTCTGAATAAACCAAGTACTAAGTACGAGCACGACAAGCGTCCGCATGGAAGCAGCAAGGTACGAGGAAAAAAAGCCCTGTGAGTCAGCGAAGCACGTGATGTTTGGGTGGGTATGTATTTCGAGCATTCCTGAGTCAGAAAGAAGTCATGTGTGAGTCAGCGACATACCTAAGTATCTATACCAGTTGTTATTATTAGTCAGCTCCAAGTAGACCCTACTAACAAGACAACTATGAACTCGACTGACCTCAATTTGAAAGACGCATTAAGTCAACAATGCGAACGACGTTTTGATCAGCTGCGGGTCTTCAATGCATTGAAGCTTCGCGATTGTGTTGAATGGTTGCAATGCCGCGCTCTGTTGACTCTTCCTGTCGAGAACTGGTCATAAACGTGTGCCGAGTGTGAATCAACTTGCCAACAAGCGATGATGACGTCACACCACCTAACAGGACACAGTGCTGTCGATACTGGGTCAGCGTTCCCCACTCGCAATAGCCCAAAACGTCAACATCGTACCTCTTGCGTACGGCCAGTGTGCCATTTCGAGTTTATAAGTAAATGAATACTGGAACATCAGACTGCGTCGTGAATTTCCTCCGCGCATGTTTCACGGGCTAGGTTATGACATGTGTGAAACTATCGCTGGCGCTCAAATCTTGAAATACGGACTATCGACTGAACAACTTTCCTGTAGCTTGCTGTTGCGATCACTAGACTTCTCTTTCAGTGTTGCTCGGGTTGGTTGATATAGACGGCAGACGGCTTGGAACCCCAGCCAGTCCCACCAGTGGCAGGCCTCCCTGCAGATGGCATGGAGCCTAGCGCCTGCAGCGCGCGGTCGACTCCCGTCCCCGCCGGTGTAAGCAGAGCGGCACCCCAGCGGGGGATCGCATCGGCCCGGATCCGGTTACCGCGAGGGCCTCCGAGCACCGCCAGTGAAGCCTCACAGGGCTGCGGCTGCTGCCGCAGCGATCATCGATCCCTCAGATGTGACAGAAGTGAAGCCTCCCCAAGCATTGCGTCGGCTACCACGAATTGTTCAGCTTTGTTCAAATGGTTGGTTGATATTCTTCATAATCTTATTATTGTAATTCATGCGTCGACGACGGGTACCTGTCACTGGTCTGTCTGTCTGTCACTGGTCGCTGATCTGTCACTGGTCCACGAGGATCGTTGAAGAAGTGTCACGAAGGATCCTCGACGCAGTCACTTCAAGACACTCAAGAAACGCCTGAGTTGCGAACAAGCCGGATGTCAGAACAGACACTCTTTGATATGCGAAGCACAGGTCGGCGCATGCACTCCATAGCATTTCTGGACGGAGTACGTGCCAACTAGATCAGCGCGGATAAACCCACTATACAAAGTGCAGCGCAAACGATGATCGCGTTAATCGTCACACATGTGGTTGCTGACCAAAATGTGATGAGGTTTGTAAATGACAATCGGCTCATTACCTCCGAGGCCTCTCATAAGATATTTAACGGTCGTCAACTTTGTTGGACGCAGGGCCGACTGCCCCCGTAATTTGTCGTTTTGTCCGGAGAACGCTAAGTGTAAGGCAGCAACAACGTCCCGACGAAGAGGTCTGGAAACACGCCGGATGGTGTGATTGTCTCGGATATTCTACTGATCATGCGTGGGAAGGTTAAGGCGTAGAGCGCATGCACTGGCGAAGGCTGTTTCCAACGAAATGACGCTCAGACGCAGGTAAACATACGTGTGAACGAAGGCACGCCCGACCATTCTCACAGACCCCAAACACAGCCCCAGTCCGTGCACCCCATGGGCTCCTCCGATCGGTGACGCCCGATATGGATGTGCGCAATCAGCATTTCCTATCACCATTTTGTTCTCATAGAGAGGGAGAATATGGTGACGACCACTGTCCAGCACACGACGACAAACGTACCAACCTGTCACCTGTCGCTCAAGGCACCGGAGCGCGGAGACAAATGAGGTGCAGATAAATAAGTGAGCCCAAATCCTGGGATAATACGTATGACAGATCGGTTAATCTTCCGCTCTCTGTCAAGCTGTTGACACTAAGAGCTGGCCCAAGCTGTGTAATGCGCAAGTTTATCTCGAGCTTTTGTCTCAACCATTCACGTTTTCGTGGCGGCTTTGCCATGCTTGTATCTTATCTACAACTGACTATCCAACCAGCCCATCTTAGCTGGGAAGTCTAGGGTATTTTCCCACACACGACCACACTACCTTTTCGTCCACAACCAGTACCCTCATTTTTAGAGGGTTGCGTGACAGCGTACTCTGCGCAGCCCTTTTTGTGGAACGTGAAAAGACCACAGTGGCCAGGTACGCTTCCGGATGTTCAAGCGTCGCAGAAAATCGAAATATTGGCCTCGATATGGGAACCTCGAACTCTCTCAGTTCGGATCGGTATCTCCACAACACAGCAGTCGGCTATACTGATGCAAACGGCGATCGGAATTCCAACGGGGAACGCATTGGCATGACGCAAACGCATCATTTCGTAGAAACGCAACATATTTGGTTGACTCGGGGTCGCTGAGTGTCATCACAGGGTAGGTCAAGGGTAGGTCAAAGACAAGCACGTTGTCGTTCCGATGCTGAAGATACTGAAAGTTTTAGCCCGTCCCTCTTCGTTTGGTTCTTGACGCAAACCAACCGAGGCTGGGGCGAGCAGGCCGCCCTACGCCTCGCAGATTAGTACATCTTTGTGAAACAGTACATCTGAAGCCACGTGCCCGACACCGAGCATTTGAAACTCTTCACATAGAGCTGCACACTTGGACTTCCTCGCATGGAGCTCCATGTCTCGACTTTTTTGTAGAAAGCTGTGTATCTAACACTGCGCAAGATGTGCGTTACGGAAAGGATTTATTCGAAGCCGTGTGCTGGGGAGCTTGCGTCTGACGCGTGCTTCCAGGTCCTGACGCTATCAGACATTTCAATTTCCCATATGAACCATGCATGCAATAGGCCTGCACATCCATCTTGCGTGCCCATTGCACAGCCACCACTACCCCCTCCCCCCCCCCCCCCCCACCAGCCTTAAAAAGTATTGTCCTCCCTCAGTATCTGCCTTCGTCTGGTGCGCACATTTCCTCGGGTGTGCAGCTCTGCCGGGTGCGCGCCACGCCCGCCTGATGCGTGCCTCCCTCGTGCGCCCCCCCCCCCCCCCTCTGTGCCCTCAGGAGTCCGGCGCTCTGTCGAACAGGACGCGGGCCATCACGCAGCTGCGGGCGGCGGTGGTCCCTGTTCCCAGCCACTTACTGCGAGCGCGGCCCTCCAACCACGCGAGCGCCGCCCGACCCTGGCCGCGTCAAGGGCGTCTTACCGCCTGGTCTGCCGAGGTCGAGTCTTAACCCGACTGGTCTGTGGGGGCCGTGTCGTAACCAGACTGGCCTGTGGAGGCCGTGCTACGACCAGACTGGTCTGTGGAGGCTGCGCCAATGCCCGAATGGTCTGTGGAGGCAGTGTCATAGCCCACCTGACATGTCGAGCCCGTCACCCTGCAGAACTCGAAAGATCAAATGTAGGTTTAATGTCTCCCATTTATTCCGCCGACAAAAATATGCGGATGCAGTTTCCATGATAGGGTGGCGAATAACGCTTGACTGTACGTTGGTTCTACGTGCATTGTGCATTCATATTATTGCGTGCATAACCTAGCAGGGTTGGTTTGATTTGGTTGGCATGGTTTGTTCGTTTTTGCTTCAAACATGTGCATGTCATGTGCTGAATTCCATGGAGTTGATTTTAATAAGAAGCACCATCTCCGTCCGGTGAGATAGCTCTGACCCGAGGATGGTTGCCCCAACTGATCGCATGCAGTAAAGCTACACCAGCGATGTATATATCTGGGTGACCAATTCGTGGCGTGTTTGCAGCTATTTGTATTGAGCTCAAGATCTGAATACACGAGTTAATTTCAAATTCATTAAGGCGCGGATAACACAAACAATGATCGTGCCTGTTCGAAGAGGCAACAAAATGCTCGGTAAGTGCAAGAGGGACCATGCCGCCTATTAAGTAAAACATCAATGGTCTTACAAATGTCTCTTTCTTATGATTACCGCGAGCATGAATCCAAGACGTTCGAGCCAAGGCCTATAATTCTGCGCAAGATCAGTTAGGTACAGCAGCACCTGTCTCGGAAGCCGCCGTTGTCAGCTGTTGGCGTCCTCCCGACCCCGTCTGCTACACTCTGCTGCGCTGGCGAGGGGAGGGGAGAGGTGCCCACGGTTCCCACGGGCGCCCGTCCACTTCCTGTCATTTGCGAGCCTGAGGCTGCGGGCGTGGGGCCAGGCTAGGCCGGCGAGGGCCGAGCCAGCCGTCTGGCGCCTGCCAGCAGACGGACAGGGCCACCGTCACACGGACAAGAGTCCAGCGGCTGACGGTCCGGCGTCCACCGTTGAAGAGGCTGATGCCTGTTGCCGGACGGCTGGAGTGCGCAGTCAGAGGAACAGCTGCCCACCATTCCACGGACAGAGATCCACCAACAGGCAGACAGGTGTCCACCGTTGGCAGAACTCCAACTCAGGTCAGCAGGTGTCCACCGTCACACGGACACGAGTCCACCAACCGGCAGACAGGAGTCCATCGTCGGACGGACAGAACTGCACTGTCAGACAGACATAACTCCACTGTCAGGCGGACAGAAGAAGTCTATCATCAGACGGATAGGAGTCCATCGTCAGGCGGACGGGGATCCGCTTTTTTGACGGATGATTGAACCGTCAGATGGCCAATGACCCACTGCCAGACGGACACATTAGCATTCGACAGTCAGGCGTAAGCCATCAGAGGGATCGAGGCCCACTGGCACATAGTAACATAGAGGGGGGCCGCCGTCAGACGGACTGGGGTGTACCGTCAGACAGGAGCCTAGCGTCCGAAGGCCAGTTCACCGACGGGTGGAAAGGAGCTGGCAGACAGAAGCCCCCTGTCCGAAGGGCAGTTCACCGTCGAACGGATAGGGACCACTACCGTGCGGAAGGAGGACTGAATGGAATTGTTGCACCGCAATTGCGAACACAAATGCGCCATACACATGCAAAACTCCGTCGCCATATTGCGCAGTTCGTCGTAACAGGTGCTTTACGACGCACTCGGCTGCTGAGGCTAGGTGGCGTCATCTGCCTCACACCCTGGCTGAGGATCGCGGGTAATTGAACTCCGTGCCTCTGGTCTCCCCGTCACGCAGCTTAACCACTACACCACCCCCTGCACCATATTGCACAGCTCGCACTGTGCTGCCTGAGGCTTGGCGTGCGTTTAGCGCGTGATGAGCCGATTCGCGGTGTTTCTCTTATTCGGTAGTACGAATGTTTAACGGTAGCAACAACTAGAAACCATTCGCCGGCAGTCCAGTTTTCATCCGTCGGAGTCCGTGCTGGCTCGGTTCAGCCCGACGCCCGGACTCCAGAGACCCGAACGTGGCAAACGGAGCCGTGTGATGGAATGCAGCACCATTGTGTGACGATGCCCACCACCAGATACCGGCCTGGTAACGCGATTCACTGGCAAGCCGTCTTGCGCGCCGACAGATCCGTTCCAGTAGCAGCGCCGTGCCCGTGCACAGCGCGCCGCCTGGGTACGGCGTCTGCTCGGCCATCTACGATGCTACCAGGTCTCGGCCATCTACTCGGTCATCTGCTCGGTCATCTGCTCGGTCACTGGGTTTCGGTCATCTGCTCGGTCACTAGGTCTCGGTCATCTGCTCGGCCATCTGATCTGTCACTAGGTCTCGGTCATCTCGGTCTCGGTCACTCCGTCCCGGTCAGCTGGGTTTTGGTCATCTGCTCGGTCCCCAGGCCCCGGTCATCTCCTCGGTCACTCAGTCTCGACGCCACGTGTGGGATCCGGGCAGCTGTTGGCGTGTTTCGCAGGCTGGCCGCTGGCCGTGAGGGACCAGGTATGCGGCGGGAGCTGGACGGGCACGCTGGGCCCCATTCAGCAGCCGCCACCGCACCCCAGGCGCCTCTGTTGGCCAGGCGGCGCTGCCTCTCACAACGCCCTTCATAAACGCCATTCAGCACACCTGTATGGAAGGGTCCCGAGTGCCGAACGACGCGGTGTCGCGGCGCGCTCAGAGCCGTTTACCTCTGTGAGAGCCGAGAGCGCTGACAAAGGCCGAACACGAGCGTCGCTCGGCGGCCGGGTCGGCAGGGACCGCGGCCCTGTCACCCGCCGCATTCTGCCGACAATGGCAGCAGCCACTTCTGGCTGGAGAGCCTTCTGGTCTCAACCAGCGGCCGTGGGTACCACTCGTCGTGTGTTTCCAAAATATATCTCCAAAATCGCGGGATGTTTATATGCGAACGCTGTTTACAAGAACCTGTGCACAGATCTGATTGATTTGTCGCCGCCAGTAACACAAAGCGCATACATGATTGACGCTACACATGTTGGATGCGCCCAATAAGCTTCCCAGTTCTAGTCACTCCCCGTACTACTCCAGCGAACGCCCCACGCCTCCCAACCGGATCGCGCCCGCACCACCCGCCAAGGTCACGGCAGGGAGGGGTGACACCCGACACCGGCGCTGGGGGGCGGCGACGCAGACTCGGCCGCGACACTCACAAAAACAGCCCCCTAATTGGGACGTATTAGACCGGGTGGTCATGTCAACGGGAGGCGACCGACCGGGCCAGGCCACGACAGGGGACGGGAGCGGCCCAGCCAGCGCTCGACAGAGAGAGCGTGGGAGTCCACCCACCCCCGGCACACCCAGCGCGAGGAGACTGCGCTGATCGCCCGCGCGGGAGTTGGAATCACTGGTGCACACGGCGTAGATTGAACCGCCGATTATGAAAGACTGCGGTTTGTTTTTTTGTGGAAGACTGAGATTCAGGTGTATCCCCTGAAAAGGAGATACACCTGAATTAACAATCATCCCCTTCAGGGGATATACCGACTGTTCTCAGAGACGGAAGTGTCAGATGCCGACTCACCTCACGCGAATTCTAAAACACAACTGGCGGACAACGCCTTTCTAAGGCAAGACAATCGAGCAGCATCTACATTCTGTGAAAAGGCAACACATTGGACCATGAGTTTGCTTGGGTGTGTGCATCCAAGCTCTGCCCGGCTCTTGTCGCTGCCCAGTTCAACAAGACACGTCAGCACCCCCAGTGTGTGCCTCCACGCTTTACCCGGCTCTTGTCGCCGCCCAGTTCAACAGGACACGTCAGCACCCCCAGTGCCGCGGGCTGGGTCACGGTTTCCGGCAGAGCTCCGGTGAGCGGACGCAGAGGCCGATCAGGCGCCGCAGGAGGCGGCGGCGACAGGAGGTCCCAGGCGCCGTTCGGGGCCGCCGCTGCCGACCGCGGCCCGCACGCGCTGACCCGGTGGGAGCCGTGGCGCCCCGGCCTCCTTACGCTGCAACCTCTGGGGTCGGCGGCCTCCTTTTGGCCAGCCGACAGAGCTCGCAAACGCCTCCTTCGCCGTAAGTAAAGCAACAGGCATTGCACTGAGTGTGTAGGCGGTCCTGCTTCTCCAAAACAGACTTGAGCTTAGATCGGTGGAATCGAATCTTACTTCGGAATCCATTTAGTTTTGACTTGAATCCGTTGGCTCCATTGGCTGCTTGGCTGAATCCCATTCGGAATCGATTCCCGTGGTTTGCCACGTAATCGTAACTGATTCGATTCCACCTTGAATATGCCCAATTCAAAAGTAATTTGACCACAAACTCTAAGGTGTAAATTACATCGCTGACTTTCCAGTGCACAAATTGAGTTTCCCAACTAGTATGTGTTTACGAGACATGTGAGATGGAAATCTGTGATCTATCCGCTCAAGTGTGGGGATATGGAAGGCTGGATGCGCCCGGAGTGGTCAAAAGCTCAAATTAAGTACTTTGGGAGGCAGAAAAGTTTGTTGCGTTACTATGGACTTGCCGGTTTCTTCGCCATTCAAGTGTTCAATCTCCAATACATAGCCATTCATGCACTCATGCATTTTCAAATTGGTATGCAAAACAGATCGCCTTTCTGCTGCTGCATACGGATGCCCGATAATAGCACCGTGTTGTACATATATGATGAGCCTTTGCACCGGTGGAACTATTTGCAGCCTGCTCCTTCCTGACAAAATACATTTAAATCGGATTCGGAATAAGAATAAGCAATATTCGCCATACACGAGTTCAATTCGACCTCAAAACAGGTTCATAGCGGTCACGACTATCTTCGAGATCGACTCTCCTCGAGCGGAATCAAGCAAACACATCTCCAAAGTCGTTATCATCCATGACAAAACTTATTAATTTCATTTTTGCACTTGTTTTTTTTTGTAGCCGCATCACACCACAAATCCACCGGTGTCTGTGTTGTTCCTCAGCACTGGCATTGCTGGCGCTCGCATTGCTTACAACCTGGCATACCTTTCCCTCAGCAGGCTCACATGAAATTTGTAATGAAGTCTTAGCATACGCCCGATGCAGAAACAAAAGATAGCTGTTTCCGTATAGCGTTGCTCGCTATCTATGCTCTGGCTCTGTTTGAAGTCAGCGTAAACTCCAGAATCATTCACTGTCTCGTATGGCTAAAGTGGAATCTATTCCTCTAAGAACGCATGTCCGTTCCGGGTTGATCAAGTCGCATTGACTGAAACCAGATGGGTCGACCTCAAGATAGAAAGAAATAACAACAAACATGTTCATTCTGAAGGCTGTTGCATGCGTGGAAAATGGTGTTCTGAATGCCTCGTCAAATTATCAAAGTTGGCAACCTATGCGGGCTTTTTAAAGTTCGTGTGGATCATTTCAGTTGTATACCGGTTGCCGGCCATCGGAACTGATTTCAAAGCCAAAACTGCTTATTCTTGCCTTGGTATCGGAGTCAACTGACTCACGACTAGGCCATGCTGCTCGCAGTCAGAGCAAAAACCAACCCAATGCGCTGTGAGTGGGAGTCGGAAACGACGCCAAAGCAGTATCAAACACAGGCCGCTCGCCGACAGCGCTGCAGTCAGCACGGGAGCGACGCCTGCACTCGTTCGCCGTCGTGGATTGGTTGCTGCTCGTAGCAGCACTGGATTTTGGTAAGTTGACAACCGCGGGAACGCGTAAAATACGCCGAGGAGAAGGTCCCAACGGTCCATTCCGTACCGCTTGAATTCTGGGTGTGCGGCCCTCAACAGGTCGCCTGCAACGCTCTGGCAGGGTACTCACCGTTCTCCTCCAGCGACAAGCAGGGGAGCGCCCACGCCGCGAGCAGCACGACCCAATACAGTTGGAAGAGCATCGTTGCAGGTCACAGGCGCTTGGACAGCATTACAAGTTCAGACGCAGCGCGCCAAAATGTATGCGCTCCCGGCGCCGCCGCTCGGGCCACGCCACCGGCGACAGTGACGCGCTCGTCCACTGCCCGACACCGGATGTCCTCCGCTACCGCCTGCGGACGCCGCGAGCCTGCCGCCCGCCCGAGCTCCACTGACAGTCAACACCTTCAGCACCACAGCAAATCTGCTTCCTAAGACGGTGCCGTCTTGTCCGGCCGGTCGGTGTGTCCCGCGCAGTCGCCGAAGACCCCGTCCGCCCGCGGCTCGCAGCACACCCACCGGCGCGTCAGGCGTTCGTCGTCCGCTCGCCCCTCGCGCCCGCGGCCCGGCTCCCGGTACTGCTCCCGCAGACGATTTGGCGACGGCGGCCGCCGCAGACTTTCTCACGGTCCACGACCGCGGCGTGACCCGCCCACCCTATTAGGCGGACACTGCCATCTAGCGGCCGAGCGGACAAACTGTAGTCACGCTGACGACTCCCTTGCGGAGGTCAGACCTTCGCGGGGTTCGATATTGAGAAGATTGAACTTGACCCGACGGTTTGGTCTTCGCCGAGCTAAGAATTCCACTTTTCCCGCATCGCCCGGCCAGAGGCTCCTGCAGTCAGTAAACTCGACGGCAGCTGATGTGATCAGCACTCGTATGTGCAGACCCAAGAGGACAGAAAGCGTGTGTCCAGCAATGTAGGCATGTTGCGCGAATCAACTTCCGGGATTTATGTTCAGCCTGGTGCGCTTAGTCCGATAGGATGCACTGTTAGCCGTTGTTTTCATAAACAAATGCCCAGATCAAAATGTACGTGAGTCGCTGAGCCAACCTCGCTTGATTCGCTGCAAACAGATCAGGACCACGTCTAGAAAGGGGCGAAAGTCAAGTGAGAAACCATGGAAGAACGGAAGCGTATATCGTATTTCAGTCACAAAGTTGAATGTTCAATTTACTTTCGTTTTGATGTTATGACAGGTCAAAACGGTGACGACTCAGATAAATTTGCATTTGTGTTGTACGTGATAGATGGCAAGGCACACTGTATTGGTTTTCAAAGAAATATAAATGTTCTTCGTGACCCATGTTTTCATGACTCGGTTCATCCATACTGTCACATTTTTGGGGGCCTAAAAAATGAAAAGTTGTCAGCCAAAGCTAAAATGTCGGCTACAGATCATCACAGCCATTTACACCCGATATCGGCTCACACCAGTCACACGAACCCTGTTTCACCCGCCTCGCGTTCTCGGACCACATGCTGTAGCGGACGCCTGTCCAAGAACTGTGGGTCGTGTTTACGGTCAGGCCACACATATCCCACCGGCAAAAATACTCATGTTGACACAAACAAAAACGCGCTTGGCGGAAACAAGCCCGCCAGCTGCTGCTTGTTACGGCTCGAGGCGGACCGTACGATCACAATGGTGTCCGCTGGGTCCTGAGGACGCTCGACAGCTCGCTGCCCTTGATGGCGGGAGGGGAATGTGACGTGTTCATTGCTAACCACGTGCGCAAATGTGTATAAACGGACTCCTAGAAATTCGCGAAGTGGGATAGAGGACCAGGCACGTAGGTGAGTCGCAGCCCGATCTCTCGCGTTCCATTTGCGACAGGGTCAGATTGCACCCAAAATTGCCGTGAAAAGCGACGTCCGGTGAGGCTACCCTGCACCTGTCCCACTAGTTATCGGGTGGATCCAACTCCACTGCAGTCTCAAAGGGGCGAATGCTCGCTTCCTCTGGGGAGCAGTATCAACACAGGTCGACTAAAATGCGCGTACGGGTCATACCGGTGCGCTGCGCCACAGGTACTGTACCGTCTAGGCATACTGAGCACTTAACGGTCATGTTGCAAAAATGTATCGAAAGGAGGACATCTCTCCGCCATCCGTCAGGCAAGAATGCCAGAGGTGACATTCTCCGTGGCACTGGAATAATGCTACAGCTACTGAGTGGCAGATTCAGGGCAGGAGCTTTAGCCGACGCCCTTCTTAGCTTGTGCTTCCATTCCAGCGCCAACAGCACTACATATTTTTAATAAGTCAGCACACTGACAAACAATCCGTACCCCGAAACAGTTCTGCGGAGCCTAGCTGTTCAAATATAGGCGGCCCAAGCGGACGGTCCCTTGGAACAAACTCCATTCTTTCAACCGACGGCGCGTTCATCACTTATCAGTCACATCACACAAACAAGAAAAGGAGATATATCAAATATGTGCAATGTATTATACACAATGAATGCCAACTTGAGTGTAGCTGGCATTGCAGGAACACGTACGAAACTAGCCAACTGCTAAACTAAAGCGTACGTCGAGGTCTCGATCCTGAGCCACTAATGGAACCAGTTGTGAGAATGCACAGTCACTAACTAAATTCAAGGGCACCGCAGTGCGAATAAATCTATAATTCATTCGATAAATTCACACCCACTTACTCGCGATGGTCATTCAAACGGTGCCTGCAGCTTCTGTCGTCTGGAAATTAGCCGCGCAGAGAACAAGCTACGAGACGCACAACCGAACGCAGTCCCCGCTGGCGCCCGGCCGCACCGCCACCATTCCGAGCAGCCGGGGCAGCGCTAGCAGCCGCCCAGCTGCCGAGGCAGTCCCTGGAGACGACCGCTGCCGAGGCCAGCCCTGGAGACGGCCGCTCCCGGGGCCAGCTCGTGGAGGCGGCCACTCCCCGCCGGCTCATCCGACACCAGCCGCCCAGCCGCCGAGACCAGCCCCTGGAGACGGCCGCTCCCCACCGGCTCATCGGCCCTTCTGATAGCCCGGGAAGAGCGCCTTCAGCGCGTCGAACAGCGTCACGTTGGAGACGAGCGCGAACTTCTTGCCCAGGTCGTGGCGGCAGGCGGGACACGAGAACACCTCCGCCTTGAAGGAGCGCTTCACGCACGGCTGGGGAGCACACGCGGCGCGTCAGGGGCCGACGCGGCCGACGGCACACGGAGCGGTCTAAACGGCTAAACACTGCGCTGGTCTGCCTCACGCCGGTAACACAATAGTGGGCACCACGTGACCACCTCTGTGAGTGAGCTGTTGGTCACCTCTGCACCAGAAACGTGATAAATAAACACACCCGTAACTAAAATGACATGTGCATACGAGAGCATATGCATGACTATGTAACTAAAGCCTATACAAGGCAAGGGCTGGCCCAGTAGACAGCTCTTACAGAGATGGGCAGGTACTGCAAACAGCTCACACAGAGACGGCAGCTAATGCAGACAGCTCACACAGAGACGGGCAGGCCCAGTAGAAACGGCTTACACGGAGACAGACGGGTGTGGCAGAGACAACTCCCACAGAGACGGGCAGTTACGGCAGACAGCTCACACAGAGACAGACGAGTACGGCAGGGACAGCTCACACAGAGACGGGCAGTTACGGCAGACAACTCACACGGAGACGGGCAGTTACGGCAGACCGTTCACACAAGAACGAGCAGTTACGACAGACAGCTCACACGGAGACGGGCAGCTAAGGCAGACAGCTCACACAGAGACGGGCAGGCCCAGCAGACAGCTCACACAGAAACGGACAGCCCAGACGGAGATGGGCAGCCTCGACGGCCAGCTCGGAGACGGAGAGCCCAGACTGGCACGGCCTGCCCAGACAGACAGGACGGCGGCGCCGGCTCACCAGGCAGACATTGTGGTGACAGGGCAGCGTGACCGGCGGACACACCAGCTCCTGGCAGCAAATGCACATGAACGTGTCCGTCACCTTCGCCAGGAACTTCTGCAACAGACGCCGGACGCCGCGTCAGATCGACCTCAGGGGCTCACGGCAGAGGCTCGGGCCAGGTGACAGGGCACGACTCGCCGGAGGCGAACGGCGGGCACTGCAGCTGTGGTGCGGCGGAGACGACGTCCCTCAAAGCTCGATTAGAGAATGTGATTATAGCACACGCACTTCCACGCGGGCGATTGCTTACGTACATATTCACTGGCATCTGTTGCATCTGGCACGGGCGGGTTAGCATGAAACTTGCCATGAGGTGCATAAGTCGGAGCAAAGGCAGAAACGTACAAGTAGGTCCACTCACCAGAGCCGTCCGCGCCTCTCACCAGAGCAGACTGTGCCTCTCAACAGAGCCGTCAGTGCCTCTAACCAGAGCCGACCGTATCACTCACCAGAATCGTCCGTGTCTCTCACCAGGCCGTCCGCGCCTTTCACCAGAGCCGTCCGCGCCTCTCACCAGAGCCGACCGTATCACTCACCAGCTTGCCGTCAGTGCCTCTAAACAGAGCCGACCGTATCACTCACCAGTCGTCCCTGTTGTCACCAGAGCCGTCCGCGCCTCCCACCAGAGCAGACCGTGCCTCTCACCAGAGCCGTCAGCGCCTCTAACCAGAGCCGACCGTATCACTCACCAGCTTGCCGTCGGCCAGCGAGCGCCGACACGCGTCCCAGAGCTGCGCGTTGTCGGCGTCCGCTTTCATCAGGGCGGCCACGGCCGGCGCAGGCGTGTAGGCCGCCGGGCGCGGCCGCTTGGTGGGCGGGGCACCCTCTTCATCGGCCCCCTCCGTCTCCGCCGGCGGCTTGTCGCCCGGCGCCTCCACGCGCTGCCGGACAAGCCGACAGCCACCGGTCAGCCGTGTCGCAGAGAGTGAGGGAGAGGCAGCGGGCAGTGACGAAGCGTCGACGAAGAGTGGACGAAACGTCGATACAAGCCTCGATGGGGCATCGCTGACGGTTGGCGCACCGTCTCAACAAACCGACCGACACAAATGCGGACCCGTTCAAACGAGAACACCCTCCGGGCAGCATCTCCGCGCGGTCTCAGCTCCAGCCCTCCAGTTCCTTGCCCAGCAGCGCCCGGCACCCGGTCCCAGGCGTACCCCCGCACGCGACCCTCGAGCCCGTCAAGAGCCACTCTCATCTCAGCACGCCGCCCTGGTCGGCGGTGCTGGAGCGCCGGCCGCCGCTCACCACCATGTCCTGGATGCCGAGCTCCAGGACGCGGCGCCGGCCGGCCTTGGTCCAGGGCGCCGGGTCCGGGTCGTCGCGGCGCATCAGGTAGCGCCACACCAGGAAGCCGCTGCGCCCCTTCTCCGGCCAGTAGCGCACGATCTTGTACACACCGTCGTACCTGCGGTCGCGCGGCGGCGCGGCTAGTCGCAGCTATGGCCGCTCAGCTGAGCGAGCTCAGAGCGTCAAGCTCTCGGGCGGCACACGAAGGGTAGGGCCACTGCAGGGCCACTGAAGTCCTGAGGCGACAGCACAGGGGGGACAGACATGGACGGCAGAGGAGACTTGGCGCCTTAGCCGCCAAAAGAAGGGCGACCGCGTCGCTGGCGAGACACTGGCGACGTGCTCTTGGCACTCTACCGCATTCGTGCCGTGCAAACAGGAGATGTTGGCCAGATCCACCCAGCGACCTCCCCCCGCCTCGTGTCAGTGAAGATGCCTCCGCCAAGATGTGCATGCCAGCGTCCATCCCCCTCCCCCATCTGCGACACTCGTCGACCACACCCGGGGCTTTCCGTCCCTTCCACCGTCCGCCCCCGTCCCTGGTACCTGAGCCCCTCGTCGGGCGCGTATTTGGAGTGTTTGCCCAGCTTGTAGGAGCGGATGACCCGCACGGGCTTGCCGCCGCGCCAGTCCTCGGCGGTGGCGCCCTCTTTATCGTTGATCCGGGCGTTGCAGTTGAGCGCCAGCGCCCTGTCATTATGGCGAAGTGAGTAAATCGAGGCCCGGTGGCGGCTGCACCGTATCCCGCGGCAAAACGACACGGCACGTACCGAAACCGGACGTGCTTGTTCCAAGGTGCCTCACGCGATTCAGATCGCGATTTAAATGAGGCACCTTATATAATAAATATTGCGTTCAATCCAGGATTAAAAATTATGATTATTCCAGGACTAAAAAATACGCTTTCTCAAGGACATGTCAGTCATTACAGCTTACAAAAACGCGAGCGAATCAACAATAAACAAACTAGCTCTACTAAAAAAGAATATGCCGCCAGACTACCTCCGGCGCATTCAGAGCTCATTAACGGCGTGAGATAGCCCGGTGCAGGCCCGTCCGGCCACATTCGGCGGGACTTGGACCGAGCGGCACACCTGTTCATCCTGGTCAGCTCCTGGTCACAGCTCTGCCCGGCGGTGCGCTTGTTACCGGACAGGTCGCGGCCGCCCGAGCCTGGGGGGCGGACACGGTGAGCGGTGAGCGGCGCCCGGGCGGCGGCACGTCCCGTCACCGGGACAGCACCGGACACGGTGAGCGGCGCCCGGGCGGCGGCACGTCCCCTCACCGGGACAGCACCGGACACGGTGAGCGGCGCCCGGGCGGCGGCACGTCCCCTCACCGGGACAGCACCGGACACGGTGAGCGGCGCCCGGGCGGCGGCACGTCCCGTCACCGGGACAGCACCGGACACGGTGAGCGGCGCCCGGGCGGCGGCACGCTCCCTCACCGGGACAGCACCGGACACGGTGAGCGGCGCCCGGGCGGCGGCACGTCCCCTCACCGGGACGTCATCGGACACGGTGAGCGGTGAGCGGCGCCCGGGCGGCGGCACGTCCCCTCACCGGGACGTCATCGGACACGGTGAGCGGCACTCAGGCGGCGGCACGTCCCCTCACCGGGACAGCACCGGACACGGTGAGCGGCGCCCGGGCGGCGGCACGTCCCCCTCACCGGGACAGCACCGGACACGGTGAGCGGCGCCCGGGCGGCGGCACGTCCCGTCACCGGGACAGCACCGGACACGGTGAGCGGCGCCCGGGCGGCGGCACGTCCCCTCACCGGGACAGCATCGGACACGGTGAGCGGTGCCCGGGCGGCGACACGTCCCCTCACCGGGACAGCACCGGACACGGTGAGCGGTGAGCGGCGCCCGGGCGGCGGCAACGTCCCCTCACCGGGACAGCACCGGACACGGTGAGCGGCGCCCGGGCGGCGGCAGGTCCCCTCACCGGGACAGCACCGGACACGGCGAGCGGCGCCGAGGCGGCGGCACGTCCCCTCACCGGGACAGCACCGGACACGGTAAGCGGCACCCGGGCGGCGGCACGTTCCCTCACCGGGACAGCACCGGACACGGTAAGCGGCACCCGGGCGGCGGCACGTTCCCTCACCGGGACAGCACCGGACACGGTAAGCGGCACCCGGGCGGCGGCACGCCTCCTCACCGGGACAGCATCGGACACGGGTAAGCGGCACCCGGGGCGGCGGCACGTTTCCCTCACCGGGACAGCACCGGACACGGCGAGCGGCGCCGAGGCGGCGGCACGTCCCCTCACCGGGACAGCACCGGACACGGTAAGCGGCACCCGGGCGGCGGCACGTTCCCTCACCGGGACAGCACCGGACACGGTGAGCGGCGAGTGGCGCAGAGGCGACGGCACGTCCCCTCACCGGGACAGCATCGGACGCACAGCGGACCGGTCACCGTCCCGATGTGCGCGCGGTAGCGTCAAAGAACGTGCCATGGCTCGGAGCTGCGCGACGAAACAACGCTCCCATGGACTGTCACAAGAGCGATGGGTACCATGTCCAACAAGATTTTGTGGTTTTAAGATCTGAGTAATTGCATAACAGTTTCATATAAGATAGCACACACGCGCCGTCACGTCTGGAATAGAAACGATAGACTGCAGAAGTACCAGCCTGCACAAACTCCAGGCCGTCCCTGAGGATACGTGTCCTGCCACAAGGCACGGGACACAACTACCGACATGGGACACGTGACACCGTTCCCACCAAACAGCACCCCACACTGACGCCGCCGCACGGCGACAGGCGGCAATCGCCCCACAGAAGGCCGGCCGGGCCTCCGACACAGGACCCCACCCCCGTCCCGCGGGGCACATACCCGTGTAGTAGAACTCGTCGCCGTTGTCCACGTCATCCTCGTAGCCGCCCGACAGCACGATGCTGAAGGCGCCCTCCTTCTCGCGGCCCGCAATGCCCGCCACGTGTGGCCGATGCACGCCCGCCTCGCTCGCCTGGATGCGGTACTGCCAGCGCATGCCCACCTCCACACCCGGCACCGGGCCGCGGTGGTTGGTCGGCACGATCGTGCACTGCCGCTGCCGGCCGGCCGTCGCCATGCCCTTGCCCCAGTCCCGCTTGGTCGCCTTGTTCAGAGTCGATGCCATGCGCGCCTTGCGCTTGCTGGCCTTGAGGCGCTGGCCGGCCTGCACGACCTCGCTCGTGTCAGTCTTGCACTCGGGGCAGTACCTGGGCAGGGCGGGGAGGGGGGGGGGGCGTGAGATTAGACGAGGCAATGGGCGGACGGGGCCATCAGCACGGAACGGATGGTAGCGGATGCCGCCCCGACTAAACCGCTGTGCGTAACTGACGGCTGGACTCGTAACGTTTCAGAGCAATCCAGTACATGTCAACGGGCTTCACCCACGCCCTCGCGCATGATCGTTTACTCAGCATGGACAGCCCTGCCTCCACACACCTGAACGTCCAGGCGGGCTGGAAAACACACAGCGAAGCGAAGCGAAGACCCCTCATCCATCCACCAGCATTCGACGCTGCACCGCGATACAGCATGGCCCCCTGACCGCGCCCCAGGGCACTGACCACTCGTCCTCCTCGGGGATGGCCTCCAGGGGCGGCGTCAGGCAGGAGATGTGGTAGGGCATGTCGCACTCGTCACACATGATCTGCCGGTCGGGGTCGGACTTCTTGTGGCAGACGTGGCAGCCACACACCCGGCAGTCGCGCTCCGGCCGGCCGCGGCAGATCCTGCAGCTGGGACCCCACCTCGCCTGCGGCC
This sequence comes from Pollicipes pollicipes, assembly GCF_011947565.3. Taxonomy (NCBI): domain Eukaryota; kingdom Metazoa; phylum Arthropoda; class Thecostraca; order Pollicipedomorpha; family Pollicipedidae; genus Pollicipes; species Pollicipes pollicipes. The sequence continues at coordinate 43,408,178 of NW_023597034.1, read as the reverse complement.
CGGAACGCGCGGTCAGAGGTCATACGCGCCGTCAGGGGTCACACGCGCGATCAAAGGTCACATGCGCGGTCAGGGGTCATACGCGCGGTCAGAGGTCACATGCGCAATCAGAGGTCACATGCGCAATCAGAGGTCACATGAGCGCGCGCATCGACGCAAAGGTTGGTTTCGTCTCTGAAGGCGACCCAAAACCAAACAGAAGGTGATGAGAAGTCAGTCAAACATACTCGTCCTGAAAGTGCATCAATATTCTCAACGTATGCACCTGGACGCACACAGACGCACACAGCCACCGAAAGGGTTTGACAAAGACAACGTTGTAGGCACACCAGAGGCCCAATGAGCGCCCGCCTAGAAACGGCACGTATCTTCGCCACGTCTGACCGAGCCCCGGGCCCCTGACGTCATTAAAGCACGCGCTCCGGGCGCCCCAGCGAATGTCGTACGTGCGGTGACACCGGCCGCCGGCTGGCTGTCGCCGGCCGCCAGCCGGTCGACTCTGGCGCGCTGCTGGCCGCGGGCCATGACCTCGTCGACGAACTTGACCTGGCAGCCCTCGACGGCCACCCGGCCGGCGCCCAGGTACACCGTCACTGTCAGCCTGCCGGGTCACGGACGGTCAGCAGGATAGGGACACCGCAGCGGAGGCCCACTGGGTCACCACACACGTCACTGTCAGCCTGCCGGGTCACGGACGGTCAGCGGGATAGGTACACCGCAGCGGAGGCCCACTGGGTCACCACACACGTCACTGTCAGCCGGCCGGGTCACGGACGGTCAGCGGGATAGGTACACCGCAGCGGAGGCCCACTGGTTCACCACACACGTCACTGTCAGCCGGCCGGGTCACGGACGGTCAGCAGGATAGGGACACCGCAGCGGAGGCCCACTGGTTCACCACACACGTCATTGTCAGCTTGCCGGGTCACGGACGACCAGCGGGATAGGGACACCGCAGCGGAGGCCCGCTGGTTCACCACACACGTCATTGTCAGCTTGCCGGGTCACGGACGACCAGCAGGATAGGGACACCGCAGCGGAGGCCCGCTGGTTCACCACACACGTCATTGTCAGCTTGCCGGGTCACGGACGGTCAGCAGGATAGAGTACACCGCAGCGGAGGCCCACTGGTTCACCACACACGTCAGTGTCAGCCGGCCGGGTCACGGACGGTCAGCAGGATAGGGACACCGCAGCGGAGGCCCACTGGTTCACCACACACGTCATTGTCAGCTTGCCGGGTCACGGACGGTCAGCGGGATAGATACACCGCAGCGGAGGCCCACTGGTTCACCACACACGTCACGGGAAGCCGGCCGGTGCAACGGCGCGCCGGACACTTGCATCACATCGGAGGCATTTCGGTCACTGATTCATCGCGATCGTTAACCGGAGAGGTAGTTTCCATTTTCAGAGACGGCGCCTCTCCGGTTCAGCGTTTCTTTAGCTTAGCAGCCCGAATATGCGGTGAATAAAGGCGATGCGGCGTGCCCAGGGCCGGCCACAACGGCAACAACACGAAACCAGTCAACTTGAACCATCTCCGCGCGTACCCTCCGCGCCCTCCCTTCACTGCTCACGCCTGTGTACGTATCATCGCCGCTTGCTACCCCTGCTACCCACTCCCATCAGACCCACAGCGCCATATGGTCACCACCACCCCCTACAATTCCACCCAGACTGTTGAACCTTGCCCCCCCCCCGGCCACCTACCGGCGCCGCCTGCCACGCGCCTCGCGCCCCGTGACGAGCGCGTCGAACCAGAAGCCACGCTCGTCCGGCTCGTCCACGTTGTAGTTGACCAGCACGTGCTGTCCGACGGTCAGCTCGGAGAAGGGCAGCGTGTCGGTGGCCCGCTCACGCAGCTCGCCGCCGGCCAGCCAGAGCGGCGGGTCGTCCTCGTACCTGGCGCGGCAGACGGAGCGTCAGGCGCCGCGCAGCCGGCCGGCAGGTTACGCGGCAAGGCTTCATCGAAATGCGGCCCGACGTCGGCAGTCATACTGCATGTTCAGCTGAACGACGGAAATGACAGTGAGGTTTCACGGAGGAGATAAACGGATTCGTGAGCAAGCGTGGCTCTTCGGTGAGTACTACCTCTCTCCTCACGCCGGGGGTGACGAGAGCTCACCCTTCGAATGATGATGATGATTTGGGCTTTGGGGCGCACCCACTACGTTGGTCATATGGCGCCCATAACCTACTTTTTATGTAACACATACGACTCACCCTTCGAACTTGACCGAGTACTGATGCTCTGGCGAGCCGCCGGAGACGCCGCCCTTCTCAGCAGATCCCCGCCGGACACCGCAGACGGTGGCTTCGAACCAGCCGCCGGAGGCTGGGTCGCGAGCGTCGCAGCAGTCTCCCACCTGAACACGACACACGGGGTGCACCAGAGCCACACACCATACCTGAGGCCACAGCAATCCTCCATCTGACCGGAGGGGTACAGGGACCAGACACCACACATAGAACAGCAGCCTTTGGGCCGCAGGGACGCAACGACATATGACTATACATGAACAGAAAGCACACAACCAAGTTACGTTATGTAAACTTCCTGTCAGTCCACACGCAAACATCACATAATAATAGCGAACATAAGTACAAACCGCACAGTCTTCCACGGAAACACCAACCACACGGTCTCCGAGGGAACACCAACCGCACGGTCTCCAAGGAAACACGAGACACACGGTCTCCGAGGAAACGCCAACCACACGGTTTTCGAGGAAACACCAATCGCACGATCTCTGAGGAAACACCAGACACAGTCTCCGGGAAAAACACCAACCACACGGTCTCCGAGGAAACACCAACCACACGGTTTCCGAGGAAGCACCAACCGCACGGTCTCCAAGGAAACACTAGACACACGGTCTCTTGCCTACACCCCTGACAGCTGCACCATCCAACGACTACAACAAACTACAACCAGACCTGCCAAGCCACACAAATGGGCTACTGGTCGCACACACGCCACGGAAGGCACCGTGTGATGATCAAACTTGACAGACCTACCGGTGTGATCACCGGCAGGTCCGTGAAGTCTGATCTATCCCGGAACAGTGTGCTGCTATGGCCGGGCCTGCCAAGCCCCGGTCCGTCTGTGTGGTGCCGTGCGGTGCTGCGACTGACCTTGTAAAAGTCATCCGCGGAGAGGAGATCCCAGCCGCAGTTGTCGTCCATGTCCACCGCCTGGCGACAAGCGGCAGGGTCAGAAAGACTTGGACAAGATACGAGCGAACTTAGGACGGGATCAGAAAGGCCTGAGGTGGATAAAAGCGGTCTGAGGTCTGCACATCGGCACTGCGGTCACGTGACGAAGGACGCGACACGGACCTGCGGAACCGAACGATGGGATAGGAAAATATAGATGGAAGATTTAAAAATACGTACCTTTTGAGGATAGTTACATACACTCAAAATGCCTTTCAGCTGACAAAATCTAATGTATATCATGTAGCAAGTGGCACCATTGCTAGGCTTTCTTCAACTGTCAGCCTGCCAAGAAGAAATTGTTTAAATGACGCATGAGGAGAATTTGCTAGAGTCACACACCCAAGTACATGTCTTTAGGGGGGGGGGGGGGAGTTGACACAGGAGAACGGTCAGGTTAATAGAAGACTTATGATGTACAACAGATATCAATGTGTTTGGATGTTTTTGGATGCTGATGAGCACATTAACAGTGTGCCTGCCTCCACACCTAGATGATTAATGGGGACCAAGTGCCTGCAAATGATCAGCATACCTTGTCAGAGTCAACAGTCTGGGCTGCGTCACCATTGACACCACATGCTTCCACTGGCACTGAGGATGCACCTTTGTCTGCACTGTCCTGCAACAGGTGTTAGGCCAGTCAGCAGCGGGAGTGGCATCCTTGACAAAATGGAGCATTATGAGACATTCTTCAACAAGAATAAGCTGAGCTAGAGATGGAAAAGGCATCTTTATTCACACCACAACCACTGATCCTAGGCGGTCCCAGCAGCTGATCCTTACCTGTGCCAGAGCAAGGACTTGGAAAGTTACAATACATGATGGCTGGCAATCTGGCAGTGGAGTACAGATCACAGGAGAGACATTAACAAGGCACTGCATTACAGAATTTGGAACAAACCTTATCTATGGTGTTGTTTGCTTGTCTCCTATGGTTGTCTGCTTTGACAGGGGCGAGAGGCTGCCGAACCATGAGCTGTATGACATCATTAACATTGACATCATACTCAAACATGGTGTGCCCATCTTCCATCTGAAAAAAACAGTAAGTAAGCTTGTCTCATATCTGGTGGTTGGTAAAACCACACACATGTAAGCATGCACCTACCAATGGGAATGTTTGTGGTATTCAATGAACACCACATGAAAACCTGATGGATGTTTTCTGATAAATCACAACCCAATATTAATACACCACACAAAAACCAATAGAATATTGCACCATACATAATACTGAAAACAATTCAGTACAATTGGAGTGGAGAAATGGGCTTATATACAGCACCTGAAGTGCAGACCAGCAAATATGTCAAAGAGCCCACCCACTTCATACCTGTTTGCCTCTAAAGAAGAGCCGCTGGCATTCTGGAGCAACATCAAGCTCATCTTCCACCAGTTTCCTGAACTGGTCTACTGTAGTGAGCTTGGATATTGTCACAACTCCTGAGGCATTGCCATCCATGGTCCTCACTTTCACAAACATGGCTGCATGCAGGGAGTGACCAGAAAAGGCAAAGTAGCTGAAGCTTTAAAACCTGCAATAATTGACCACATCAGACAAGTTACAATATAGTTGATGAAATATCTTGCCAAAAGGTGACAGAAAAGTGAAATAAACCACTTACTTTTAAAGGTGATGGCTTAACTAGTCAATCATATTTCAACTGTTAAATACCAGCACGTACTTCTCCACATCAAACATTAAATGATGAATAACACAATACTTTTGAAACACTGTCTAGCAATGCATCGTCATAACAATTTCCTAAAATGCAAGACATGGGTCCGAGTGAGAAAGCATGCACCTAGCCTACGCCGTGTCCAGAGAGCTGGAACAGCGACAGCACAAGTCAAGTCGCCGTTTGGTGTGAGGTCCAAAACACATTGCATGTAAGTCGGACCATTCCAGATTGCTTCTCTCCATTCCTAATATTGTAATTCCTATGAATTTACAAAGTCCACACATAGCACATACGGCAAGCGCCAACCAAACGTCACAGGCGCCTCCGAAGTGCACAGCAGTCGGCGCAGACGGCGTCGAAATTCGCGCGAATACTTTTGTCCGCGATGTGTCGTTTATGTCTTTACATATGAGACTTCAAGGCCACCCCTATTTCACGGTGTACTTGCAGCGGTTTTTAATCTTGGAAACTGTCAGGCTGATTTTCTTGAAAAATGTCTTTACTATAACGTATTGTTTATGTAGCCTTGCTCTAGCGTATATAGCTTTTTCCAGCTGTTGTAAACCTGGTGATCTCAGGTGGCCATGATAGCTTACATTCGAGTGAGTACTCAAGAGGACGGTGTTGCAGCCGACCCCGATGTCGGAAACGCATCATTGGAGAGTCTTGAAGAAAAAGTTTCACAAACTGCGGAACTTGCCTCGTTTGACGAAATAAATCAAGAATACCGCCATCAACGGCATGGTGCCGCACGCGACCTTCCGTGCAGCAGCAAGGCACAATTCAATCGCGTCGCCAACCCGGTACGGTCGGGTTGGTCAGTTCCCTAAAGCACCCTGGAGGACAGCAACATCCAAATCCGTCATAGTCTGTGGGGAGGACGCACCACGGCCCGGAAGGCATCCCTATACATCAACGATATTTGACACGCATGCGCGGCGCGGTGCAGGCGGGACCGTGGCGAGCTTTAGTACATCCACACCTGAGGCGTCGCTGTCCAAAAGTGAATGGGGACTCCATCAGAAGGAAACGCTGGATTTCTTAAGGTCATTCGTTCCATGCACGTGTCACCGGAATAATTTCTCGACGGTGCGGCGTAGCCACGCCAAATTCTGCGTAACAATAAACAATTAAAATGCAGATCTTTTGGTATAAAATGTAGGCTTACTTTGTAAAATGACTTATCTACGCCAGGTCAATTTCAGGTCATGGATTCAGCGAAGACAACTTCCAAGGAAACGCTTAATCTGATGCAATAACGGAATTTTAGACGAAGCCACATGTGTAGGTCAGACTAAGGTCAGAGCTAACCTGCTGTTTAACTCTAGAGTTTTCTGTATACAATAGATTTTGTTGCTCATCTTAAATCTGTCGATGAAAAAAATACCATTTTACATCTGCTATGAACTAATTAAAGGTCAGAGTAAATCATTGGCCTAAAATGACCAAGGTCAACATTTGTTTTAGAAACATAACGCCTGGCATAATACTCGACGCTGATCTAAATGTAAGTATCAACGTAGTCTTATATGTGATTTTGGTCGCCATGACCGTCTCAAGATCAAAGAAGGTCACTGACCTTTAATGAGCGCCAATGACCTTTGGCTTAGAACAGACACCTATGTTCACGGTGGTTGCGTGAAAATGTTTGTAGGCACTTTGGAAACCGATCGGAAGTTGGACCTCGTTTGAGCGTATTTAACCTGAACGTCATGACCTAGGAGCATCAAATTTTGACGCAAGTGAGTCACGTACAGACCAACATACCCTGTGAATTTGGTGTCTCTAGCTTTCTCAACTTCTGAGATCTCAGCGGGTCAAATTGCCCCCCCCCCCCCCTCCCTGCCCGAACGGAGCATATTCAACCGGCCGCCCGGGCGCGTGGTAACCTGCTCGGGCACTCTTCTCGCCCAGGGACATTAATTTCCGTACACTGGCCTTGAATAATTCCCCTTTGCTTAGAGGGCCCTGTGCTCTGGCCGGAGCCCTATACATCAACCTGCCGGGGCGATTCCGATCGCTCAGAGGTCTACCACGTTGGGCTGGGGCTTTTCTCGCTTGCTCCGAGGATCCTAAATTTATTGACGGAAGCCTTTTGGTTGGCCTACCGTAGCACCCATGGTCGCTCAGTTTCCGTCCGTTTTGGCCTTGGTGTCTTAGCTTTAGAGCTGCAGTGGGTCATGTGCCAATGAATTTTAACGTGCGGAGATCCAACACAATCTTGCGTGCCGCCGACGTCGTATGCCTTATTTCGGTTGGTTAATGAAGTTGTGACACCTATCATACCCGTGGATCACGTTTTTAGTACATTTGCAATGCTAGGATATTTTGTACTCATTCATAACAAATAAAGCAAAAGCAATACGTTGGTCATCGGCCATAAGCTTGTCACATTGACTAGCCGACTACCTGCGAATAAGCTAGGAATCAAGTTCGTGCTCGATTTAATGGTATTTAGCAGCCAATTTTAGTTTGTCCTGTCATGCCCTTCCGAAAATCTTGGCCTCAAAAAGACAAGGCTCATCACAATCTGAAGAAAACGAATAATCTCCATGCATGTACATGCATAGCATGGCTGGTTTCCTAAGGCTGCACACAGTAAGATGGGCTCCCGCATACAAAATATAAATCTAGGAATTTTGAGATGTAATGGCGGCGATGCGAAGATATGGGGAGGGGCAATTTATTCTGGGATCCCTTCAAAGGGTACTTGGGAGTCCCTCCACTCTACTCTAGGGCACTAAACCCACAATGTTGTGTGCCCCCCGCTCCTTGACAAACCCTACACATTAAGATATAAAAACACTATAAATGCTATATAGCACTGTACCCTTTATAAAAACCTACGCTGGATGATAGCCTCATCAGGTTCCGTGGCCGCCACGCCTCCAAGATGTGTATGCCGAGTAAGCCTGGCAGGTACGACCTGCTTCTGCGTACGGTCACAGACGCCAACGTTCGCTACATGTGGAAAATGTGGCCGTGCGGAAGCCAACCGGCACAGCTTGAGCTGGCACGACCTGATAATGTGTTCGAGAATGTACCGGCCATGGTCAAGTTTATGACGCAAGAGATGTCTGGCACCCGGAAAAACTTGACTTTAGATCGGTACTCCACCTCCGCACCCCGCTCCGAGGACCTCTTTTCAAACAGGCTGGCAGGCATCGGGACCATCAACCGCGTCCGCCGCCTCCTGCCCAAGGAGCTGACTGTCGTCGGAGGCCGGGCACTCGATTCAATGCTGCTGTTCGCTTTCAGTAACGGTGTGGCTATGGTGTTGCACTGCCTCCGGCCAGGCAAGCTGATGCTGCTGCTGTCTTCTCAGCACCAGGCGCCCATGGTGGACAAGAACACAAAGGAGCTTGAGATCGCGCCGCGTACAACGTAACGAAAGCCGGCGTGGACGAGAGGGACGCAATGATCGAACACTACATGGGAAAGCCGCCTCTGTAATGCTGGCCGATTGCCGTCTTCTTCCTCATGCTGGGCGTCGCCGAGATCAACGCCTCGACAGTGCTCCTGCTGCACAGGGGATGGTGAACGACCGGCGTGGGTGGCGGCGACCGGTGCACCATCTTGTCCTCCACGGGAGAGCAGCTGGCTGTACCCCGCATTCACGAGGGTGCAGCCCAACCCGTGGGGCTCGGGGGCAAAGCGCTGGCCGTCATGCGCCTTGTCAAGACAACAAGAAGCCAGGCTAGTGCAGGTGGAGAGTTGCGAAGCGGCGGTGGCGGCAGTGGCCCCGGAGGTGACGAGGCGGCGTCGAGAGCGGTGCCGGTAGCGATGGCCGTAGTGCTAGTGACGCCAGCACTGGCAGTCGCAGATCAAAGAGTCGCTGTGCGGCTGCGTAACGGAGCTGATTGGCCAGCCCGACCACAAGCGCCGCAAAAGCCGGCTGCCAAAGAAGAGGGCATGCTGCCAGTGGGCCAAATATGTCTGTGGGCGGCATGGTGTCGCTGTCTGCATGTGTGTGGCTTCTGCAAGCGACTCCGACCGGCTGTAATTGCAGTGGCACTTGATGTGTCATTAGTGATGTGTCACAGATAGTTGACTTTAGTTTCGTATGTTTTGCGTGTTCCGAGCGTAGCGGACAATCATATGCATCTATCTACGCATACAGCAGTCAAAAATATGTTGTCATCGCTTTTGCTAGAGTTTGTATATGGTCGCTTGTAGCAGAGCTGCCGAACGTCGATTCTAGGCATTGAAATCGGGATAGGACGTTTTGTGACATCCATTTTTGATGAAGATGACTTGATATTACCTGGATTATCCAGCTTTCTCACTTAACCAGGTCAAACCTGCAATGAGAATCGTTTCCTATCGCACATCTGAATGATGAATGAATATGTAACTGGATTTCCTATCTTGAAAAGTCTAGCTTTCCATTATATATCACGCTATGCACGTGCATCCAACCGCTTATTCACCACCGAGGTCATCTGTTTGACCTTGACCTTAGCCGGTCTATGAACAACTAACAGCTCTTGCTGGGTTGCTTGATACCATAATTGCGACTTAAGTATTCCCACATCGCGATTAGAGGGTTTGGACTTGACGGAAATGAATAGATCAAAATACAGATATAGACCAATGTTTCAGCTCTCATTTACACCACACGTGACCTTGGCTCCAGACATGAAACAATTCGTGTGAGATTGGATACATCCCTGTGTGACATGTTTGATCAGGGCGTAATAATTTTACGCACAAGATAAGCTTCTAAACGAAATACATCGTGGAAGCAGTCCAATAATACAAAGTAGCATTTTTAGAACTTGGCCTTGATCTGCCACCATCGCACACACTTAAACGTAAATCTTTGCTGCGGTTTGAAACCGCAGCCTATCGCGCTATCGACTGCGATGTGATTTTCTTTTTAATTCGGCCCCAACAGTTCTTGAGATAAGCAGGGAGGGGGGGGGGGGGGGGGGAGGGGAATCTGTCTCCCAGTCAATGGTGTGCCGCTGAGGAGTCTGGTCAATACCTGGTTTACATTCGCGGATACCATAAATGTATTAACATTTAACATCGGCCGCTGTATGTTGTATACGCGCAGCGATAAACAAACAAACAAACAAGCAACAACTTACTTAGTGAGGAACAACAAAAGGGACAAGGAACAACTGTCATTACAACCCATCACATCAATCTCACTCTGCTTACGAGCCTGCGTGCATTTAAGTGTATTCACCTGCGAGTATTCACACTCTGCCTGCGAGTATTTAAGTGTCAGCCGATGGTCGGTCACTGTCTGTGTGCAGTGAGGAACAACTTACAACAAACTTACAAACAACAACTTACTTAGTGAGGAACAACAAAAGGAACAAGGAACAACAACTGTCATTACAACCCTCACATCAATCCCACTCTGCATACGAGCCTGCGTGCATTTAATGTATTCACCTGCCTGCGGATATTTAAGTGTATTCACCTGCCTGCAAGTATTTAGGTGCATTCGTCTGCCGGCGAGCCTGCGGGTATTCACACTCTGCCTGCGAGTATTTAAGTGCCAGCCGATGGTCGGTCACTGTCTGTGTGCAGTGAGGAACAACTAAAAATAAACATGAAATATTGCGCGCTACATACGATGCAGGCTCAAATGTTCGTTCTCCCCATTCGTTTCAAGCCGCGCGCCATCTTCGTCGCACCTTCCATGTTTGCTGATATGCCGGGCCTACGGACCCGGACCCTGGTCGGCCGACCCCAGTTTCTACTGTCGGGGGAGAGCGGACCGCCGGCCACCGGTTCCACGGCACATGCGTACGACCGGTCGCATCCGCTGACCGGGCGTGACCGGCTGGACGGGGACGTGGCCCGTGGGGTGACCGAGACCATCCGGCACAGCCTACCAGCCCACCATCTGTCCCATCTGATCCAGCTGCCGGCGAGGTCGGCGGGCCGGTGACTCGCCGGGCGATTCGGGTCGTGTGCGGGGCTGACCGGCGCCGCCCTGCCCGCGCTGCTGATGTAGTACACCGGCCACAGACGCCAGTGCACCCCGCCAGGCGAACTGCTCTTCAGACTCAACGGGAGTACGCGGCTGCGGCAGGCGCGGCTGAGCCTGCCAGTCCACACCGCTACAATATTGGTCATATCAATGTCCGGTCGCTAAAACACCGCCTGGACGACGTCAATCAGCTCCTGCAGAAACACCATATGGACATCCTGTGTGTGTCTGAGACAGGGCTCAAGCCTGAGGTACACGACAGGGTGCTGATATTCCCGGGCTTCAGCATACTGCGGTATGACCGCGGTGTCACCCGGCCGACAGCAGCCCAGCAGAACCCGCCGCGCGGAAGTGGAGTCGCCGTACTCGACGCGGACTCCCTTCGCGCAACGAAGCCTGACATAGGCGGCACCGATCCCATGGTGGAATCCCTGTGGCTCTGGGTGAGCGGTCCCGGCCGCCGCACCGTGGTGATCGGTGCCAACTACCGACCACCCGGAGAACCAACGTTCCAATGCCTGAGAAGCGTTAGAGACGAACTACAGGCCGCCGGCGCCACAGGAAAAGCAACATTTGCACAGGGAGACTTCAACATAAATCTTCTCAGCCCGGACGACCATGGTGTATGCGGTTTTCAGACCATCTCGAGAGACATGGGTCTCGAACAGCTGGTCGTCAAGCCCACCCAGCTCCACCCGACACCAACACTGCCTGCCTGCTCGTCACCTACGTGATCGGTCTCCGGGACCCTGCTGAGGCGGGACTCAGCTGGGGTTCTCCCCGAGTCTGTGGCGGACCACCAACCGGTGCTACTCCGCGCTCCCGTCCCTAGAGAGCGCCGGCGGTCAGTCACCACCACCGTGCGACCGTGGAAACGCATCGACTGAGACGCGTTCAACCTGAGCCTGCTGCTCGCCAATTGGAGAGCCGCTCTACACCGCTGGCACCGCCGACGTCAAGGTGGCCGCATTTATGGAAGTGGGGAACGTCGCAATCGACGATCACTGTCCGACCGTCACCGTGACGTCACGCCGGCCCGGCCGTCCGTGGCTGCGTGGAGATACCGAAGTCTCCGCAGCTGTGGAGGAGCGTAACTGCGCTCCGAGACCTGGGAGCGCTGTTGTACCACAGAGGCGCGCCGCACGTACCAGCGGTGCCGTAACAGAGTGAAAGGAACTGGTCACTCTCGTGCGGACGCTCCTGCTTGTGCGGTGGATCTACTGACAGGGCGGCGAGATTTATGGAGCCGCTGCAAACAATTCGGACTGCAGCAAGCGGGAGGGCGTGACACACCCGACCACGACATGGGCACCCGGGCGGACGTACTCAATGCCCACTTCGCTGTCTTTGGCCCCCGCATCGCTGCGGAGGCAGCGGCGGTGCGTGGTAATGCGGGCGCGCCTCAGCAGGAACCGCGCCCGTAACGTGTCTGTGCCTCGGCATTCTCCCTGCATTCAACCACTCTACCGGAGCTTTCTGCAGCTATCAGGAACATGAGCGCGTCGAGGGCTGTCGGTGTCGATGGCGTACCACGCTATGCAGTGAACATGTGTTTCCCTGTAGTCGGCACACCACTTCTACATTTGATCAACTGTTCTATCATATCACGCACCATTCTGTCCGTCTGGAAGATCGCGCACATCAGCCCGGTGTCGAAGTCGGGCGATTGACCAGACCTGAACAACTTTCTACCCATTTGCATTCTCTCTGTACAGTCGAAAATTACCGAGAAGGTCGCCTGCCCGCAGCTCACTTCTTAACTTCTTGACAGTAATATACTGACGCCATCGCAGTATGTTTACCGTCCACGTTACTCGACGGAGGACGCCGTGATCGACGCTGTCAGGTGGCTGACAGGGGCTGTCGACAACAGCCATGGTGCGTCGGTAACGACGATTGACCTTAGCAAAGCCTTCGACAGCGTTGATCATGACGTCCTCCCCAGCAAGCTGGAATGGTGTGGGTTGTCCCCGGAGTGGTTCCAGGACTACCTGAACGTTCGGAAACAGGTGGTTAATGTTGGCTTAGTCACTTATCTCTATTACTTAGTTACCTCATCCCACGGGGTGGCCTAGAGATCCCTGGTCCCTGGTTTCAGTAAAATAACCTCCGAATGAACCCCGAAAAGACGGACTCCATGCTGATAGCCACAAAGCCCTCTATCACGAAGGCCGACAACTTCCACATTTAACGCTTCCGGCACAAACATTCACCTATCATCTTCAGTGTAGGTACTGGGTTTACTCCTCGACGACCACCTCACGTGGGAATCCCACATATCCTCTCTCGTTCGGCGCTGTAATGCAATCCTCGTATCTCTGTTTAAAATCCGACACCACTTCACTTCTGAGGTTTTGAAGCTCCTTGCCCAAATCCACGTCTTCCCTCACATTCTCTACTGCCTGTCCATCTGGGGTGGAGCGGCCGAGCGTCACGTACACACGGTGCGAAGGGTGATGCGCTTAGCAGCCAGGCTAGTGAGTGGTGCCCGTCGCAGTGATCACATTTAGCTCGTCCTGGACGTACTCGGCTGGCGTAGCGTGGCTGATTTTGTGCACCACCGGGACCGCCTGAATGTGTACAGGGCACTGCACGTCCCCGAATCTCCCAGTGCACTGCGTGCTCTATTCGTAACGCGCGCCAAGTCTTCCCAACGCCAAACTCGGGCTGTTTCGGGCGGTGTCGGCTCGCTGCATCTGCCACGCGTCCGACTGAGCGCCACCCAGAGACACTTTCCGCACCGCGCCGCCGCCGCGTGGAACCGGCTGCCTGCGGCGGCCGTCCGCGCCCCCTCGCGCCAGGCATTCTTGACTGTTTTAAATCGCTGACTCATCGACTGAAACTGTGTGTCTGTGCGTATGTGTGTATCTCTGTGCTGTGTGTGGGTTATTTTTCCTTGTACGACTAGGCGCGGAACAACCACCACGTGGATGCGCCTTAAATAAAATAACTGTATAACTGCAACTGTAACTTACCATCCCTTGCCTCTCTACAGCCCAATCCCCTGCTCGTTCTTACGTCGTACATTTTTTGACCGATTCCTTGATAAGTGGGACACACACCTTCCGATAAACATAGAACTATTTTCATTTTAAAACAAACGACGCATTTTTGCCGCTCGACAACGGAACATCTAACACGCACCGTAGGTAAAAACCAGGCAGCTCACCTTTTGTTAAACACATCCTTCTGACTTCAACAGACGATGCAACGACATCACGTTGACGAAATAGTGAAACTGCACAAACGTCTTACATTGCTCAAAGGGTCTTGCACATTCTGTAACAATGGCCGACAACGTAACACCATTGAAACAACATGCAAAACATTCCATACTCTTGGACAAGTATTGCGCAACCCACCTTGCATGTGGGCCCACCAGCCTCCATCAAGGCTATGCGGCTTGTTCCAGCACTTAAGCCTGTCGGGGTTTTATACGCCCGAGGCACGGTTTTCTGCCTCAGTTAGCATCCGTCGACATCTCGCATCCCATGTACTAGCCGACCTCAAGCGACACAGCACCTTGCTGAGACAGGTGATGCAAACGCTTCCGTCTCTGCCAGGCAATAGCGCTACATTGACTGAACTCTACGACTGTATACGTACCCTAGGAACGACACCACCCTTTCATGTCTACATTCTGACCACAGTGCCTACTATTGCAGCTACCATTCCATAGCGATCCACATCGCTCACAATATCCGGCTGAGGTGCATCAAAGATGCCAACACTGTACATCAGTACCGTGTATCAATACTGCCTACGTGCTGTCCGCACCCAAAACGCTCCGCCTGGCTCGGAAATTCCAGGAAGATCAGAGACGGATCTCGTTCAAGACGGACCGGACGAAGACGGGCCACCCACCGTGGAGCCGCTGACCGTGCTCTGGTCTCACGGCTCGGGCACGGTACACTGACCACGACATTGCCCGCTCACCCTCCGCCGCACCTCCGCTAGATCGCTTCGCCTGATCTGGGCTACTGGGTTCAGCTCGCCAGAGTCAGCTCTACGCCAGGATGTAGTCCAGACCCTAAAGTCCCAGTCACCTGAGACCTAATCACCGGAACACATCTGGCAAGCATCGGACAAGGCCAGCGGACCACGCAGCATCACGCGTATCACCAAGTCACCACATCACTTACAGACCGGCCCGTCGTGACGACGGCAGCAGAGTCAACTCCGGCCGCCGCCAGCCCGAGCGAGCGGATGCGGGCCCCTGCCCTGATCGCATCACCGACCATCTCAGGTAGTCTATCCCCGGAAGCCAGTGGGCGTGCTACCCTTAGCCCGATTTCAACTGCTCAGGCGTTGAACGTACAGTCAGCTGGTAAACTGTGCGTCAGCTGGCTCCACTGGAGAGGTCGTAGCGGCCGCCGCTGCGAGCGCAGGTGCTTAATTAGCATCCAACCGCCGAATCGCGCTGCAACGCCCGGCTACCGTGCAGCGCCACCCCGCGCCAGCATTCCCCACCGGCCCGCTGCGCACCGAGTGAACCCGGCTGAAATGACGTCAATAGAAGCTGTGCATCAGGACACAGCCCTGCAGCTCAGCCCGTGCACGGACAATTAGTCTGTACTAAAGCAGTCGCGGTTGCGAGCCTGCAATGAAAAGCGTGTCCAGTTATTACAATGGACCACTTGATGTAACAATTACATTATTTGAGAATGGGTTTGATATGGTGTCTCATTACCGCAAGTGCGTTGACATCGTATTACCGCAATGGAAAAGGAGCCATAATTTATAACGCTTTACACTGATACGCCACGCAACTGGCTGCACGGCGCCGATCGGTCCGCGCTCCTCGCAGCCTATGATCCAAGCGCAACCAGAGTCACCGTCCAATTTAGCGTACTCTGCAACCTGTATGGATGTGTACCGACTACGTCACAACGTGTGTTGCAACGTTGTACTCAGTGTTATGTCCGCACTGAACAATGAGAATGACGAAAATTTTGAACATTTATTCAAAATTTCATTGAAACGACCCCGCGCTGTGATGTATCTGTTATTTTCACGGCTATAAATATCTCCAGAATCCTAAAAACCTCCAGATGCCATAAGACATATAGCTCTAAATTCTTCAGAAGGCACTAGGACGAGAAAAGCACTAGGAGACATTTAACTCTCGTGTGAAAGAAATCATTCACCACATGCCATCTGCTCCGTCGGAGCATAAACTATGCATAGCAGCCGTAATGTGATCCAGTGCTTTGTTTGAAGGGAATGCTCCACATCATATGGTTTTTAAATGAAATAGCCATCTTGAAGATCTTTTGGTACTGTTCACAATCCTGCCCTTTTTAAGACCCTAAGCCCCTCTAGTTTGAGCTACACGCCCGCGAAAATGAGGAAAGGTTTATCGGGGCGGGGGGAAAGTATTTTAGTCACCTTGGCATCCATGACGTCATATAACAGAATTTAAATCCTGCCATTCTGTAAGCAATGCGGCGATCAAGGCCAAGAATAACATAATTGCCGAGGCGTTCGTATCTGGCGTTCGTCAGCGCGATTTCCAGATAAAACGGCTGCCAGTTGACTTAGTCAATGCTGTGCAAGATACGATGACGTAATCAAGCTATGACGCATGAAGGAGCACATTTAATAAACAGAGATTGTGGTGCCTATAGCAGTCTTTTCCACTTCAGAATATGCGGATAGTTATTAGTGAGTTTGTTTCGTCATATCGGATAAAAACGTCACTCTCAGCACCCCACCAGCCACCTGTTGCATGAGATAGTTCGGGGGGCCGCCTTGCGATCCCCGTGATTGGCTTAGCCGAGCATCGTACAATGTCTTACTCGCTTTTCATTGGTAAATTATGATATCATTACCGTAACATGTGATTAGGACTCGTTTCCGTTTGAGGCAGTATATAACGCGAATCGTTTCCATTTATAACCCTGTTTCTTGCTTCCGTCTGCATCCCCGCGACTCCCCGTTTGTCCGGGGCAGGCTGCACCCACTGTTTTCCAGTCTCTTTAATTTCATATCTCTGAAATGATCAATACTGGTGAAAAGGGTTCTTATCCAAATAACCACGAATAACCAACCGTCACTATGAGGGCTCATAAGGCCACAGACTCGAAGGCGCAAGGCTGCCGTTAGTTATGCACGTGGACATTGCGGTGCGCAGTGAGTGTTGAGTTAGGTGGTGTGAGTGCTGCGTGTAAGCGGTGTGAGTGTTGAGTGTAAGTGGTGTGGGTGTTATGTGTAAGTGGTGTGAATGTTAAGTGTAAGCTATTGACAAATAGAAGTTATAGACTAACAACAGGTATATTTCCTGTACTCACGAGAAGGACTGACACGAGTGATGTCATCATTAGTCTATTACGCAAGAGTTGTAAATCTGTTATAGGGACCCAGAGACCCTGGCTATTGTATCACGAAGCCCTTGGTATCACAGAGTGATCCTGATTATCATTTGAGGCTAAATCCAAGTGCAGCCAGTTTCGAGCACCTCAGGATCCTCGGATTCGTCTGAAACTTTGGTGTCAAAACAGCTGGCACAATAGCGCTGAGCACCCACACGCGGAATCGTTCCCGCCTTAATGCGGACGGCTACCGCATGCCCTCATGCTCGTGACTTGTCATCCAAAACCGGAGCTTGGAGCTGCGGGGTATCGATCCCCGTACCTCTCACATGCTAAGCGAGCGCTCTACCACTTGAGCTACAGCCCCACGTGACGAACCACATGATCAGGTGAGCGCCGAAGCCCGGCCTTGTCCGATACTGACCCCCAAATGTCGAGACCACGCCCCGTCGACTCCTTTCACCCAACAGCCGTGACGGACAAGATCATGTAGTGGTCTCTGGGTATACCGTGAAGCCAATCTGGTACAGCAACCATTAGACGATATGTTGCTATGATTGTCAACGCAGTACGAATTAGCGAAAAGCCCGAATTGTCCTGAATACAAAATGAATTATATGTACAACATAGGCTGTCGTACTATCACAACCAGGCGCGGATATACACACAAATGGCGTTCGGGGTCGCGGGGTGTGCAGTAACATACGATACCATGGTCCTCTGTTCCGTTTGCCTCCACAGGGGACCCTTTATATTGCGCTTTACGTTTTCCTTCTGGATCTTTCGTTGGCTCAGAACTCAGCAACAGGCAAGTGGTTCTAACCGATCTAGTAGCTGTTCTTATAGGCTTGTGGTCCTCACCCTCCCACAGTGGGTTTGCTGAACATACATATTCCAAATTTCGGGACATTTGCAGGGTGTCTCATTTGCGAGGTCCATTTCAAAAAGGCTGCGGTGCAAAAGACATTGTGGCAAAAACCATTCAGGTTTTCATATTCCGCTGAGCACTATTCGGAAATTTGTACAGATTTGTCATGCTCCCACCAACGGCGGGCTCATGGAAAGTTGTCAGATGTAATTTTCGGCACTCAGCACGCAGGCATCTGGCCTGTGTCAAGCTTCATGAAGTGAATTGCGAGCCTACGTACCTACGAATTTACACCATGTAAAAGTTCGAAGCGTAAATCAGCAAATTTCATGCAGCTTCGCAGGTTTGCAGGTTCGTAACTCGGAATTTCGTCAGGTGTCGTAGAATTGGTTTTGATGTGGACCCGATTGCGCTTGATTTGAAAAGTCATTGGAACTGTAAAACGCTGGTCATATCAACTTGCAATATCGGTAACAAATCGTGCAATAAAGGTAAAATAGCCCCAAACAATTGAAAAGCGAGGACCATAATCGCAGTCTCCAAAGCCTTCTAGCACGGGTGCAGGGCCAGGTTGTCGGAAATGTTTTCGCTACATTGATGCAAAACGCGCCAATACTGTTTCAAACAGATTGTTGCTCCGGGCAAGGTTGTCGCAACACAGGTGAGGACAACCCATCCTGCGTGCGAAGAAATTCCCAAATCACCTTTCACAGTCCTCCCGCCCCTACAACTTGTGACCCGAAGGAAGTCTGCTCGTAGCAAGAAGTTGATTGATTTAGAATGTGCCAACTGTTCAAGTGGCAGTGTCAGTTTCAGTGTCACAAAACCGGTTTGGCAGCCGATCGACCTGCACTGATAATTGTAAGGAGTAAGACAGATGTCACCACGAAGCGTAGCGTCAGAAGAAGTGCAAGTTTCCCGTAGTGTGCATGTACCGCAGCAACCGTTCACGGTCCGGCGCGCGCCACTTTCTGCAGCAGCCGAAGCTGGCGGGTTAACTGGGCCGCTCTCATCTCGACCGTACGTCAGCACGAACGTGACGCGTGCCCGTCACGCCACCCGGCAGAGGTGGGGGCGTCTCGGCGCTGTCAGACAGGTCTCAGTGGGTTGCGGCGGCGTGCGGGGTGAGCGCGACCCTCCGCGGTGACTGGCCTCCAGTCTGCACCGATCTGACCTATCCTGACCTGGTCTGACCCAGCCTGCCCCAGTCTGCCCCAGTCTCCATCAGCCTGCCCCAGTGGGCCCCAGTCTGCCCCTGTTTGTCCCAGTGCCAGCCTTTCCGCACTAGTCTTTCCTGGATAGCCTCAGTCTATATTCTGTTTAGTCTTCTCCCTCGGCTCTCCTGTCCATGCAGATTTTGGGCCTCGGTTTAATCTATCCTGCGCCTCCCGCAGCGGGAAGGTCCCCGCCGCCTGCAAGAGTCCAGTGCTCGGTCTTGAACATACTTCCGTTAGCGCTACTTGCTGGTGTGCTCGCCAATACACAGCCGCGCCGAAGCCGTCGCTATCCTTCGTGGCCAGGAGCGCCTGATCTGCTGGAGAAGACGCCGCACCTCCCTGAGCGACCAAGAACACCTGCCCGCTCAAGCAGCCCCGTCACCGCTCCGACCGGCACAGCACGCCGCCGCTGCTGGAGCGGCCGCCGTCACCGCAGTGGTGTCGTCTGCAGGGCGGCTGCGATGGTGGACGATCCGGTGGGCGGGCCGGCCGGCGCGGCAGAGCCGCAGGAGGTGAGGCGCCGCCGCCGCCGCCGGCTGCGGCTGCGGCGCGTCTCCACCAAGAGGCCCCGCCACTGCCGGCCGCTCCTCCGCAGGGTCAGCACCAAGATACTGACCAACAGCGCCCCCGCTAGGAGGAGCACGCCTCTCCAGTGGCTGGTGGGTTCCTCTCAGCATGGTGCTCGTGCGGTTCACTCACTGGATGGTCTGTTTATCTACGCGAGTATTGACATCGATTGACTTCACTTAGCCCAGAGTGCAATCGCATCGAGTTTTTTTGCAATAAGTATCTTACTGACAGAAATAGCTCTGCCCCCCCCCCCCCTCAATTCAGAACCATTTCTACTGTATTCAGAAGTGGGACTCGTGTACAAATCAGAACAAATCGAGGAGCCAGATCAGGCAAAAACACACCATACCCTGCCCTGGACCACTTCAACCTAAATTCGAAACCACGTTCTGCACAGGGCCTGGTCTCGATCGTTGCTAACTCGCTCGGTAGTTTCTACTAACTAGAGAAGATGAGCACCCCCGCCTTGCTTTCTCATCACGGAGCGTCTCGTTCCAGAAGGCTTACCAGCCGTTACCTTGGACTGATCTCTACCAGGGCTGGGTGCTTGTAAGAATGATCACGGCGCACTGGCCGGGTCTGCATGAGAAGCAGCATTGTTCAGTGCACGCTCGCTATTTCGGAGTGGCCATCGCGTGTACACTGGCCGTTGGAAGAGGTGTGTGTTTTCTCACGAGTCCGGTGTTCTGTGCTCTCACAGTATGGTCACACTCGAGCAATCGGGACGATAGGCTTAATCTCTTTCCACTTCACCAGCGAGACGGGCGTTTGCCAGAAAAATCAGAAATGGCATGTGGGTGTTGCGCGAATTGACGAGTACTTTCTATAACCTGCATGTTTCAGAATTGGACTCAGTTTTCCTACTATTCAAACGATGCTAAATGACGCTCTGGCATTCCGCATAATCGCAGACGTGCTGATATCTGACGCTGGCGGACTACTGCCTCTAAAGTGACCCAAAGACGTGATGTGACGAAAAGTATGCTGGGGATAACAAAAGAAACAGCTACCGTACCATGATCACAATCATGCCGCCGCGAAAATTCAGTGTGAAGTCTATTGATCCACGATGAGAGCCCGTGAGCACGCTATCGTGGAGACCTCCACTCGTCCGTGGCGGTACTTGAGCATGTTCAAACCCATCGCACTCACGTCACGTCAAACTCATCCTGAGGCGCAGCCCAAGCTTGAAACATCCACGGCAATTAAGCACGCACCACTGCCAAAAGTTTATGACATGCAACGTTTTCTAGGACATCGCATGGACATTTCTAGGACATCGCATTTGCCAATCTCAGCCAGCGTCTTTACGGGATAGCCTGAGCGGGGCCTGCAGCTATTTCTCTGGTTTTCGAAGGCTGCGACAGGAGTTCCGGAACGTATGTAACTTGCCTGCAACATATCTGTATACAGACAACTGTGCGTAAATTAAAGTTCAGGAGCAGCAACTTCATTTCAGCTCATTTAATTGACTGGCCCGTATGACATTTTGCGCTTTCATGAGCAACTTATAAGTAAGTAAGCAACTCACAAGCACGGGAAAATCCGTCGATGTTGAGGTTTCCGGCGTTTGCTTCTCAGAGAACATAAAAGGCCAGAATTATACGGCATCGCCTGCAAAGTATGCAATAGGAAGGTCAGCCACGTGCCTTACAAAATGAAAGAAAATTCATGAACGACATCATAAGTTCTTATGCTGAATTAACGACCTTCGATTTACTAGGAGCTACAGGTTAAACGACGTTGTAATGCTTAACAACAATGCATCGACGGTTCGGATAAAGCATTGTGTACTGTCAACACAAACTAAGGACCGTCCGTCCGTCCGTACCGGGTACCGGGTACCGTACCGGTACCGTCGATGCACAAGAAATGTTGAGTACCGAAAATACCATCGTTATTTAGCATCATAACGTCGTTAAAACAGCTCATCTTGGTACATTGAAGGTCATCAACCCACAAAAATAATTTTGAAACTTACAATGCCCAAAAACTAGAAGCTGAAGGTCTTCCGCATATCAGATATGAACAATCTGCTTTGGAGACGTCCATAACAACGTTCCGCCTTTTTGTCACTTTTTCAACCCGCCCTCTTTCCTAATCATTCAGCAGGTAAATTGGATACACATCCCTTCCTCAGGTTACGCTGTACTAAGCTTAACGACCCAAAAAGTAATCTCCCTTTACCCCCTACTTGAGCCAGATATGCTCGACAAAGCAAGGGCGTGTTCCTTGCCATAACAGGACGTCAAACGGCATTCGAATTTACGTTTTTAATTTCCAACAAAATAATTTACAGTGTTTTGCAACTTCTCCTGAGCATGACGCTACGCTATCAAACACCTCGCCTCTCTCCCTTTTTTCGCTTCTGTTACGCTCCGTCAACACCTCCTCTTCCACGCGCAACGTAATTTATGGCTGCCTCCTTCCAGCTACGATGTTGTCATCAAACCCAGAAACTAATACTCGGTAGATCGCGGGCACTGGTCTAACATATAAAGCCCCAATCGACAATCACTCGTAGTAACTGTCCGCAGCGTCCACTAGAAACGAATCGTACCGCCACAAGCGGCTCTGACGTCATATGCGGATAGTCAATGGCGCCGATCGCTGCGGCCCTTGAAAACTAATCATGACTCTAGGCGAGACCGAGCTTCCAAATTGCATTCAAATCGGATTGAATAGCGGCTACACGAATAGACCGGCAATGCTCCTGGCTTATGGATGTAGTTTCTCAATATAAGCTGGGGGGTTTTGGTAGGTAAAAGAGGTTAAGCAAAGAGACACGCTGAAAATGGGCTTTTTCCCTCGAATTTGGTGCACTTTTTCAGAGACGGGGCTGGAGCCTCCACCACAGCGCATAAGAAACTACACCCCTGTTCCGACTCATCGGCTTTGAAATTATCCCAACATGCTTCATGCAGTCTCTGCGTAGGGGTGAGCGGGGTGAGGCCCTGCTCTCCAGCTCCGCGCGTCAGCCCCGGCATGCCGACCACAACAGCTGCAATGTCTGGTGTGGAGGCCAATACTCCCCTGTCGGCCTCGTGTCGGCTCGGTCAGCTCCCTCCGGCGACCACCGGAACCACAGTGTGTTAAAGATGGGCTTCTGCCGAGGAAATCCAGGGACGAAGATAGCAAAGTTATCGATTGATCACACAGGCGTTTTTACACTGCTTTACACTGTCATGTTGCTCAAAAGCTAAGCGTGACAGCGGCAAAGTCCCAGTGCAATGTATTCGGGAGAAGATTATGGCTTTTTCTTATTCTGAAATATTTGTGTTGAAATTCTCTGTTTTTCATCCTGAGATCCACGTGGTCTTTTGCTGTTGCTAAAATTTCTACTTTAACTTTGGCATTTGTTGCATCGTGTTCCATTGCTGAGCATCAGACTACGATTTCCTGGTGGTGTGCCTTCCCTCTGTAGACGCGCGTTTCCAAGGTACCCAAAACCGACCACGAACGCTACGTTTCGTTTTGACTTTATACAGCATTGCTGGGTGTAGGCCACAAGAGATCGTATACACTACGTTCTCATCTGTGCATTTGTCATTCAGCCAATGGCACGTGCATTCCAGCGCCTGCGCGGAGAACGGTAATCCCAGCAGGATGCGCTGGGTTCTCCTGGGCCGATAAAAGTGGCATTGTCTGAAACTGGCACCACCAGTCTACGCCACCCTGGCTGTGCAAACAACTCGATGGTACGGTGACATTCAACCGTTTGCGCAGTTTCGCATCCATGAACGGGAGTTTTACTAATAGACAGCTTGTCCGTTTTCCTTAACTGTAATCTCATCGTGAACGTTAGCATCATTAGACAGGAATGCATGCATTATTTTAAACACGGGGATGCACAACTTAAAACTACAGCCGAATTAAGGTCACCCACCCGTTGGTGTGTTGTAAAATAGTTTCACCTGTTCTCAGTCTTTTCATTTGTATGCGTCTACCTGACATTAATAAACTGTCACATTTAATTTTGCACATCTTCATTCACGCCACAATTTTAGGAAGAGGGAGGGTGGGGCTACCATTGCGTGGCCACCTGTTTTGAAACCGAGAACTTGCTACACAAGGGGCGGACCTCACTCGTTGTTCCAGACATCCGCTCTCATAGAAAAGAAGGGACGTCTTAGCACGACCACGCTCAGACGGCTGGGAATAGAGGATGCATGCGCCGACCTCCATCTTTGTGGCATAAGGTTTGCTTCCGAAGGAATCATGATGGTGTGCCGAATTATGATGCGGCATTATGGCGGCCCGTTTAAGGTACAGCTCAGCGATATAGTTTTCATATGACTGCGCCACAAAAGGTGTCGAGTGGTGGAATCGACACATTTTGCATGACATGTTCCAAACTAAAAAAAAATATTAGCGAGGTGTTAATTTATCTTTGCGAAAAACGTGGGGCGTAGGTCATATATATTCCATATGACTGCATCACAGAAAGGTGTCGAGTGGTGCAATGGACACATTTTAAATGTCACGTTCTGAAGTAAAAAAAAAAAATATTAGCGCGGTGTTAATTTATCTTTGCAAAAAAGCGTGGTCATGAGCCCAGCTTCAAAACGTAGACTATGTTTCCAAAATATACATTGCTTGCTTGATAACGTTGTTTAACCAGTACCTATCTCGCAAGCTGAAGGTCGACCAATTGAAGCGAACTCCCATCCCGTAATGTCAAAATATCACGAGCGTAAGACCTTTCTTCCTTAAATCGGCTTTCAACTCATGTCCGTGCGCTATCAGCACGGTCATTCTCCGGTCTTCTGATCGCCAGCCTCTAATTGCTTTGTCATTCTAGCTGTCGGCATTTCTGACTGCTGAAGTCGCGTATTTTAAGTTCACTTCTAGGTGTGGGTGCTTCCGGGCAGTTGATACTTCCCGGCATGTTATATATTTTCTGTAGCCTCTCCACTGAAAATGCATCATGTGCACTCTTTCGAAATCAGCTCGTGTCAGGATAAGTTATTACGCAAAAAAAAACAAAAAAAAAAACAACTCCCGATTGACGCTTCAAGCCATCTTCCATGGACGATAAACGAGATCTGTTCATGATATCACACCGCGTTTCTAAAAGGTGTTCTGCGAATAACACCAAGTCCTAAGCTTTTCATAAGGCTGTAGTTTCACGCGAGCTTGAAATGGGATGCCATTCATCCGAAAAACGGTCTTTTATCGGATGATTCTTCAGAATATCTCGCTTTAGTCCACATCAGAAACGCAAATTCCAGTGGCCGAAATACGGGGAAACTGGGTTTGAGGTGGCTTATGCCAACCTTACCAGCTGAACCCTCCCCCTAACCAATTTCAAAACGTAACGCCGCTGCGCATTTGACATTGCGGGATGACGTGTGGTTCGCAGCCTAGGGCTGAGTCCAAAATACCTGTCGAGCGCTGGCTCAGTTAGCACCGCTCCGTTCTGCCGCTAGATGTCCCTGAAACCGCTGCTGGCTCGGGCCGCACCGCCGCGGTCAGCTTCCAAATAGCCTGCTGTCGGAGCCTGCGTGTGGAAATCTGTCCACGCAAATTGGCGTTGGAACATGTGATACATTGTGTAAGATGCACTGGAATGGATATAGAAATGCGTAAGCAGAGGGGTTTTCTAATCCTAAAAGGACCGGCATGATTATGACGTGCTAATGATTTTGATAGCATACGACAGACATTTACACGCGTGACTACTGCGGCCATGAACGGCACTATGCCCGTCGGAAACCAGGGTGAGACCGTAGAAACCAGAAGGAAAGCTCTCTGTTATGAGAAATAAAGATGCCCGTTGGAAGCACATCTGGATATCACTTTATCATCCAGTGGGCAAAATAAACTGTCTTTTTCTTCCGGAACTCATGCGTTTGTGGACGTTATTTACAATTTTGGCATTGAAGCTATGCATCTTAGCAATTATAATTTAACAGGGATATTTTTATCTCTCTTGATTGGAGAAAACAACCATCAGAATGGTTACAAGTGGGTCGGGAGGGATACATGTGCCAGAAAACAAATTGTTTTCTTTCTCTCCTGTTTTGCGTACGTTTGGGCTATGACTTGGGTGTTTCCCAATCCCATGTCGCCTTTATCACAACATTTTAGTCAAATTGTTAGTCACGTCAGTTTTTAGGAGAACGCACGTTGGGTCCTTACAAACTGTATGGATTGCATTTGCCGCATGTGGCGAACATATGAAAATCTCTCCAAATTCGTAAACGCGTATTGGGGCTGTGCTTGTTTTATAGCTTGCTGTGCGTTCATGAGTGTACACCCACACACACACACACACACATATATATATATATATATATATATATATATATATATATATATATATGAGTGCACACCTGCACCTATGTTAGCAATGATTGCAAAAGCAGTTCATGCGAAGCTTAATAATCCCGTGGTAATTTTCGGAGCCCCCGCCGGTACATTATCTAGACAGCTTTACTGTTTACATAAACAGCTAAAATTCGAATCAAATCGACGCCCAGCATCGATTCCAATTACGGAGCCTATGTTAACGCTTGCGCTTCGTTCTACATTGCGCTTGCGCTTTTGGACCAGTGACCGCTGACCACTGGATCACTCCTTTCCCACGAGAGTATGAATGAGACAACCATTCGATTTTCTCAAATATGCAATGGTCAGGGCTGCTAAAAATATGTTCACCATGCATAGGGCGGATAGAAGAATAGTGCCAGTCACATAGGGTTCTGTCGCAGTTGACAAGGTTTGCTGCCCAAGGTGCTTCAAGATGAAACGAAAAGAAAAAGAACTCGGACACGGCAAAGTAAACACTATGAGGGAGGTGTCAGCGGAGCGCACCATGATGAAAGTTGTGTCTCTGGAAAGGTTCACCTTTTCACATATTCCTCTGGCCACCACCTGGCAACAAATCCTCAACAACTATCATGTGTGAAGTAACTGCAGCACCGCGTCCATTGTCTCAAGAGCACAAGTCATGACCATAATCTGTTCCTCCATCCGAACTTTCCACATTGGGGTACCGACTGGCCCGTTTCGCCCATATAAGCACAACTCGGCGAGTGATCCGCAGCTAGATGATCCCTTTTGATCTAAGTTCAAGCTGCCGTCTACAGCCCATGTAAACGGGGCAGACGTCGGGACCGTCGTGCGAACGTATCGACAAAGTATTTTTTCTCCCACTGTTTTCACGAAAAGTAATCAATATTGTTCTTTATGGCTCTGAATCCCCCGCGATCATTTATCCCAGTCGGAGGGAGCAACGTTCAGAAGACTTAATCTGCGAATTAGAAGAGACGCGGGTTATAGCCTATAGATAGGCACTATGACAGACTATGACAGACATAATCTCCAAAGTCATACACTTTCTTACGCACAAAACATGTCAGCATCCCATCTGTCATGTGATGTCCCTTTGACAACATGAACCTCTGCTCAGGTGACAACATGACATGGGTGGCTGCCGCAACTGATGTTCAATAGAGAGTAACACATCTGATCCCGCAGAAATTAACGATCTTGGCTCATGATGTAATGTTATGACGCACTGACAATACACAACATCAAATCGCAAATAAAACCACGTTTGGATGCTGGCATGTTGGCTGATATTTGTACTGTGCGTTGCGTGGCACTTAATTAGGTCCCATCCCCATGGGAACCGATCACTGCATGACCTCAGGGCACGACGCCGTGACCTGCCCCATACTTGGCAAAACACCTAGTAGTTCGGAATGGTTCAAATTCGAGGCATTTGAGAAGCCCGGATCTAGCTCAGATGAAACGCAGAGGCAAACGACATAGTATTTCAGCGCAAAACTACCTGTTCACGGGCTCCTTAATGCGAGTCGGGACACATGCTATTTTTCATTTGCCTTTAAGTCTTCGTCTCGCTTGTTTCTGCTTCACTGCCCAGCGTCATTAGCTCCCAAGAGCCTCCAACTCGGACTGCCGTCAGTCGTCAAGTGCCTCCCCCTAAGGGTCGCAGGAAGCGAACACAGACGTACACTCCAGTCACCGTGTACGTGGGGACCACGTGGGTGGGGTTGGAACACGCAGAGAACCACGCGGCGCCAATGTACGCGTGCTATGGCACGGTCATAACTTGGATACTGTTTTGGACACAGGTGTTAATTTCGAAATGGTAGCCACGGCAGGCTTAGTGAGCTGAAGGTCCCAGAGACCAAAGGCATGTTGTTAAATTGAAACCCAATAAGAGATATAGATGTATGCGGGTTACAATAGCTGAGAGAGAGAGGGTGAGAGAGGGGAGAAAGAGAGGGCGGGAGAGGAAGGGAGGGAGAGAGATACATATACGACACACACACACACACACACACACACACATATATATATATATATATATATATATATATATATATATATACCATTCAAACATATAATTTGACTAGAGGCATATTGGTAACTGACGTTGAATGTGAGACTGTTAAAAAATGGCTAAGTGTTCTCTCTTTTTGAGGCTAGCGCGTGTAAGACGTTATGTGTGACGCAGAACCAGTGCAGTAATAAAAAGCAGCTGTTCTTAATATGAAGATGACGTTCAATATCAAGTGATAAAGAATTTGCAATTTTGGCAACGCCTGCAAATGTGTGTGATCAATCAATTGAAACTGGCGCCTTTCAGATGCGTTGTAGCGAGCAGTGGAGTTGTCTTGTTGGTTCAGGCAGGTGGTAATAACTGATACGGTTTTAAAATTGACGGGCGGTGAAACTGGTCATGCGTTGCCATGCTGGTGGCCGAAAGCGATGGAATCAAGTTGATTGCGCAATGAGTTTGTCCAAAGCATTTTCGAAATGCAATATTTTGTGTTCATATTGTCCAGGTAAGACAGTTGAATACATTTCAATGTTTTTGTTCCTAGTTTTACGCCCGTGCAATTTCTATGATCCGACGTATCAGCGTTTAGACGGCAGCGTGTTATGTTTGAAACTGACCTCGAAAGGGCAATAATAGCACTTTTCACGCTAGCACTGTGAGACCGTGATTTAATTCGATAGCAAAGGACTTTTTACTGTAGTATGATTAGTTAGAGGCCTAAACTTTTTCCAAAGCTGAAACGCACGAACGCTAGCATAAATACGACCGAATCCATTGTTTGTCGTAAGGTCTCTAAAATCCTGGTCATTTTTGCGGCGGAGACATTTTTCGTCACCATGCACCTATTTATTAATGAGCGTTTACCGGTTTGGGACCGCAATATTAGGTCCCACGCGATTAACTGTCCAGTGCTGCAAACGTGAAATGAAGAAATAAATGCTTCCGGAGAACATTTAAAAGGCTAGGCTGATACATTCAAAAGGAGTATATGTGTGTGCATCTGTTCATCCTAGACTTCTTGCATTTCAGATTTGAGACCAAATGACTCAATGCGCGGCGGTAAAGTGATGAATGATGATGAAACACACAGAAAAACACATGACGCCGGAAAGAATTATCATCCAGAGTAACGTTTGCCGGCTGCTTTGATATGCTTAACGACATACATAACTTAACGACATACGATGTGTTATGGACCGGACTTGATTGTCGGGCGTGAGCTCAAACCAGGCCACCTAAGAGGTCAGCATGGAATTGTTTGCCAACGTATCGTCGATCTTGATCTCATGACGTTTGGATGCTGGTTTATCCATGATGGAGGGCTGGGCTTGGTTTCCATCCATGATCCCCAATTTTCCGCAAGTCGCAAATTTTACATCCACATGCAACCAAATAGTGATCCGCAACCGGCTGGGCAGCGGAAGGTAAAAGTGACTCCTTTTTCCGTGTTCGGGAATAGCTGCTGAATCGTGACAGGTAAGCAAAAATTCGGTTCTTATAATGACTTTAACCAGTCAGGGCAGTGCCACCTAAGAGGTCAGACAATGGTGAGATCGAGTCGTGATTGGAGACGAAACATTCACCTGTACTATTCATCTTGTCTCAAACCTGTATCTGTTCTCGTTGTCAAGATCCTACATCGGTCGTTAAACACGCCCGAAAGCCGGCAGGTCGATAAAGAAAGCTGCAAGCGGAAGTCTGGCAATCTGCGCTCGATAGTGCGTGACCGTCCGCACAAGGTACTATTCGGCACACACTCGTCTGCAGTTGCTAGTTCCTTTTTCCACAGTTACCTGGGTGACCGATGGGTCACCGATGACTGGGCCCGGGCTTTATGATTGAGGACTTCTTTTGTGTTAAAGAAGAAAAATCATGTTTTCATTATTTGTTAGTTTTGTACGTTTCCCACATAAACTGAACACCGAGGATATAAAGTCGCAGTCGCATAAGGAGATAGAGGCAAGCCTCTCATCTGAACCACGTCCGGTGGTTTCGCAAAGTTTTGATTCCCCGACAGGTGATCAAGTTGACGTATTTTCTATACACAATGTTTTGCTATGCCAAATGATTGACCTATGGCATGATTCGTAAATTATTGCATGGTGTCTCTGAAAATGGCTTGATATGTCCGCTTGTGACAAATTTGTAGGCTGAAGGTTGCATTTTCAAACTGAGACTTCTACAAGTCATGCGAAGTACGAGAACAGAAATGTCACGTGCCATCAGGTAACCCGATTGTGATTTGGCATTGCCACGACATTTGAGCTTTGTTAGTGCAACATAACAACCATAAGCCCCAAGAACACCTTCTTTTGTTTGGTGCTGAATTTTATTACCGCAGGAGGAGCATCTTGAGTGCTCTAGCCCTGAAGTCATTTGAGGACTTTCGGGCTTTGAGGACATTCTACATTACCCATGTCGTGACCAGTCACGTGTAGTTTTACGTGTGTGGGTATTTTTACTGCCAGGCAATCGCAGGTGGCGGAATACCCCGGGCGATGCCTGTCCAAGCTTTGGTCGTATCGCAGCATTTCATAAACCCTCGTCCTGATTCACCCTTGTTCATGTTTCATAACACGGACTGAGAAGGAGGTGATGTGCCGCTTCCGCCCCTCCCCCTGTCCCCCACCAATCCCGCTCCCAAAGTAAGACTGATTAAGCCTCAAGTATCGGTGGGTGTGTCTCAGCGGGGCCTAGGGCGCGATTGCCACTAAATTGTGTGGTGCTAGGTTAATAAATGACACCATTATGCCAGATCGGAGGTCATTTTGCATCCCGAAGATCGCACTTTTCCGGGTTTACATGCGCAAATTTACGACACCATGCCATATAGCTATGTAAAAACTTACACAAGCACGTTCTTTGCTTAATTCTAAGTACATTGCTATGCGGTCGTATGTGTTTTGAGCACAGAATGATGATGTAAGGCTCCGACAGTGTAGGCCCGCCCCGCGTGATCGGCGGCTTCGCCGGCTACCGCTCGCCGCTCGCGCCGGCCGGGGATCGCCGTGCGGTGTTAATATAACATCACGTCTGTTCTGAAACCAGGAGTGCTAAAGACACGTTTTTTAGCGTGAGTTCACGACACGCCTGTGACATACCTGGAGAACGGCTCGGGGAGGGATATCATCGCCCTTCCGCTCCTGCTGTCAGGGTGAAGGCGTAACTAATTATCATCAGTGAACGTGTATGATAATATCTCGAAAACATCACAGCACCTTTTCAAATGATTGTGCGTCTTGTTGCTGAAAACTGCACTGCGCTATAGCTACTGTTTTCAGTCAACAATTGTCCTGTTAAGAACGTGACTGGCCAAGCTGTGCCGGGCGTTGATGTTACACAATTGCAAAAATGCGGCTACGATTTTGTCCATCCCGGTGGCACAGTTGGCTAGAGCGCCTGCCTCCCGATCCACCCATCCGTGGCGGGGCGGGTTCGGGTCGCTTTGGGCGCTCGCTATTTGGCCTTGACAGGCATGGCCTGCGGCCGGTGGCAGCGATCGCGCTAAAGGTCAGCTGACGTCGTAGGGCAGGACGGACCGTGCCGAGCACTGCGGCGCGTTAAACTTTCTCCACTAAATTCCCCCCGTTGCCTGAAATTGCGCGATCGGATGGCGGGGGTCAGGGCTCAAACAACAAGCGCTGCTTAAAGTGAGTTCTGATCCCAGAAACCATTCATTCAAAAGGCTCGGATTAAATCTCTAAGAAAAGTTTAACTTAAGGCCCCAGTTGCAGCTACATACTTAAGTCTCAGCACGATTGATTCGCATAAGTGGGTCCCACACAAACAGTAAGTTAAAACTAGTTTTCAAACGTGTATGCACACTGCTTAATTTTTCACGCATTTATTTGTTATTTGCCTGGACATAGTGTTGTTCTTAACATCATAGTTGTTTTTCATGCACAGGTACAATTCATCGCGTAGCCCACGCCCCACGAGTGTCTTTGTTTTGCATTCACCCCACGATGGGTGTCGGAGAGGTCCCCTGAGATCTCGGAAAGTAAGCGAGTGAGCTTCAGCCACAGGAAGAAGGAAGTTTTACACGCGCTGCTTGACCTTTGACCTTTGATGACAAATAAGATATGGCCAGGACCATTTATAGTGCGTTTTTTTGAAAGAAATGAGCGGCATCTGTCACTTCTGAGCATAACACCACGGATGCAGCTGAACGGAGACTATAGATAGTGAACTGGTCAAGGTAGAACTTGAAATTTGACAATAGCTGGACAATAAGGTATAACTTAAAGTTTTGCTGGGCATAATACTGCTTAAACCCAGCGAACCGAACTTTCAGCACCGTGTTCAAAACCGTACAAAAACGATTCCGTAAAAAATTGGGGCATGTGAAACCCAAGGTAGAACGATTAGTAACAAATGTAACCCCGCATTGTTTTATCAAGATATGGGCATATCTACTCCAACAACCTCAGCTCAGAACGGACGGGATGTACAAGTACAGTCTTCGTTCATCGAGAGGTTGTTAAATTGTTGGAATCTAGTGAGATTGGATCGTTACCGTTGACAAATGTACATATATATATATATATATATATATATATATATATATATATATATATATATATGATATGGATCTAATGAGACGTGCTGGCATAGGGGTTTACGTTTTCAAGAACCAAATCCTGGTGCCCACTAAATCTGATCTCAATTATCTGGTCGGAAAAGGTTGTCGCATCACTGTAATATATGCAACATGCGGGATAAATGTATTGAGTTAACACACAGCGCCGATAAATTTATAGGAGAATCGCAATTATAAAACTCCCCCAAATGAGAGCGGCCTTCAGCCTCAACATTTGCGCTGAAGCTCGCCCAAACAGGACTTGCTTGGACTTGAATCCAGCCCGTTTGATTGAGGACGTTTGATGATGTCTGCGTCCGATAAGCTCAGAGGGTATGATCAGCTGCAATTTAATGTGCTGTCAGTGGTTCCTTATCCGTTGTCATATGAGGCCGCACTGTAACCAAGTTGCAAGGTCGGATAGCTGTGTCGGCGTATGTCCAAGTTTATATCAGTGCGGTAATCCGCTTAAATAGCACATTACCAAGTTACCCGGATGACAGACTCAGCGAGGACAGTGTTGAGAGTTGCGTCACGATGCAGAGACGAGTACCTGTGTCACTGAACAAGTTGCTGGCATGGCTGAGGCCGTAAAATGTGCTGGCTGCTGCATTTCGTTTGCATTTATTTCATGCCTTCCTCTTCCGAGTCGCTCGCGTCCTTGATCATGCATGTATTGTCAGGATCTTGAGAAGTGTTCGTGAGTTGTCACAGACTCACTAGTGGGCGGGCGTGCTGTGGGTTAAAAGGGGAAGGGGAGGGGGGGGGGGCAAAACTGGCTACGTCATCCTCGTACGCCAGGAACGCACAGCAATTTCATGCCTTTGTAACAACGTAACTTAAGCATCCTGCTGACGGCACTAACGAGTCCACCCATGACACCATGACTGCGATTG
Source organism: Pollicipes pollicipes (assembly GCF_011947565.3). Taxonomy (NCBI): domain Eukaryota; kingdom Metazoa; phylum Arthropoda; class Thecostraca; order Pollicipedomorpha; family Pollicipedidae; genus Pollicipes; species Pollicipes pollicipes. The sequence continues at coordinate 43,374,569 of NW_023597034.1, read as the reverse complement.
CTTTTCCCCATTCCCCACATTCATCGACGCATGACGTGTCATCTGCAAATGTCTATTCTTAAGAAGTGACATTTAAACCTTAGAGGACCTTTTCAACGTTGCGATAGTTAGACAAACAGATATTCAACTAAAGAGCAGCACTAATGACCAAATTCCCGTCGAGCAACTCGGAGACAAAAGAGAGAAAGAAAAAGAGAAAGGAAAGAGAGATTATTGCATTTCGGCTATAAGCCTGTCAAATTACTTGGACAGCAGAATAGTTATTTTAAATTGATTGAACTGAGAAAAGTTTGTAGCAGACATATCAATGTCAATATCAATATCAATATCAATATTGATATCAATATTGATATCAATATGCATTATACATATATATATATATATATATATATATATATATGCATATGCATGTGCACACACACACACACACACACACACACCACACAACACACACACACACACACACACACACACACACACACACACACACACACACACACACACACACACACAACACACACACACACACACACACACACATCTATCTATCTATCTATCTATCTATATCTATATCTATATCTATATCTATATCTATATCTATATATATATATATTATATATATATACATATACATATATATCGCTTTTCTAGCCTCTCGGTTTTCTAGCGAGTTTGCTGTGGCATTTATGACTGATTCCTGGCGCTGCATTGTCATGAACAGGGTTATATCAACATTCTCTCCGGAAAAGCGAGGCTGTGTTCCTCGTGAGTCTCACTTGAACATTCCGAAATTATCAAACTTGAGAGATCCGGCTAAAACTGCTCCATAACCTAACATCTATGGAGTTTCAAAACAACACTTTATGTTAATTTTGCTAATAAGTTAACCACTTCCAAAATAACCTGCTGCTTTATTTAAAGACAGGAACTGCACACAAGCCGTATGGTCAGGTGGGCCATCCTGTAACATTGCCATTCGAGCGTGATGTACCCTCTTTCATTCGATTACCGAGAGCGAAGTAAAATCATTCAGCACAAAAAGATGCGCAAGATCGGTCGAAACCACGGTGACTCGAGTGAGGCTAGGTCCTTGGCAGTCCGAAGTCACAGAGGTCTCAATCAGCAGTTTAACCGGTGAGAGATGGGATAATCACAGCAGGCATGCCTCGACATGTGCAGTCAGTATCCACCACTCGAGCATAAACCCTGGGTCCCGATTGCGGGATGTTTTCAACGGAGGAGTTGTGTCAGATTTCGGCACCGAAGTCGGTCAAGACGGGAAACCGACTACATGGTGTAGACAGGCAGATCACTCACAAAAGGCTGAGTGGCAGGGCCTGAATCTAAAGCACATCGGTGGAAATGTCTCGTGCTGCCTTTTTGCGCCAGTTCGAGTGCAATCAGCTGGGGCATAACCATGAAAACCGTAGAATCTGCTCAGCCGCATAACTCAGTTCACTGTCGCGTTTATCCGCCAATAAAATTTGCATTTTATACCGATCTTTTGTGACAGCCGAGAAAAGCGTGAATACTTGCTCACTCACTGATTTGACTGGAATGGTCAGAGCTTGCCCGGCCGGAAGCTATATGTTGTCATGCATGCCAGTGTCAGTTATGAATTACCCACCGAACGTTACATCAGTGAACGTCTGCCTTTTTAGCTCTAACAAAAAGCACACCCGAAGGCATCGATATGCCCACTGGTGCGGCTCGCTAAAGGCGCCTGCTCGATTCGCTTTAGTTATGACATCATCCGTATAATGTAACGCGTCTGTTACAGGTTTGGTGGCACCTATTCGATGATAACCCTGACGTTTGTTTTATGCCTAGGTATCATCTTCACGCTACTTTCACATTTGTTGCTACCTCGCACATTCAACACCGAGCAAGGTGTGCTACTGGTGTCATGCTGCAGGTCCCAGCAAATATTGGCTCATTGTGTTTTGCTTTCGAGACATGGCGCAGCGTATTCTGATGCTCAACCCATAATATCTTTTATTGATCTGATTGATATTTCTTGATTACATTTTTTAGTTCATGGCGACTATCTGAGGCTTATATGATGAATGAGCACAAATGCAAGAGAAGGATGCTTGCATGCATTGCAGGAGCCTGCAAAGACGCGGGTCCTAAATAGGATCATATTTGGTGCCTCCATTTCGCGCCAGAGTGAAATCAAGTGCGACGTTTTCTACGCGCATGGTAGCATTTAACAAATTCCATCTTGAGGTGTACCTTCAGCTTTCATTCACAGAGAACGTATGGCGTCAGGACATTTTTATCCAAAGCCAGGGGTTGATGAGGGCGAATTAATTGAGGAACTCAATCGGATTAAATGCCCCTGGAATACGGCCCTAACACGCCAACGCCATTGTGGGTGCGATTGCAGCAGTGAGCACACCATCTCTTGTTGCATGCGTGCGGTACCTGGCCGGCCCGTGACGGACAATGGGAGCGTTTTGGTCGGGCCGCGCGGCCGCCTGCATGACGTCACCGGCGGACGGCCAATCGGCGGCCGCGCAGCGGCGGGCGGCCGGAAGGCGGCGCGGAGCGGGGAGCGAGCGGCGCTCCGAGCTTGGAGGCGAGAGTCGGCGCTCGTGGTGGAGTGGTGAGCGGGCCACGTGAGGGTGTCGGTGAGAGTGGGACGGACCGCTGCCGTCGGCAGCGACTGCTGCTGCTCAGGGGCCGCCGACACGGGTGAGTGTCTGTGACGCGGTTCGCGCCGGCGCGCCGCGGGGCAGGATGACCGAGGGTCACGAGTCACGACGCTGGACGCACGTCACGACTGTCCCCAAGAAACGTCACGAAAGAAACTCTGAGCAAAGGCCAGAGGAAGCCCTTATTAGTTAGCTTCTCATTATAACGCTGTAACTGAGTATTTTACCCAAAGGGGCCTCTGGTGAGGTTCTGGCTGATTGTCTCTGTAACTGTGACAACCCATAGCAGCTTTGGGAGCTGCGCACATAAAAATTCCGTATGATTTTTTTGTCGCAAGAGCGAAAACGAGTACCCCATGCACAATACTCTATTACAGGTCAAGGTAGGTGAAACACTATAGTCATCCATTACCACATCAGATCAGCTCATTCATCAAACATTAAATATTTTCGGTATTGTTGACACCGCACGGGTTCCCCCGCGCGGCCCTTGAACTCAAGCCTTCGCTTATTTTGTCTCGGTTCATAATCGCGTTTGCTCTGCTGTTCGTTCAGCCTGTTTTTAAAAATCAGGGCTCCGATAGGAGTCTCTCCAGGCAAATGGTCATCGGGGGCCATGTCTGAAGCCATTCCCTGCGGTGAGAGATGTCAGTCCGACTCCAGGACCTTTGCTCAGCGGCCTCTCAGCAGCCACGCCTGCTGGCTGGCGGTGTGTTGGATTTCCAAACCGTTCAGCCACCTGCGATCACCTGCTGGCGGCCGGCCCGTCCCGGGTGCTATCCTACAGCTGTCGCCGATCGCGGTCATCCCCGTGGCCCACTTATATGGCTGCTGCCAGCCGCCTGCTGTCCTATGTCAGCGGCCGCCGGCGGCGGGCAGCGGCTGCCGACGCCGCCCACCGACGGATGGAACATCTCGAGACCACCCACCGGTGGAGGGAACCTATCGGCACCACCCACCGGCTGACAAAACATCTCGACACCACCCCACCGGTGGAGGGAATCTGTCGGCACCACCCACCGACGGACAGAACATCTCGACACCACCCCACCGGTGGAGAGAGTCTATCAGCACCACCCACCGGCGAACAGGGTATTCCGACACCACTTACTGGCAGACAGGTAGAACTGACATTCTTCGTCGGTGGAGAACACCCAACATCATCACTAGGGAATGACTGACAACTTGAAAGTGTACTGATATTACCTATCGATGTGCAAGGGCTAGTAGCATTTACCTCTAACAGGGGAACTACCAGTACCATGCACCTGTGGACTCGGCCGATGTCGCCACCACTGTGCCACAGTGCCACTGAGGCCGGAGCAGTCACAACCTCCTCGATCCCTACACCACCCAACAGCTGCGCGGACCGGCCGGCGGCGTGATGGGCCCCCGCCGGCAGGAGAGAGTCGACTCTGGCTTCCCGAGAGCGGCCGGCCGGCAGCACTCCGAGGCCCCCCTCCCCCTCGGGTGGCGGCGGAGCGCAGCGCAGCGGCGTGGCCGGCCGGTGCCGCCGAACTTTCGCCGGCGCGGGCACCGCGGCCGTTCCGTTCACCCCGGGCGGCGGCCGCCAGGTGTTTTGGTCCGGGCCTGCAGCCGCGGGCGCTGGTCCAATTGTGGAGCGGTGCTGGGCCCGGCTCCGGTCTCGGGACGGGCGGTGGTGGGCTCGGGAGAAGGCAGGGAGTTGCGGCTTACGGAGGCGGAGCGGGGGGGGGGACCGTGAGGCCGACGAGGTGGAGAAGACTGAAGGATGCTCACGACACGGCAGGAGCGGGGGAGGAGCGCCCATTAGAGGTTAGGGAGGTTCAGAAGACGCCGAGGAAACGGAGGACAAGGAAAGACGTTCACGAGAACTCATGGACTCCTGAGAGACATCCAATGTATAATGAGTGGATGTCATCGTATATTGGTTGGATCGTTTACGCAGGGGAAGTTTAGCACGCAGCTTGAGATGATGAAAGTATTCGTCGATTGGTCTGATCATTGATCTACTCGCACGGTGGTTTATTAAGAACATAGACCCTCCGCCCTTCGCGGTGACTGATCCGATCCGTCACGCCTCAGTCTCCTCATGCACGATTCATGCGGTGCGGTTGGGAAGGAGATAATTGTTGCGCAAAGCCAGCATAAATCGTGCATAAATGGAGCCAAATCGCGACTTGCACAATAACCGCGGACTGCTAAAGTCATTTGTGAAACACAGTGAACACACAGTGCTGGTTTCCAAAGTTAATCGCTTATAAAGTTAGATTGGAAAACAACAAACAAGGGCTTCAGATCGCGGGTCATAAGGTGATGCACCTTACACGCGCTTCAACACACGCTGTAGCAAATTATGACTTGCTTAAATGTTGCAAAGACCTCAACCTTATTTGGCCAGTGCTTTCATTCACCCAGCCAGGGAGTAGTCACCACCGCTCACCTGGAGAAAAGATGTCACCATTGACCACTAAGTATAACCATTACAAACCAGCCCGGACCCCGCACCGAAAACGTGAAAGAACGCAAAATCTCCTCTGACCTGACAATTGGACGGAGGACGCACCACATACCAGCGGTCAGCTGAGCTTTGAAGCGGCAGCCCGAAGGGGCCGGGCAGGCGCGTGTGTGGGTGGCGGTGTGTGCGACTGGTGACCCCGGGGTGAACAGCACGCCGTGCCCGGGAGCGTGGCCGCGCGCCGCGCCGGCCCCGGCCGCTTGCACAACTGTCTGGCCGCCGGCGCCGCACGCGCCCGCTCGGCCACGGCGCGCGGGTGGCGCAAATGGTAACCATGGCGACGGCTGTACCAATCCCGGCGGCCAACGGCGAATTCTGCGCGTCGTTGTTGTGAAAGTGGGCATTGTGGTGTTGTCATTAATCGTCCACTTGTTGTCACCAGGCTCGTGATCACACTTTTCATGTGAAATGCCAACATCAGCCTTCTTTGTCCAGCCAGTTTACTGTTCCTGGAAACAGCAAATGTGAGAAAACATGCATTTCATGCCATGTCAACATGGATATATGCTGTTCTGCCAATCCTGAGGATGCTTTGCATTGTTTGTTCAAACATGCCAAATCTAAAACTATTCGGTGTCAGCACATAATCACCCCAGAGAAGCCTCACTATACAATACCATAGATGTTCTAGCGCTTCGCATTGAAGTAAAAGAAACGTGCCACATCGTCAGAGAGAAGCGGTACGAGGCTTAGCTTAGTTTTTGAACGGGTTAAGAAGTAAAGTGGTTAACCTGATTTCAGGAGTTTCACTTGAGTTATCTAACGCTCTTGTTTTCCTATCAGCAACGTCATGAACCGTCCAACGCTCAAGCGAGGCTATGAATGTTACACAACAAAGGCTGCAAGGCCAGCGCGTACCAGCCAACCGTGGACGATCCCGTGTGACCTCCTGGTGCCCCGAATACATCTTATTTGGTTATAAGCCACTGTTGAAACGGTCGAACCACATCATCAGGGCACCTGGCTTTGACTTTTTACCGCTGCTTTGGTGTGTGGTACGAGTTTCTAGGGAAATAAAAGATGTTTATGGGCATGGAGCTTGGGTGGTTATTGGTACCCGAAGTCCATTACACCAGCTAGAGAGGTTGATGGTGGGGGATAACGTTCACACAGCACGCATACATTGAAATTCAGTACATTCTGCAGCACGCAAGGAAACCCGTGGTAGCGCGCTTCTGGGACTTTTAGAACGCGATGCGATGATAGCTTCGTAACTGTTTGGTGTTAGAACGAGCCGTGTGTCGCGTTCGTGCCGGCCCACACGGCGCCACGGCTGTGCGATAGACAATTGCCGACCTCTTACCTGCCACTGGAGGATATCATTGAACGGCTCACCTGACCAGAACCCCGTGCTTCGATTACCGCACCACAGCTCATCGAGTTACTATGTGGGTGGAGCTACCTGACAGCACACTCACCAACGGGCGGTCTTTGCAGTCGGAAACTGCAATGCTGCGAAACACAGCACCGCGCTGATGGAGAGGGGGGACTACAACACGGCATAGCAGAGTAACGCTCATGTAGCCGGGAGACTGCAGCACAGTGAAATGTTTCAACTAGTCGGCGGATTTATTAACAAACCAGTCAGGGCGGAAAAACCATGGGAGCATTCACATATGTTAATCAATTGCTGTTTAATAGTACAAAAGAGTTAAAATTACGAAATATGACGTCATCGAACGAAACGTCCTTGGCTCTGATTTCAACCTTCATCGCAGCAGAGCACTGCACGCAGCGTGAATCGCACGCCCTCAAAGCAAGGCAGCATGTCACAAGAGGATTTATGTGCTGTGTGTTAGCACATATGGTGGGTGAGAGGAATCATCGTGCGATGCACCGAACGGAGGGCAAGGCTAGTGTACTGCACCAGATAGGAGGCTGCAGGGGGGCTCGTTGGATAAAGACCTCGGCTTAGCGCATCATACGGGCAGTAGTACGCTTCGCGCGAGATAAAATGCCTAGATAGAGTAGCTTTTAAAAGTAGCGATGAGTGGTGATACATGCTTTTATGTTTAGCATGATTGGCAAACGGTTTCTTTGCCATAATACTGAAGGTTATGTCAACACCCAGTGCCCCGCCATGCATGCTTAATCCACAGTGATCGCAACTCAGATCGAATATCATTTACACACCAGGGCCCACAGTCGACTTAGGATCACCCCTGCTCGCAAAATGTTAGTTGACCAGCGATCAGTTATGGCTTCTGTCCGCTATTGTCCGCTGGCAAAGTCGGCCACGTATGTATTCTCATGACCTCGCTCAGCTCGGTCAGTTTACTTTGAGTTCGCTTTTGAAGGCAAGCATTTGTAAGTATATTCCACGTATAGAAATATCTGTCCTGTCCTGAGGTTAATGTGTGACCTAACCTTAGTTACACCGATATTCCACGGTGAAGTTGGCCTGCCAATCGTTGTCTTCCAGGGGACGTATGGTTGAATCATCCCACGTTGCTGCATTCTTGAGCTGTTGACATCCAACTTCGTCATACATGTTCCCTCATGTGGGTTTTTGACAGAAGCATATAAGGACGATAGTACCGGTTTTCAACAGTTCTGGAGCCATTTGGTGCAAGAAGAATCATGTTGGAGAGGGCACCTATCATTAACAGCGATAAACACGCTAAGCCATGGTTCATTTATGATCATGTCATGTGATTGACAATCTACTGATCATCAAGTACAATGTGTAATGTGTGAGGCTGCCCCAGGCGAAGATGAGACAAGTTGTGAGAAAGAGACTAACATTTAGGGTGGCATGTCTCGGTTTGATGGCTCCGCGTTCTGGGCAGACGTTTTGTGATAGCATGATTAATCAGCGAAGTTATGGGAGCCGAGCACGGTGGAGTTGGCAACCTGTCCAGAGGATTTAAACGTGCCGGGGTAATATCGATGGTAGCTGTTGCACCACAGTGGCATTCTGAAGTTCATTTACTTCTGACATTGATTTTTCGTATGCCGCACAGGTTATTGCATGTTAAAGGCTCGCCATATATGTTCTACGTCCGCTGATTGATTGCATTACGCTGGATTGCACTGATTGGCGTCGACGTCGTGATAAAGGCACATAAAACGTTGAGACATGCTATAAGGTATCATTGCTTTCGTGACAGATTGCCAGAGGTTATTCACACGCCCGTTAAGTTACACATTAACCTTGGTCTAACGTAGACCCATGATTACAAACCGCACCAATTACAACTGGTATTGTGGAACTGAAGGGTTTTACGCAGTTATCGCAGCTCGGTTCAGATAACATAGGTAGCCTGTTTCAGAATGATTAGCATGGGAATTACTTCAATGGCAAGCCACGACACTGGAACCGGTTCAATGTCCTGGAGATGGGAAGATGGCGTAGTAACCACCTGCGCCGACACAAAATGATCTTATCCGTGACCCGGTACCATCGCAGCGACCGCCGGAACGCCGGCTCTGGGCTGTTCGCTGATGAGGGCACCAGACAAACTAGAGCTACGAAAACTATCAACAGCGCTATCATGCGTCGCATCTTGATCCACAAGGAAAAGACTAATGGTTACATCACTAGCATGTGCCCCAGCAGACTAGCCGACAATGACGCCGCTGGGACGCTGGCGACCGTGACAGGTGACCCGTATCTCCGCGCCAGCCTGAGGTGCCCGGAGGTCGAACCGAGGCGTGATCGCCGGGGCCTGGGCGGTCGCAGAGATCACCGGTCCGTGTCACGACCGCACCGCCGTGGGCCGACTTCAAGGCTACGCGCAGCCCCGGCTCAGATCGCCGCGCGTTTCGGGCATGCGTGCTCCGTTTTGATGGGCGCCGCCGGCGGCGAGAGTGGCGCACGGGCGGCAAGTGGCGCGGCACTGATATGCACCACTGCACAGATGGACCGCGTGCCAAGCCGGCGTTGAGAGCAGTGATGATGTGAGCGGCGGGTGACGTAGGCATCTCCGATGTTGGAGCCGAGCTCTGCAGATTCGCAAGTCAAGATTCGACCGTGCAGAAGTTCATGGATCCCGCCCGCGCTGCAGGTCCTGCTCGGGCTTGCAAGCGTGACGGAAGCATCGACTTACAGTGTGCAAAAGCTTACTCGTGCATTTGTGGAACCCGCTTTCTACGAATTTCTTCCACGAAAGCAACTGGTTTCGATCTCCGGTGTCGGACGCATTATGCACAGGGCTAGTTTATTGCTCATTTTATGTAATATACATGAGAGCACTGCCCCCGGGTATGTGCTAAGTAAAAAGTATCGTGGACGGGCGCCAGAAAATGAGAAAGGAAGACGGCGACAGCATCACGTGATCATATGTGCAGCGCCGTTTTGCGCAGCAATGTCGCATGTGACTTCATGAAATGTACCGGATACGACACTGATTGCCCGTTTAATCGATCGGTTCCCAAACTCTAAATGATCAAATAATGCGGGCCGGTCGCTGCGTCAGGTGCGATCACTATTGCGTGCTCGTGAACTATCTACGCCGTATACTAGCTGTCAGCTATGGATTCATATCAGTAATATCCAATATTCGACTGTCGCCGCGGTAAGCGCGGTACCTGGCTCTCTCGCCGTGCCTTTACTTGGCATGTATGCCGTTGTCGTATACATTGCCGCAGGTTTACCTTCAGGCATGTCGTGGCTCCGGCTTACAGCCCGCGCCCCATGCCACAGCTGTGATGTGCACCACGATAGGTGCACGAGCGGATGCCCATTTCTGGCTCCCTGACGTGGTCCAGCCGCCACTGGTCCGTCCCGTCCCGTCCATGAGGCTCAGCACCACTTTGCTGACCACCCTCCATGAGCGGTCACCACAACGAAAAAATATGTAGGACTAGAACAGCTGGGCTTAATGTCTGATGATGAACATTACCTGTAGCGTAGCCCGAGACGGAGACCGGCCTCCATCAAAGAGTTGTTATTTAGTTGAACCCTTATATGAGCTTCCCACCAAAAGCCAAGCATACATGGTCTAGAGCTCCATCTATCTCAAAGCAAGAGATGGGCGTAAAATTACGGCGGATTTTTACCTCGAGAAACAACTCACATCCATTACCTCTAAAAACGTGGCATGTGTATACCGCAAACAAACGCTTTTAGCCCATCACCCGTGAGATTCCTAATGTGCCGGCTTCTCCGCAGAGGGCGGCCTCAAGCTTGGCCCGCGGCGAGAGGGGACGACCTGTCTCAGCCGCCGGCCTCAGGTCAAGGTCAGCGGCAGCGACCGGCCAGAGGTCAAAGTCAGCGCTCGGCCTGGCCATGAACGGCGTTGCGGCCTCCGGCGACTACGGCATGGACGACGACTACCATGATGCCGACGATACCATTCCACTGCACCAGGAGGACATCTATGGCGGCAGGTGAGTCTGCTGGGCTTAGGTCAAGCTGCCCTTCCGGCAGCTGTACTGCATTTTCATACTGCTTCATAGGATAGCCGGTTGATGAGGGCAACAAGCACGGCAGAGTGCGACTTGTAGTCCTACTTGTTGGCTGTAGTGATTGTAACTAGTGGGGTATATTTTGTGTAGAGCGTTATACCTTGGTTTCGATTTCGCTATACCTCGTCGATTCAATGCAGCAAGTTCATAAAGGATATGGCATGATCGTGTGAGCAATTACTTCAGGAGAAATGCACATGACGCCGAGGGCTTGGTGATAAAGAATTGCATGTGATGTGTGGGAGATGATCTTTTCCGTTGTCAAGTTAAACCTAATGTTTTGGACGACAGAAGATATAAAATATGTCATCACCTGAAACCTGGAGAGTTAAAACTTAAGCAGGCTATTCAGATGTTTGCTTGGCGCCTTTGACTTACCACGCGATTTATAGCATAGCGTAACTCCCTAGCCCACTCGCTGGGTCGCAGATGATTTGCATCTCCACTGCCGTCTTGTGTACACAGAACTGTCTGGTCACAGCCTCTCAGTAATCGCCGAACACTTTCTCCTGGATGAAAGGACGTGAACGACGAAACCACCGAACTGCTTCAGCTAGCACGCCGCGCGCATAATTAAGCGCGTGAAGGTGTTTTGTCGCTTCATGCGACCTTCGGACCGCGCAAGCAATCTTTTTAGAAGCTGATGCCTGCTCCGTCAGCACATGCGTTGAACAGAACCTTTGGAGTCGGCGTGACTGTAACGGCTGCCGCGTGGAGGACACCGCCGTGCGCTCTGTATGCAAAACACCGGCTGTACGCTGTTTATAACCGGTAGTTGGAGCGCCCGTGGACGCTGCCGGCGAGAGCTGACTCGCGCATGTGGGTCACGTGCTGTCCAATGCCGAACAGCGCTGCCCGACGAGGCCCGTGTCGGACAGCGTCCGACATCATCTTCTCAGAAACTCAGCGCGACTTGAGATGTGTCGCGGCGAAAAGCTCCTGTAGCCAGACAGCGAGCCATGTCAGAATAAAGCAAGGCAGATTTTTGCAAGGTCTGTGGGGTTAAATCATGGACGTAGGTTCTGGTTTCGGCCGGAGGTCCTCTGCCCTGGCTTCTGTGTCACGGCTGTGCCGGAGCCCTTGTGTTCCGGCTGTGCGAAAGCTCCTGTGTCCTGAGTCCGCCTGCTTCGGCTGGGACTCACCCGTCCTTGTTGGGCAGGACCTCCTTCCTGTTACAATACTGTTGGCCCGGACCGTGGCTTTAGTCCCGTCTGCGGCCTCTGACGCCTGGCCATCTGTCGTACGGACTGAGCGTGTGTGTATGTGTTGTGTGTGTGTGTGTGTGTGTGTGGTGTGTGTGTGTGTGTGTGTGTGTGTGTGTGTTGTGGTGTGTGGTGTGTCTGTGTGTGTGTTTGTTGTGTGTGTGTGTGTTGTGTGTGTGTGTGTTGTGTGTGTGTGTGTGTGTGTTGTGTGTCTGTGTGTCTGTGTGTGTGTGTGTGTGCTGTATGTCTGTGTGTCACCCGGGTATCTAGGTCGACTTGCGCGTTTGTCACACTCGGTTGGCCACCGGCCCCGGCTAGCCATCGACGTGCACGGCGAGAGCTGACTCGTGCCGCCGTAGTAGACAATTCACGGGGGCTCAATCAGCCTGAATCACTGAGCGCCGTGCTTTTGGGAAAGCCGTTTTGTCTTCATGCTTGCCGTTTGTTTATTTGCAAGCGCAGCGTGAGCTTGCCATTCTACTATAGACGGTTGTTATCATCCGACACTTATCATTCTACAACACCGTTTTGCTGCCGAGGCTCAAAACTTCAGGATATTGAAATATAAGGTATTCTAGTCAACGTTATATATATATTATATATATATATATATATATATATATATATATATATATATATATATATATATGTGCGTTTATATACAGATATATAGAGAGAGAGAGAGAGAGAAAGCGCGCGATCGCCGCGCGCGAGCGCGCGCGCGATCCCGCCGGCGCTGAGCTCGATATATCTATCTCTCCTCTCATCTCTATCTATCTATCTCTACTCTCTATTATATCTCATCTCTCC
>NW_023597034.1:43343072-43360994 GCF_011947565.3 Pollicipes pollicipes | reverse complement strand
CTCTCTCTATATATATATATATATATATATATATATATATATATATATCTGTATATATATATATATATATATATATATATATAACGTTGACTAGAATACCTTATATTTAAATCCTGAAGTTTTGAGCCTCGGCAGCAAAACGGTGTTGTAGAATGATAAGTGTCGGATGATAACAACCGTCTATACTAGAATGGCAAGCTCACGCTGCGCTTGCAAATAAACAAACGGCAAGCATGAAGACAAAACGGCTTTCCCAAAAGCACGGCGCTCAGTTGATTCAGGCTGATTGAGCCCCCGTGAATTATCTACTACGGCGGCACGAGTCAGCTCTCGCCGTGCACGTTCGATGGCTGCCGGGGCCGGTGGCCAACCGAGTGTGACAAACGCGCAAGTCGACCTAGATACCCGGGTGACACACAGACATACAGCACACACACACACACACACAGACACACAGACACACAGACACACACACACACACACACACACACACACACACACACACACACACACACACACACACACACACACACACACACAACACACACACACACACACACACACACACACCACACACACACACCACACACACACACACACACACACACATACACACACGCTCAGTCCGTACGACAGATGGCCAGGCGTCAGAGGCCGCCAGACGGGACTAAAGCCACGGTCCGGGCCAACAGTATTGTAACAGGAAGGAGGTCCTGCCCAACAAGGACGGGTGAGTCCCAGCCGAAGCAGGCGGACTCAGGACACAGGAGCTTTCGCACAGCCGGAACACAAGGGCTCCGGCACAGCCGTGACACAGAAGCCAGGGCAGAGGACCTCCGGCCGAAACCAGAACCTACGTCCATGATTTAACCCACAGACCTTGCAAAAATCTGCCTTGCTTTATTCTGACATGGCTCGCTGTCTGGCTACAGGAGCTTTTCGCCGCGACACATCTCAAGTCGCGCTGAGTTTCTGAGAAGATGATGTCGGACGCTGTCCGACACGGGCCTCGTCGGGCAGCGCTGTTCGGCATTGGACAGCACGTGACCCACATGCGCGAGTCAGCTCTCGCCGGCAGCGTCCACGGGCGCTCCAACTACCGGTTATAAACAGCGTACAGCCGGTGTTTTGCATACAGAGCGCACGGCGGTGTCCTCCACGCGGCAGCCGTTACAGTCACGCCGACTCCAAAGGTTCTGTTCAACGCATGTGCTGACGGAGCAGGCATCAGCTTCTAAAAAGATTGCTTGCGCGGTCCGAAGGTCGCATGAAGCGACAAAACACCTTCACGCGCTTAATTATGCGCGCGGCGTGCTAGCTGAAGCAGTTCGGTGGTTTCGTCGTTCACGTCCTTTCATCCAGGAGAAAGTGTTCGGCGATTACTGAGAGGCTGTGACCAGACAGTTCTGTGTACACAAGACGGCAGTGGAGATGCAAATCATCTGCGACCCAGCGAGTGGGCTAGGGAGTTACGCTATGCTATAAATCGCGTGGTAAGTCAAAGGCGCCAAGCAAACATCTGAATAGCCTGCTTAAGTTTTAACTCTCCAGGTTTCAGGTGATGACATATTTTATATCTTCTGTCGTCCAAAACATTAGGTTTAACTTGACAACGGAAAAGATCATCTCCCACACATCACATGCAATTCTTTATCACCAAGCCCTCGGCGTCATGTGCATTTCTCCTGAAGTAATTGCTCACACGATCATGCCATATCCTTTATGAACTTGCTGCATTGAATCGACGAGGTATAGCGAAATCGAAACCAAGGTATAACGCTCTACACAAAATATACCCCACTAGTTACAATCACTACAGCCAACAAGTAGGACTACAAGTCGCACTCTGCCATGCTTGTTGCCCTCATCAACCGGCTATCCTATGAAGCAGTATGAAAATGCAGTACAGCTGCCGGAAGGGCAGCTTGACCTAAGCCCAGCAGACTCACCTGCCGCCATAGATGTCCTCCTGGTGCAGTGGAATGGTATCGTCGGCATCATGGTAGTCGTCGTCCATGCCGTAGTCGCCGGAGGCCGCAACGCCGTTCATGGCCAGGCCGAGCGCTGACTTTGACCTCTGGCCGGTCGCTGCCGCTGACCTTGACCTGAGGCCGGCGGCTGAGACAGGTCGTCCCCTCTCGCCGCGGGCCAAGCTTGAGGCCGCCCTCTGCGGAGAAGCCGGCACATTAGGAATCTCACGGGTGATGGGCTAAAAGCGTTTGTTCGCGGTAGACACATGCCACGTTTTTAGAGGTAATGGATGTGAGTTGTTTCTCGAGGTAAAAATCCGCCGTAATTTTACGCCCATCTCTTGCTTTGAGATAGATGGAGCTCTAGACCATGTATGCTTGGCTTTTGGTGGGAAGCTCATATAAGGGTTCAACTAAATAACAACTCTTTGATGGAGGCCGGTCTCCGTCTCGGACTACGCTACAGGTAATGTTCATCATCAGACATTAAGCCCAGCTGTTCTAGTCCTACATATTTTTTTCGTTGTGGTGACCGCTCATGGAGGATGGTCAGCAAAGTGGTGCTGAGCCTCATGGACGGACGGGACGGACCAGTGGCGGCTGGACCACGTCAGGGAGCCAGAAATGGGCATCCGCTCGTGCGACCTATCGTGGTGCACATCACAGCTGTGGCATGGGGCGCGGGCTGTAAGCCGGAGCCACGACATGCCTGAAGGTAAACCTGCGGCAATGTATACGACAACGGCATACATGCCAAGTAAAGGCACGGCGAGAGAGCCAGGTACCGCGCTTACCGCGGCGACAGTCGAATATTGGATATTACTGATATGAATCCATAGCTGACAGCTAGTATACGGCGTAGATAGTTCACGAGCACGCAATAGTGATCGCACCCTGACGCAGCGACCGGCCCGCATTATTTGATCATTTAGAGTTTGTGGAACCGATCGATTAAACGGGCAATCAGTGTCGTATCCGGTACTATTTCATGAAGTCACATGCGACATTGCTGCGCAAAACGGCGCTGCACATATGATCACGTGATGCTGTCGGCCGTCTTCCTTTCTCATTTTCTGGCGCCGTCCCGATACTTTTTACTTAGCACATACCCGGGGCAGTGCTCTCATGTGTTACATAAAATGAGCAATAAACTAGCCCTGTGCATAATGCGTCCGACACCGGAGATCGAAACCAGTTGCTTTCGTGGAAGAAATTCGTAGAAAGCGGGTTCCACAAATCACGAGTAAGCTTTTGCACACTGTAAGTCGATGCTTCCGTCACGCTTGCAAGCCCGAGCAGGACCTGCAGCGCGGGCGGGATCCATGAACTTCTGCACGGTCGAATCTTGATTGCGAATCTGCAGAGCTCGGCTCCAACATCGGAGATGCCTACGTCACCCGCCGCTCACATCATCACTGCTCTCAACGCCGGCTTGGCACGCGGTCCATCTGTGCAGTGGTGCATATCAGTGCCGCGCCACTTGCCGCCCGTGCGCCACTCTCGCCGCCGGCGGCGCCCATCAAAACGGAGCACGCATGCCCGAAACGCGCGGCGATCTGAGCCGGGGCTGCGCGTAGCCTTGAAGTCGGCCCACGGCGGTGCGGTCGTGACACGGACCGGTGATCTCTGCGACCGCCCAGGCCCCGGCGATCACGCCTCGGTTCGACCTCCGGGCACCTCAGGCTGGCGCGGAGATACGGGTCACCTGTCACGGTCGCCAGCGTCCCAGCGGCGTCATTGTCGGCTAGTCGGCTGGGGCACATGCAGTGATGTAACCATTAGTATTTCCTTGTGGATCAGATGCGACGCATGATAGCGCTGTTGATAGTTTTCGTAGCTCTAGTTTGTCTGGTGCCCTCATCAGCGAAAAGCCCAGGCCGGCGTTCCGGCGGTCTGCTGCGATGGTACCGGGTCACGGATAAGATCATTTTGTCTCGGCCCAGTGGTTACGCCATATTACCATCTCCAGGACATTGAACCGGTTCCAGTGTCGTGGCTTGCCATTGAAGTAATTCCCATGCTAATCATTCTGAAACAGGCTACCTATGTTATCTGAACCGAGCTGCGATAACTGCGTAAAACCCTTCAGTTCCACAATACCAGTTGTAATTGGTGCGGTTTGTAATCATGGGTCTACGTTAGACCAAGGTTAATGTGTAACTTAACGGGCGTGTGAATAACCTCTGGCAATCTGTCACGAAAGCAATGATACCTTATAGCATGTCTCAACGTTTTATGTGCCTTTATCACGACGTCGACGCCAATCAGTGCAATCCAGCGTAATGCAATCAATCAGCGGACGTAGAATATATATGGCGAGCCTTTAACATGCAATAACCTGTGCGGCATACGAAAATCAATGTCAGAAGTAAATGAACTTCAGAATGCCACTGTGGTGCAACAGCTACCATCGATATTACCCGGCACGTTTAAATCCTCTGGACAGGTTGCCAACTCCACCGTGCTCGGCTCCCATAACTTCGCTGATTTAATCATGCTATCACAAAACGTCTGCCCAGAACGCGGAGCCATCAAACCGAGACATGCCACCCTAAATGTTAGTCGCTTTCTCACAACTTGTCTCATCTTCGCCTGGGGCAGCCTCACACATTACACATTGTACTTGATGATCAGTAGATTGTCATCACATGACATGATCATAAATGAACCATGGCTTAGCGTGTTTATCGCTGTTAATGATAGGTGCCCTCTCCAACATGATTCTTCTTGCACCAAATGGCTCCAGAACTGTTGAAAACCGGTACTATCGTCCTTATATGCTTCTGTCAAAACCCACATGAGGGAACATGTATGACGAAGTTGAATGTCAACAGCTCAAGAATGCAGCAACGTGGGATGATTCAACCATACGTCCCCTGGAAGACAACGATTGGCAGGCCAACTTCACCGTGGAATATCGGTGTAACTAAGGTTAGGTCACACATTAACCTCAGGACAGGACAGATATTTCTATACGTGGAATATACTTACAAATGCTTGCCTTCAAAAGCGAACTCAAAGTAAACTGACCGAGCTGAGCGAGGTCATGAGAATACATACGTGGCCGACTTTGCCAGCGGACAATAGCGGACAGAAGCCATAACTGATCGCTGGTCAACTAACATTTTGCGAGCAGGGGTGATCCTAAGTCGACTGTGGGCCCTGGTGTAAATGATATTCGAGTTGCAATCACTGTGGATTAAGCATGCATGGCGGGGCACTGGGTGTTGACATAACCTTCAGTATTATGCAAAAGAAACCGTTTGCCAATCATGCTAAACATAAAAGCATGTATCACCACTCATCGCTTCTTTTAAAAGCTACTCTATCTAGGCATTTTATCTCGCGCGAAGCGTACTACTGCTCGTATGATGCGCTAAGCCGAGGTCTTTATCCAACGAGCCCCCCTGCAGCCTCCTATCTGGTGCAGTACACTAGCCTTGCCCTCCGTTCGGTGCATCGCACGATGATTCCTCTCACCCACCATATGTGCTAACACACAGCACATAAATCCTCTTGTGACATGCTGCCTTGCTTTGAGGGCGTGCGATTCACGCTGCGTGCAGTGCTCTGCTGCGATGAAGGTTGAAATCAGAGCCGAGGACGTTTCGTTCGATGACGTCATATTTCGTAATTTTAACTCTTTTGTACTATTAAACAGCACTTGATTAACATATGTGAATGCTCCCATGGTTTTCCGCCCTGACTGGTTTGTTGATAAATCCGCCGACTAGTTGAAACATTTCACTGTACTGCAGTCTCCCGGCTACATGAGCGTTACTCTGCTATGCCGTGTTGTAGTCCCCCCTCTCCATCGGCGCGGTGCTGTGTTTCGCAGCATTGCAGTTTCCGACTGCAAAGCCCGTTGGTGAGTGTGCTGTCAGGTAGCTCCACCCACATAGTAACTCGATGAGCTGTGGTGCGGTAATCGAAGCACGGGGTTCTGGTCAGGTGAGCCGTTCAATGATATCCTCCAGTGGCTGGTAAGAGGTCGGCAATTGTCTGTCGTACAGCCGTGGCGCCGTGTGGGCCGGCACGAACGCGACACACGGCTCGTTATAACACCAAACAGTTACGAAGCTATCATCGCATCGCGTTCTAAAAGTCCCAGAAGCGCGCTACCACGGGTTTCCTTGCGTGCTGCAGAAGGTACTGAATTTCAATGTATGCGTGCTGTGTGAACGTTATCCCCCACCATCAACCTCTCTAGCTGGTGTAATGGACTTCGGTACCAATAACCACCCAAGCTCCATGCACCATAAACATCTTTTATTTCCCTAGAAACTCGTACCACACACCAAAGCAGCGGTAAAAGTCAAAGCCAGGTGCCCTGATGATGTGGTTCGACCGTTTCAACAGTGGCTTATAACCAAATAAGATGTATTCGGGGCACCAGGAGGTCACACGGGATCGTCCACGGTTGGCTGGTACAGCGCTGGCCTTGCAGCCTTTGTTGTGTAACATTCATAGCCTCGCTTGAGTGTTGGACGGTTCATGACGTTGCTGATAGGAAAACAAGAGCGTTAGATAACTCAAGTGAAACTCCTGAAATCAGGTTAACCACTTTACTTCTTAACCCGTTCAAAAACTAAGCTAAGCCTCGTACCGCTTCTCTCTGACGATGTGGCACGTTTCTTTTACTTCAATGCGAAGCGCTAGAACATCTATGGTATTGTATAGTGAGGCTTTCTGGGGTGATTATGTGCTGACACCGAATAGTTTTAGATTTGGCATGTTTGAACAAACAATGCAAAGCATCCTCAGGATTGCAGAACAGCATATATCCATGTTGACATGGCATGAAATGCATGTTTCTCACATTTGCTGTTTCCAAGAACAGTAAACTGGCTGGACAAAGAAGGCTGATGTTGGCATTTCACATGAAAAGTGTGATCACGAGCCTGGTGACAACAAGTGGACGATTAATGACAACACCACAATGCCCACTTTCACAAACAACGACGCGCAGAATTCGCCGTTGCCGCCGGGATTGGTACAGCCGTCGCCATGGTTACCATTTGCGCCACCGCGCGCCGTGGCCGAGCGGGCGCGTGCGGCGCCGGCGGCCAGACAGTTGTGCAAGCGGCCGGGCCGGCGCGGCGCGCGGCCACGCTCCCGGGCACGGCGTGCTGTTCACCCCGGGGTCACCAGTCGCACACCGCCACCCACACACGCGCCTGCCCGGCCCCTTCGGGCTGCCGCTTCAAAGCTCAGTTGACCGCTGGTATGTGGTGTGTCTCCGTCCCAATTGTCAGGTCAGAGGAGATTTTGCGTTCTTTCACGTTTTCGGTGCGGGGTCCGGGCTGGTTTGTAATGGTTGTACTTAGTGGTCAATGGTGACATCTTTTCTCCAGGTGAGCGGTGGTGACTACTCCCTGGCTGGGTGAATGAAAGCACTGGCCAAATAAGGTTGAGGTCTTTGCAACATTTAAGCAAGTCATAATTTGCTACAGCGTGTGTTGAAGCGCGTGTAAGGTGCATCACCTTATGACCCGCGATCTGAAGCCCTTGTTTGTTGTTTTCCAATCTAACTTTATAAGCGATTAACTTTGGAAACCAGCACTGTGTGTTCACTGTGTTTCACAAATGACTTTTAGCAGTCCGCGGTATTGTGCAAGTCGCGATTTGGCTCCATTATGCACGATTTATGCTGGCTTTGCGCAACAATTATCTCCTTCCCAACCGCACCGCATGAATCGTGCATGAGGAGACTGAGGCGTGACGGATCGGATCAGTCACCGCGAAGGCGGAGGTCTATGTTCTTATAAACCACGTGCGAAGTAGATCAATGATCAGACCAATCGACGAATACTTCATCATCTCAAGCTGCGTGCTAACCTTCCCCTGCGTAACGATCCAACCAATATATGATGACATCCACTGCCATTATACATTGGATGTCTCTCAGGAGTCCATGAGTTCTCGTGAACGTCTTTCCTTGTCCAACCTCCGTTTCCTCGGCGTCTTCTGAACCTCCCTAACCTCTAATGGGCGCTCCTCCCCCGCTCCTGCCGTGTCGTGAGCATCCTTCAGACTTCTCCACCCTCGCCGGCCTCACGGTCCCCCCCCCCCGCTCCGCCTCCGTAAGCCGCAACTCCCTGCCTTCTCCCGAGCCCACCACCGCCCGTCCCGAGACCGGAGCCGGGCCCAGCACCGCTCCACAATTGGACCAGCGCCCGCGGCTGCAGGCCCGGACCAAAACACCTGGCGGCCGCCGCCCGGGGTGAACGGAACGGCCGCGGTGCCCGCGCCGGCGAAAGTTCGGCGGCACCGGCCGGCCACGCCGCTGCGCTGCGCTCCGCCGCCACCCGAGGGGGAGGGGGGCCTCGGAGTGCTGCCGGCCGGCCGCTCTCGGGAAGCCAGAGTCGACTCTCTCCTGCCGGCGGGGGGCCCATCACGCCGCCGGCCGGTCCGCGCAGCTGTTGGGTGGTGTAGGGATCGAGAGGTTGTGACTGCTCCGGCCTCAGTGGCACTGTGGCACAGTGGTGGCGACATCGGCCGAGTCCACAGGTGCATGGTACTGGTAGTTCCCCTGTTAGAGGTAAATGCTACTAGCCCTTGCACATCGATAGGTAATATCAGTACACTTTCAAGTTGTCAGTCATTCCCTAGTGATGATGTTGGGTGTTCTCCACCGACGAAGAATGTCAGTTCTACCTGTCTGCCAGTAAGTGGTGTCGGAATACCCTGTTCGCCGGTGGGTGGTGCTGATAGACTCTCTCCACCGGTGGGGTGGTGTCGAGATGTTCTGTCCGTCGGTGGGTGGTGCCGACAGATTCCCTCCACCGGTGGGGTGGTGTCGAGATGTTTTGTCAGCCGGTGGGTGGTGCCGATAGGTTCCCTCCACCGGTGGGTGGTCTCGAGATGTTCCATCCGTCGGTGGGCGGCGTCGGCAGCCGCTGCCCGCCGCCGGCGGCCGCTGACATAGGACAGCAGGCGGCTGGCAGCAGCCATATAAGTGGGCCACGGGGATGACCGCGATCGGCGACAGCTGTAGGATAGCACCCGGGACGGGCCGGCCGCCAGCAGGTGATCGCAGGTGGCTGAACGGTTTGGAAATCCAACACACCGCCAGCCAGCAGGCGTGGCTGCTGAGAGGCCGCTGAGCAAAGGTCCTGGAGTCGGACTGACATCTCTCACCGCAGGGAATGGCTTCAGACATGGCCCCCGATGGACCACTTGCCTGGAGAGACTCCTATCGGCGCCCTGATTTTAAAAACAGGCTGAACAAACAGCAGAGCAAACGCGATTATGAACCGAGACAAATAAGCGAAGGCTTTGAGTTCAAGGGCCGCGCGGGGGAACCTGTGCGGTGTCAACAATACCGAAAATATTTAATGTTTGATGAATGAGCTGATCTGATGTGGTAATGGATGACTATAGAGTTTCACCTACCTTGACCTGTAATAGAGTATTGGGCACGGGGTACTCGTTTCGCTCTTGCGACAAAAAAAAAATCATACGGAATTTTTATGTGCGCAGCTCCCAAAGCTGCTATGGGCTGTCATAGTTACAGAGACATCAGCCAGAACCTCAACAGAGGCCACTTTGGGTAAAATACTTCAGTTACAGCGTTATAAATGCGAAGCTAACTAATAAGGGCTTCCTCTGGCCTTTGCTCAGAGTTCTTTCGTGACGTTTCTTGGGGACAGTCGTGACGTGCGTCCAGCGTCGTGACTCGTGACCCTCGGTCATCCTGCCCCGCGGCGCGCCGGCGCGAACCGCGTCACAGACACTCACCCGTGTCGGCGGCCCCTGAGCAGCAGCAGTCGCTGCCGACGGCAGCGGTCCGTCCCACTCTCACCGACACCCTCACGTGGCCCGCTCACCACTCACCACGAGCGCCGACTCTCGCCTCCAAGCTCGGAGCGCCGCTCGCTCCCCGCTCCGCGCCGCCTTCCGGCCGCCCGCCGCTGCGCGGCCGCCGATTGGCCGTCCGCCGGTGACGTCATGCAGGCGGCCGCGCGGCCCGACCAAAACGCTCCCATTGTCCGTCACGGGCCGGCCAGGTACCGCACGCATGCAACAAGAGATGGTGTGCTCACTGCTGCAATCGCACCCACAATGGCGTTGGCGTGTTAGGGCCGTATTCCAGGGGCATTTAATCCGATTGAGTTCCTCAATTAATTCGCCCTCATCAACCCCTGGCTTTGGATAAAAATGTCCTGACGCCATACGTTCTCTGTGAATGAAAGCTGAAGGTACACCTCAAGATGGAATTTGTTAAATGCTACCATGCGCGTAGAAAACGTCGCACTTGATTTCACTCTGGCGCGAAATGGAGGCACCAAATATGATCCTATTTAGGACCCGCGTCTTTGCAGGCTCCTGCAATGCATGCAAGCATCCTTCTCTTGCATTTGTGCTCATTCATCATATAAGCCTCAGATAGTCGCCATGAACTAAAAAATGTAATCAAGAAATATCAATCAGATCAATAAAAGATATTATGGGTTGAGCATCAGAATACGCTGCGCCATGTCTCGAAAGCAAAACACAATGAGCCAATATTTGCTGGGACCTGCAGCATGACACCAGTAGCACACCTTGCTCGGTGTTGAATGTGCGAGGTAGCAACAAATGTGAAAGTAGCGTGAAGATGATACCTAGGCATAAAACAAACGTCAGGGTTATCATCGAATAGGTGCCACCAAACCTGTAACAGACGCGTTACATTATACGGATGATGTCATAACTAAAGCGAATCGAGCAGGCGCCTTTAGCGAGCCGCACCAGTGGGCATATCGATGCCTTCGGGTGTGCTTTTTGTTAGAGCTAAAAAGGCAGACGTTCACTGATGTAACGTTCGGTGGGTAATTCATAACTGACACTGGCATGCATGACAACATATAGCTTCCGGCCGGGCAAGCTCTGACCATTCCAGTCAAATCAGTGAGTGAGCAAGTATTCACGCTTTTCTCGGCTGTCACAAAAGATCGGTATAAAATGCAAATTTTATTGGCGGATAAACGCGACAGTGAACTGAGTTATGCGGCTGAGCAGATTCTACGGTTTTCATGGTTATGCCCCAGCTGATTGCACTCGAACTGGCGCAAAAAGGCAGCACGAGACATTTCCACCGATGTGCTTTAGATTCAGGCCCTGCCACTCAGCCTTTTGTGAGTGATCTGCCTGTCTACACCATGTAGTCGGTTTCCCGTCTTGACCGACTTCGGTGCCGAAATCTGACACAACTCCTCCGTTGAAAACATCCCGCAATCGGGACCCAGGGTTTATGCTCGAGTGGTGGATACTGACTGCACATGTCGAGGCATGCCTGCTGTGATTATCCCATCTCTCACCGGTTAAACTGCTGATTTGAGACCTCTGTGACTTCGGACTGCCAAGGACCTAGCCTTACTCGAGTCACCGTGGTTTCGACCGATCTTGCGCATCTTTTTGTGCTGAATGATTTTACTTCGCTCTCGGTAATCGAATAGAAGAGTGTACATCACGCTCGAATGGCAATGTTACAGGATGGCCCACCTGACCATACGGCTTGTGTGCAGCTCCTGTCTTTAAATAAAGCAGCAGGTTGTTCTGGAAGTGGTTAACTTATTAGCAAAATCAACATGAAGTGTTGTTTTGAAGCTCCATAGATGTTAGGTTTTAGAGTAGTTTTAGCCGGATCTCTCAGGTTTGATTATTTCGGCATGTTCAAGTAAGACTCACGAGGAATACAGCCTCGCTTTTCCGGAGAGAATGTTGTTATAACCCTGTTCAGGACAATACAGCGCCAGGAATCAGTCATAAATGCCACAGCAAACTCGCTAGAAAACCGAAAGGATAGAAAAGCGATATATATATATATATATATATATATATATATATATATGTATGTATATATAGATGTGTGTGTGTGTGCGTGTGTATACATGCATATATATATATATATATATATATATAAATGTATATTGATATTAATATTGATATTGACATTGATATTGACATTGATATGTCCGCTAAAAGCTTTTCTCAGTTCAATCAATTTAAAATAATTATTCTGCTGTCCAAGTAATTTGACAGGCTTATAACCGAAATGCAATGCATCTCTCTTTCCTTTTCTCTTTTTCTTTCTTTTGTCCCCGAGTTGCTCGACGGGAATTGGGTCATTTGTGCTGCTCTTTAGTTGAATATCTGTTTGTCTAACTATTGCAACGTTGAAAAGATGTCCTCTAAGGTTTAAATGTCGCTTCTTAAGAATAGACATTTGCAGATGACACGTCATGCGTCGATGAATGTGGGGAATCGGGAAAAGCAATCGCAAACATGGTATCATGGGTGGACTCGTTAGTACCGTCAGCAGGATGCTTAAGTTACGTTGTTACAAAGGCATGAAATTGCTGTGCTTCCTGGCGTACGACGATGACGTAGCCAGTTTTGCCCCCCCCCCCCCTCCCCTTCCCCTTTTAACCCACAGCACGCCGCCCACTAGTGAGTCTGTGACAACTCACGAACACTTCTCAAGATCCTGACAATACATGCATGATCAAGGACGCGAGCAACTCGGAGGAGGAAGGCATGAAATAAATGCAAACGAAATGCAGCAGCCAGCACATTTTACGGCCTCAGCCATGCCAGCAACTTGTTCAGTGACACAGGTACTCGTCTCTGCATCGTGACGCAACTCTCAACACTGTCCTCGCTGAGCCTGTCATCCGGGTAACTTGGTAATGTGCTATTTAAGCGGATTACCGCACTGATATAAACTTGGACATACGCCGACACAGCTATCCGACCTTGCAACTTGGTTACAGTGCGGCCTCATATGACAACGGATAAGGAACCACTGACAGCACATTAAATTGCAGCTGATCATACCCTCTGAGCTTATCGGACGCAGACATCATCAAACGTCCTCAATCAAACGGGCTGGATTCAAGTCCAAGCAAGTCCTATTTGGGCGAGCTTCAGCGCAAATGTTGAGGCTGAAGGCCGCTCTCATTTGGGGGAGTTTTATAATTGCGATTCTCCTATAAATTTATCGGCGCTGTGTGTTAACTCAATACATTTATCCCGCATGTTGCATATATTACAGTGATGCGACAACCTTTTCCGACCAGATAATTGAGATCAGATTTAGTGGGCACCAGGATTTAGTTCTTAAAACGCAAACCCCTATGCCAGCACGTCTCATTAGATCCATATCATATATATATATATATATATATATATATATATATATATATATGCACATTTGTCAACGGTAGCGATCCAATCTCACTAGATTCCAACAATTTAACAACCTCTCGATGAACGAAGACTGTACTTGTACATCCCGTCAGTTCTAAGCTGAGGTTGTTGGAGTAGATATGCCCATATCTTGATAAAACAATGCGGGGTTACATTTGTTACTAATCGTTCTACCTTGGGTTTCACATGCCCCAATTTTTTACGGAGTCGTTCTTGTACGGTTTTGAACACGGTGCTGAAAGTTCGGTTCGCTGGGTTTAAGCAGTATTATGCCCAGCAAGACTTTAAGTTATACCTTATTGCCCAGCTATTGTCAAATTTCAAGTTCTACCTTGACCAGTTCACTATCTATAGTCTCCGTTCAGATGCATCCATGGTGTTATGCTCAGAAGTGACAGATGCCGCTCATTTCTTTCAAAAAAACGCACTATAAATGGTCCTGGCCATATCTTTTTGTCATCAAAGGTCAAAGGTCAAGCAGCGCGTGTAAAACTTCCTTCTTCCTGTGGCTGAAGCTCACTCGCTTACTTTCCGAGATCTCAGGGGACCTCTCCGACACCCATCGTGGGGTGAATGCAAAACAAAGACACTCGTGGGGCGTGGGCTACGCGATGAATTGTACCTGTGCATGAAAAACAACTATGATGTTAAGAACACTATGTCCAGGCAAATAACAAATAAATGCGTGAAAAATTAAGCAGTGTGCATACACGTTTGAAAACTAGTTTTAACTTACTGTTTGTGTGGGACCCACTTATGCGAATCAATCGTGCTGAGACTTAAGTATGTAGCTGCAACTGGGGCCTTAAGTTAAACTTTTCTTAGAGATTTAATCCGAGCCTTTTGAATGAATGGTTTCTGGGATCAGAACTCACTTTAAGCAGCGCTTGTTGTTTGAGCCCTGACCCCCGCCATCCGATCGCGCAATTTCAGGCAACGGGGGAATTTAGTGGAGAAAGTTTAACGCGCCGCAGTGCTCGGCACGGTCCGTCCTGCCCTACGACGTCAGCTGACCTTTAGCGCGATCGCTGCCACCGGCCGCAGGCCATGCCTGTCAAGGCCAAATAGCGAGCGCCCAAAGCGACCCGAACCCACCCCGCCACGGATAGGTGGATCGGGAGGCAGGCGCTCTAGCCAACTGTGCCACCGGGATGGACAAAATCGTAGCCGCATTTTTGCAATTGTGTAACATCAACGCCCGGCACAGCTTGGCCAGTCACGTTCTTAACAGGACAATTGTTGACTGAAAACAGTAGCTATAGCGCAGTGCAGTTTTCAGCAACAAGACGCACAATCATTTGAAAAGGTGCTGTGATGTTTTCGAGATATTATCATACACGTTCACTGATGATAATTAGTTACGCCTTCACCCTGACAGCAGGAGCGGAAGGGCGATGATATCCCTCCCCGAGCCGTTCTCCAGGTATGTCACAGGCGTGTCGTGAACTCACGCTAAAAAACGTGTCTTTAGCACTCCTGGTTTCAGAACAGACGTGATGTTATATTAACACCGCACGGCGATCCCCGGCCGGCGCGAGCGGCGAGCGGTAGCCGGCGAAGCCGCCGATCACGCGGGGCGGGCCTACACTGTCGGAGCCTTACATCATCATTCTGTGCTCAAAACACATACGACCGCATAGCAATGTACTTAGAATTAAGCAAAGAACGTGCTTGTGTAAGCTTTACATAGCTATATGGCATGGTGTCGTAAACTTGCGCATGTAAACCCGGAAAAGTGCGATCTTCGGGATGCAAAATGACCTCCGATCTGGCATAATGGTGTCATTTATTAACCTAGCACCACACAGTTTAGTGGCAATCGCGCCCTAGGCCCCGCTGAGACACATCCACCGATACTTGAGGCTTACTCAGTCTTAGTTTGGGAGCGGGATTGGTGGGGAACAGGGGGGAGGGGCGGAAGCGGCACATCACCTCCTTCTCAGTCCGTGTTACGAAACATGAACAAGGGTGAATCAGGACGAGGGTTTATGAAATGCTGCGATACGACCAAAGCTTGGTCAGGCATCGCCCGGGGTATTCCGCCACCTGCGATTGCCTGGCAGTAAAAATACACACACACGTAAAACTACACGTGACTGGTCACGACACGGGTAATGCAGAATGTCCTCAAAGCCCGAAAGTCCTCAAATGACTTCAGGGCTAGAGCACTCAAGATGCTCCTCCTGCGGTAATAAAATTCAGCACCAAACAAAAGAAGGTGTTCTTGGGGCTTGTGGTTGTTATGTTGCACTAACAAAGCTCAAATGTCGTGGCAATGCCAAATCACAATCGGGTTACCTGATGGCACGTGACATTTCTGTTATCGTGCTTCGCATGACATGTAGAAGTCTCAGTTTGAAAATGCAACCTTCAGCCTACAAATTTGTCACAAGCGGACATATCAAGCCATTTTCAGAGACACCATGCAATAATTTACGAATCATGCCATCGGTCAATCATTTGGCATAGCAAAACATTGTGTATAGAAAATACGTCAACTTCATCATCTGTCCGGGAATCAAAACTTTGCGAAACCACCGGACGTGGTTCAGATGAGAGACTTGCCTCTATCTCCTTATGCGACCGCGGCTTTATATCCTCGGTGTTCAGTTTATGTGGGAAACGTACAAAACTAACAAATAATGAAAACATGATTTTTCTTCTTTAACACAAAAGAAGTCCTCAATCATAAAGCCCGGGCCCAGTCATCGGTGACCCATCGGTCACCCAGGTAACTGTGGAAAAAGGAACTAGCAACTGCAGACGAGTGTGTGCCGAATCGTACCTTGTGCGGACGGTCACGCGCTGTCGAGCGCAGATTGCCAGACTTCCGCTTGCAGTTTTCTTTATCGATCTGCCGGCTTTCGGGCGTGTTTAACGACCGATGTAGGATCTTGACAACGAGAACAGATACAGATTTGAGACAAGATGAGTAGTACAGGTGAATGTTTCGTCTCCCAATCACGACTCGATCTCACCATTGTCTGACCTCTTAGGTGGCACTGCCCTGACTGGTTAAAGTCATTATAAGAACCGAATTTTTGCCTACCTGTCACGATTCAGCAGCTATCCCCGAACACGGAAAAAGGAGTCACTTTTACCTTCCGCTGCCCAGGCGGTTGCGGATCACTATTTGGTTGCATGTGGATGTAAAATTTGTGAATTGCGGAAAATTGGGGATCATGGATGGAAACCAAGCCCAGCCCTCCATCATGGATAAACCAGCATCCCAACGTCATGAGATCAAGATCGACGATACGTTGGCAAACAATTCCATGCTGACCTCTTAGGTGGTCTGGTTTGAGCTCACGCCCGACAATCAAGTCCGGTCCATAACACATCGTATGTCGTTAAGTTATGTATGTCGTTAAGCATATCAAAGCAGCCGGCAAACGTTACTCTGGATGAGAATTTTTTCCGGCGTCATGTGTTTTTCTGTGTGTTTCATCATCATTCATCACTTTACCGCCGCGCATTGAGTCATTTGGTCTCAAATCTGAAATGCAAGAAGTCTAGGATGAACAGATGCACACGCATATGCTCCTTTTGAATGTATCAACCTAGCCTTTTAAATGTTCTCCGGAAGCATTTATTTCTTCATTTCACGTTTGCAGCACTCGACAGTTAATCGCGTGGGACCTAATATTGCGGTCCCAAACCGGTAAACGCTCATTAATAAATAGGTGCATGGTGACGAAAAATGTCTCCGCCGCAAAAATGACCAGGATTTTAGAGATCTTACGACAAACAATGGATTCGGTCGTATTTATGCTAGCGTTCGTGCATTTCAGCTCTGGAAAAAATTTAGGCCTCTAACTAATCATACTAGAGTAAAAAGTCCTTTGCTATCGAATTAAATCACGGTCTCACAGTGCTAGCGTGAAAAGTGCCATTATTGCCCTTTCGAGGTCAGTTTCAAACATAACACGCTGCCGTCTAAACGCTGATACGCTGGATCATAGAAATTGCACGGGCGTAAAACTAGGAACAAAAACATTGAAATGTGTTCAACTGTCTTACCTGGACAATATTAAGACAAAATATTGCATTTCAAAAATGCTTTGGACAAACACATTGCGCAATTAACTTGATTCCATCGCTTTCGGCCACCAGCATGGCAACGCATGACCAGTTTCACCGCCCGTCAATTTTAAAACCGTATCAGTTATTACCACCTGCCTGAACCAACAAGACAACTCCACTGCCCGCTACAACGCATCTAAAAGGCGCCAGTTTCAATTAATTGATCACACACATTTGCAGGCGTTGCCAAAATTGCAAATTCTTTATCACTTGATATTGAACGTCATCTGCATATTAAGAACAGCTGCTTCTTATTGCTGCACTGGTTCTGCGTCACACATATCGTCTTACACGCGCTAGCCTCAAAAAGAGAGAACACTTAGCCATTTTTTAACACTCACATTCAACGTCAGTTACCAATATGCCTCTAGTCAAATTATATGTTTGAATGATATCTATATATATATATATATATATATATATATATATATATATATGTCGTATATGTATCTCTCTCCCTCCCTTCCTCTCCCGCCCTCTCTTTCTCCCCTCTCTCACCCTCTCTCCCTCAGCTATTGTAACCCGCATACATCTATATCTCTTATTGGGTTTCAATTTAACAACATGCCTTTGGTCTCTGGGACTTCAGCTCACTAAGCCTGCCGTGGCTACCATTTCGAAATTAACACCTGTGTCCAAAAGTATCCAAGTTATGACCGTGCCATAGCACGCGTAC
>NW_023597034.1:43339674-43342972 GCF_011947565.3 Pollicipes pollicipes | reverse complement strand
ATATGAGCTCACGATCGGAAGCTCAGCGAGACCACGTCACGTCTGTGACACATGGGTCAGACCAGGTATGAGGGCCACCGCTGAGATCGGCGCGCGGTTCGAAGTGACGGCCAATACTAATTAAGTGAGATATACCTGGACCAGACCGGGCAGCGTCTTAGAGCCATGGTTCCGATCAGACTGGCTAGAAGCCGCGGGCAAGATCCGGCATGTCTAACAGACATAGGTCAGACCAGGTCACATCTCATAGCCTCGGCTCAGGTCACTTTACACCCATGAGAGCCGTGAGTCAGCCCGCATGAGCTCCGTGAGCTTCGGATCACTCCAGCCCACCAGGGGAGCGTCGAACCGGGCCGCGTCGCGCCCGGGAGCCGCGGGTAGCAGCAGGTCACCTCCGGCAGCGGTGGGTCACGCCAGGTCACGGCGGGGCCGCCGGTCACCTGCCATATTTGGCGTGGCCAGGCGGCGGCCCGGCGCCGCCGGCGCGGCGGCCGCGAGCGCATCGGTACCGACGAGGTCTGCCACCAAGTAAGGCGCGCAGACGGCTGGCACCGACGCAACGTATATAAGCGGGCCGCCGCCGCCGCGTTCCTCACAGTCGCTCGAGCTGTCCATAGGATCTGTGTGCGGTGCCAGGTAGGTGGGGCGGCCGACCGGAGTGGGCGCGATCCGTCGGAGCTGTGGTGTTAGGTCGTGGGACGCGGTGCTGGGGACGTGGTAGGCGCTGGTGAATTTTTGATAGGGTTTATTGTGGAAAGGGATGGCTAGGATGGGGTGATGGGGTGATGGTGTGGGGGCCTATCGGTCTGGGTGTGAAGGGTGTGAGGGTCTCGTGTGACACTGCCACCGGCTGCGAGGATCGGTCTCCTGTGGCAATCGAACTGAAGATGAGGGTATGGGAGGGGCTCCCACTGAGCCCGAGTCAGTCGATCATGCCCACAGATTGGGCCTCATTAGTGGGCGGCGAATAAGTCTACAGTGGTCTACATGCTCGAGTGATTAATAGGATGTACGGTTATCTCATTCAGGTGGGTTGTTGGGTTTGACTAGAAAAATTGTAAGGCCATGAAAGGACGTCACCAAGCCTTAAACACGACAAGACTGGTCGTGTCTGACGTTGACTGGGTAGCCTGAGGGATCTGCGGCGAGATGAATTTCCTTGCTGGCTGTGGCTTTGATTGTGGAAGTTAATGGGAATGGTGACTTTGATGAGGGGTGTGCTAACTGTGGCTTGTGGACATATTATTACGGTGATTAGTGATTGTGGGCTAATCATTAGGGTCTTGTATTGGGGGGGGGGGGGGGGTTCTGAATGATGTGCTTATGGTGCGAGCTAGATAGCCTTCAAGTCTAATGTAATGAGGTTCAGTGAATCACAGTTAGTTTGATCTTGTACATAGACTGGTCACCTGACCTGTTTGCATCCATGGAAACTGAATCCCAGCAGACGCCCTTGATGTAAGCGGGCCCTCGCTAAGGCCATGGGTTCTGTTAATTATGGCACTGAAAATTGCCAGGACTTCTTTACACGTTTTTTCTCAATATCATCGTGCGAAGGAATGTCATCTTGAAATATCAATATCATCTGGAAAATCTACAAAACAATTTTGTCATGGCATATTTAAGAAAGCGGCAGTGGTTGCGAAACAGCAATCAGCATTTTGGTCACGTTCGTTGGAAATCTATCCTTCCGTGCAACAAAGGCAGAGCCCCAGGGCCACTAGAGTTACCAGCAGGCCACTGCTGTAGTCGTGTCACACATTGGCCGACAAATAATTGTAAACCAGTCGGATGGCACCGGATGAATGTGAGCTCTAAGCAGCGCTCGCTGTTTGTATCCATCCAGCCGTGACTACGCCTTTCGATGTCATGCTGCACAATGCGCATGCACCGCGCCAGGAGCGTGCTGACCGACACCCGCTCTCTCCGTTGCAGACTCCACCTATCATCAACCATGTGTGACGACGACGTTGCGGCGCTGGTGGTCGACAATGGCTCCGGCATGTGCAAGGCGGGTTCGCCGGCGACGACGCGCCCAGAGCTGTATTCCCCCTCCATTGTCGGCCCCGCCCTCGTCACCAGGTGCGTATGAGGGCCAACAGCCAGCTTGTAGCTTGCTGTAGCTTCGCTTCATAAGGCGAAGCTGCAGCAGGCTCGGTTTTTAGAGGGCACAGTATAGGTGTGTGGGCCCGGGAAAAGGTCACTGCTGCTTAATGCTGTGGTTTTAAGACCGATGGTTAGCGTAAAAAGGCGAAATAAAATGCATTTTTGGACCATGTGCTAACACGGTGCCGTTTGAAAGTGGTGCAAGCAAAAGTTTTCCACTAGGATAATGCTACAATCACTTGAAAAACAGCAGTTGATCTAGAAGATCGCAATATCCAGTCAGATAAAAACTCACATGCCTCTGGTCCTCTTTATGTGAAATCTTGATTGCGTGCGGTGCCAAAACCATCGCTGCAAACCGTCTAAAACACGATCACTTCCTCTACAACAATTTTGATAATATATTTGCACTCCTCATATCACCCTTTAGCCTCTAATGCATAACCCCGTGGGCTGGGCGTGCTGCCACGCCCCGGGCGTGCGGCGCCGGCGGCGGTGCGTTCCCCCCTGTAGCGCTCTGCTGGCCTTATTTGGGCTGACGCCACCGCCGCCGGCGCCGGCGGTTACAGTTTAGCACTGAGGCGAGCGGCGCGTGGGGTGGGCGGCGGCGGGCCCGCCGTCTGGCACGGTGCCAAACCGGCGGCGGCGGGTTCCCCGGGTATCGCTGGGAACTGACCACACTCAGGGGCCATTCACCAGCCCGTGGAGGGGCCCGCAACAGGGAACAAGACATGAGAATGGGAGTTGGGATGAATCATCAAGATGTGATTGGATGGATTGGATGATAACGTTTTTTAGATAACGTTATGTTTTCCTCCATCGAAATGATAGGCACCGGTATGGACACAGGCGGTTGATATTAATAACCATGTGGTGAAAGGCCGGGAACACCTAAAGTTCGCGCGATTTTCGTGCATTTGTACCAGACGCCCTCTGCATCAGTTTTGTGAGTTTCTTCTGAAATATACGTCTTCCTACTTAAACATCAGTGGGGGCAATTAGACGCTATGCCCGAACCGTTTCTCCAATGTTGAACCACGGCCATTCGTCGGGCTCCGATAATCTTATCCACATTTGCATCGGTTCCTGGTCGGTGGTGTGTTGCCGTGGATATGCCGTGCAGTAGTCACGTGTGCTGTCCATGTACGATGCGGCGTTCGAGCTGACCCTGATCGTCCT
Organism: Pollicipes pollicipes; assembly: GCF_011947565.3. Taxonomy (NCBI): domain Eukaryota; kingdom Metazoa; phylum Arthropoda; class Thecostraca; order Pollicipedomorpha; family Pollicipedidae; genus Pollicipes; species Pollicipes pollicipes. Next base: position 43,339,687 of record NW_023597034.1, on the reverse strand, counting down.
CGTTCCCAGGGTG
>NW_023597034.1:43322174-43337174 GCF_011947565.3 Pollicipes pollicipes | reverse complement strand
ACTTTGGGCTCAGCACCATGAGCCTGGCATGCGTCAACACGGAAGTGGTGACACATGTATCACTTCAACCCGACATTTGTCTGCCCGCTGGGGCATGACGTTTTACCGCATTGTTTATGCTTTATCGGGGCTCCAGGTTCCGCTGTGATGCATTGTGGTCAGTTCCAAAGATCCGTGTCGCCTGTGACGGTTGTTGCAGCTGTCTTTAGCGTGATGATTCAGTTTTCCCGCAGCGTGGTGGTAATGTGATGATTCAGTTTGGTCGCAGCACACCTCAGGTATTATGTCGCGATTCAGTTTGCCCGCAGCGCGACTCATGCGGTTCAGTTTGCCAGCAGCGCACCACAGGTGGTTCAGTTTGTCTGCACGTGTTGCACCTCAGGTGATTCAGTTTGCCCGCAGGTGCTGCATCTCAGGTGATTCAGTCTGGCCAGCCACCTGCCATTTATTCAGTCATGCGGCTTTCCTGCCCGATTTGCTAGATCGTTCAGAAATGCTTTCCAAACACAAACGAAAAACGAGCATCACGATAATGCCAAGCTAGCTGTGTATTTTCGGCACACTGTTGATGCTCTGTATTGGGGCACGGGTGTCTTCCATCAATCGAAACCATCATTGCGGTGCAAAGTTGATGCTGAACTCAAAACACCGTGCGACAACCGAACGAGCTTTCAATGGCGTCGAGAAAGCACTCGATTACCTGACGACAAACCGACACAAAATCAGCACCCAACGGTGGGAACACCCCATTCCCTTAGACAAAATACTGGCCTATATTCACAAACCGTCCGTTATCCTGGCTTGAGCTTACACAGCCGTTCACGCATACCCTCACAGCATCCATGAAATGCCTTCTCCGCGGCCAATACACAGTGATCTCACGATCACGTGGGAGTCCGAAGGATAAGGAGAGGCGAACTTGCCCCAACTTCTAAGCGCTTCGTCCGGAGTTATATGGCGGTCCCGTTATGCGCGGAGATAATCTCCATTCCCATGGGAGTTTGCAACGTGTTAATCCCCGAAATAAACCCTCCTCTAAGTTTCTCCTCGGGGTTAATGTGACCGATTACACAATGACAAATTGAAAAGTCGACATTCGGGGTTAGCTTATTACGTCAAGGTAGAAGTGGGCCATCATAGGATATTCTACATGACAGATAAGTGGACCATTAAGAATGCGTAATCATATGCACGCCGCATGTGTGTATGTGATGTGTCAGATATGCCTATGCCATGCAACGCATGTGCGTCATACGTATGTATGCAATGCGCCATTTGTGAATCAAATGTGCGATGTGATGCGTCAGCACATACGGACCAACGCGAAGTTTTATATTGGTGTAAAAAGGGCTATCCCTGCCCAACTCTCCTAGGCAAACGCATGACATAATCATAGCACACCAGTTATCAAACATGTTTAACCCGCATAGCTTCGTGCCTACACAGACTAGCTACTTAAGAAGCAGTAAAAGGTTTGCACGGTTAACTGTTCTGGCATCCGAAATCATGCCGAAACACAACTCTGCCGAAAACGCTATGCAATCAAACCGCCTCATGATCTCAAGATCTGAAAAGAGCTCTAAAACCAAATAACGGCCAAGTGACGTCTTCATGTGATACGTTTCCACAATAAGAACTGAAAACGACAAACCGTACAAAAAAGGTACAATAGCTATTCTGGGTGGCCGACTTCTCGCGTAATCCAAACCGTCTTATAATCTCAGGATCTGACCACGGCTGTAAAACCAAGTAATAGCCAGGTAGCGTCTTCATATAATAGGTTTCCGCGACAATATCTCAAAACAAATTTGAGAGCAAAAAAGGTACGAAAGCTCTTCTCGGTGCTCCAGTTCTTACCTAACCCAAATTTCCCATCGTACTCTATCGCTATGTTGTTCCATCGTTCTAAGGGAGGAGCGGACCATCCCGTCAGTGGACCCTCATGCGCGGGCGGCACCCGTCTCGGCCCGCTGGTACCTGCACATGGATGTTCGTAGTGCTCCTCCATACTTTATCGCTCGTCATCGTGCTGAAAATGTCTTCTGCCGAGAAGTAGCCTACGACTGGTTAAACAGAACAGTCTGACAGGAACAGAACAGGCTCCTCTGGTAGCGCAATCCCACGACTCCATGATGTACGGTTTTCAGTTGAGCGACGATTATTCTATTGAGGCGTGCGCCACTTCCATCTCCTTCTCTTCCTTTTGCTGGAATGAGAAAAAACGCATGAAAATCACACAAATTCCGATCATGTGCTTCTATACAGGAAGACCATTCTCAAGGCGTTTATGACCCTGTCCATACGACATTTAGAGCCTTGCATGCGCAGTATGATTCAGGAAATAGCTCTAAAGCATGAGCCAGACCGGGTTCAGATATCTTAGAAACTCACATCCACTGAGAAGCCATATCAGGTCAGCGACCTTTCGGCAGTGTTTCTGGAGATCATGCCATTCAGATAGGAGACGGTGCAGCTCAGCTTGGAGAGCGTTCGTAATGTGTGAGGTTTGAGCCTGTCTCTCGACCCAATGTTTCATTGTCTCCGCGGAGATCAGCATGGATATATGCACGCTTAATGACCCTGAGTATCGAACGCGTCGTCGAAAACATTAAGAAATTCAGGAAAGTGGCTGTAAAAATCGGTGAGGTATGCGAAAATTACAACCAGCCAAGGACGCACCGAGAACACTTCTTTGTGTCTGAATTACATTAAATGACATAGTTTGTCAGCGTTAAGAATTAAAAAATGCACAGCCGTTTTTATCGTGCATTTGCAACATAAGTGTGCGTTAGGCTAATTGATTTTGCTGAACATCAGTTATATTTTGATTGATTGGGATGATTCGGGTTTGACCGTCGAGCCGTCTCACGGCCAAATCTCACTGACAAGGTTGTTATCCAACAGCGGGCTCACATGTTCTTCGCCGACGTGGAAGTTGAGGAAGCGCCGCGCCCTGGCGGGCAGCCAGCGAAACAGCGTGTCTCCGAGCGGCACGACGAGCCGGGGGTCCAGCCGGCGCGGGTCCCGAGGTCCCGTCACCCAGCTGACCAGCAGGCCCACCACCACCACCACCGAACACGTCACCGCCGAGTAGTACATGTAGCTCAGGTAGTAGATGCCCAGGGCGTCCTCCCTGCAGGGCGGGTGCGAGGTCAGGTATTACACCCCAGGGTGTCTTCTAGTGGAGTAGACGGGGAGATAGCACGCGTGCCGCGCTTTCTCGGCGGATGATAGTCGGTGAGCATAGGCCACACGCACCATCACAGCAAAAATAGTCCCTCCGCGCTCCACAGCGCCTTATTTCTCACAGGTCGGTCAAGCCAGCTTAGACTAGCGCAGCACGAAGCTGTTGGGCGGAACAGTCCTGTTCCAGGTGAGAGCACTCGGTAGCAGCTAGATCAGGGATTGAGCTATTGATGGATGGCCCATTCGTTCGACTACCGGAGTTGAAGTGTACGGAAGAGGTTGCTGTGAGATCGGTTCCGTCCGCATGTGAGGCAAGTGAGTTGCAGGCATCCATGTCGATCTGGTCCTAATTCTGGAAGCTATGCTAAATGCAACCTCGAAATCGGTCACATTTAACTTTGTATATTCGAACGATAGGACTCAACTTTCCACTGAACATATTACTGGAATCACCGCCAGTATCAGTGCTGCTTCCTGCGTGAGCTCTGACACCATCATTTGGTAGTGGAACTCAATAGTACCATTTTTTCGGCGAAAGCTTGACGTGTCACAACGCTTGGCACTGCCCGTCCGACCCCGAAGAATGACCCTCTGACGTCACATGACCTTCCCCGCACCTGCTGCTAATGGCCGCAGTCCGTGCCAGCCAGGGCCAAATAATGAACGCATAAAGCGAATCGAATCCTCCCCACCACCAGTAGGTGAACCGGAATGCAGGCGTTCTAACCATCCCAGCTTCTGGGACAAAAGAAGAAATAGAAGGAAGAAAAATGTATGTTATCTCGCGGGAAATCTTCAGAAATTGGGAAAAATTGGCACCACCGGAATGATAAAGCGGCATGTTTGGAGTGAACAAAGGACATAGCTAAATCATATTTTCAAGTTAAAGTTCAGAATTATATCTGACTTTCATGTAAGAAAGAGCATTAGACCACCCCGCTGAGGTATTTGAACTCATAAATGTTTATGGTAATAGCCCCGTAGCATTGAAATCCTACGCTGGCACGGAAAGTCATGCATTTAGTTGACTTGATCCCAATATTCAGGTGCAGCTCACATCTTAACCTCCTAAGTACGTTAGTGATGCTTTCCATGCTATCCTTTAGGGCACATGCTTCTGTCCAAGGCGTTGCATCTCAGCAAAAAGGCGTCCGGCGCATACAAATAAAATCACGTGAGTGTGGTGGTCTATTCGTCCTTCTCAAATGGAAGTTAGACGTAATTATCACATGAAAATGACCGTATGTTTTTGTTCTGCTTTGATGTTCTTGATTCTAAATGTGCCATCTTATTATTCCGGGGGTGCCAATGTTTTTCCTCAAATGCTGGAGTTTGCCCCCAAAGATAACAACTGATATTTCCTTTTCTTTTCCTTACATATTTTGTCCTAATAGCTCTGTTCGTTAGTGCACCTCCTTTCAGATGTATGTGCTAGTTGCGGGGAGAATTTGATTATATATATACGCTGATCATTCGGTCCTGGCTGGCATGAACTCGGCCAGTTAAAGCAGGTGCGGGAAAGGTCAGCTGACGTCAGAGGTTCCTATTCTAAGGGTAGCGCGGGCAGTGCCAAGCGTCAAGGTTCCGCCGTAAAATTGTACCGTTCACCGGGTATCGCACGATCGGGATCGGGTGGTGGTGGCAGGATTCTCGCAACAAGCGTGGCGTGGCGTGGCTTAGCGTGGGTGATGATCCCGGGACTTTGTCCAGCTAGTTGAGAGGTCCCTACTTAATGGTGGAAGAAGGGTAAGCCCCGCAAAAATTTCAATGCTGCCACTGATTTGTTCGTTTTTATTTGATACATCTCGCCGAGTTAACACGCGCTCGGTTGGAGGGGTCAAATGGACCACCCCAAACGTTTCTCCGGAATTGTTCCTGAACGGCGCGTCAACGCCGCGCCGAATTTTGCACAGATGTAGATATTGAATGATGGTTCGTTTGATGTCAAAAATCTAAATGTACCTTGTAAGGTCGCTGTTCTACGGCAGGTCAAAGTCAGGCTATAGATTAAGCGAAGTCAGTTTCTACGGAATCATTCATCTGGTGCAACAGTGGAGTGTTAGACCAAGCCATACATCTCTGAAATACTTTCTCAGGCAACACAACACTTGGATGAACCAATTGCATTGATCTTTGGTCAGGTATGATGGTCAGACCAAGGTCGAAACCAATCTGTTTTATTACCCAGGGCTTGTTGTATGAGGCAGTTTTTGGTGCTTATTTCGAATTTATTGATAACAGTGACAGCATTATACAGTTTCTACGAACTTTTCAAAAGTCAAAATTGGTCACTGACCTAAAATGGCTCAGGTCAACACTTCGGTTTTGGGAACATATCACCTAGCGAAATATGTGTCGCTTATTCAAATGCAAAACTCAGAAGTCCTGTATGATCTTGGTCACCATGACCTTCGGAAGGTCAAACGAGGTCACCGACCTTAAATGAGCACTTGATCTTTTGCTTCGAACAGATATCTAGGTTCTGGGGGTGGTTTGGAGATCGATCTGGGGTTTGAATTGTTTGACCTTTTTTGCCCGAAAGTCATAAACTAGGAACCTCAAACTTTGACTTAGGTAAGTTTACGTACAGGCCAACACATCCCGTGAATTTGTTGTCTCTGGCTTCCTTAGTTCCTGAGGTCTCAGGGGGTCAAACTGACCCTCCCCCAACTCGAGCAAAAGGTATCCAACAGGCCACCCGAGCGCGTGTTAATGCCAGATGGCCATGTATGCCTACCACCCACCCGCCTGATATGCAAACAGAAAGGACTGCACAACAAGCTGCTCAGCTCAGTTCGATTGTGGTCAAGCTTAGCTACCACGTCGTCGATCGTATGAGCCGGCCATCAATCACTCTTTCCCTCTGAACTGTCTGCTGTCGAGGGCATTCGCCTGGATCAGGACTTTTCTGCACAGCAACTATATGATGCGTTTTAGTCCAAGGTTCCAGAATTGAACTGGGAGCTAAGACGTGGTGGAGGCGCGGGGTCCTTGTTTTGCTGTGATTGTACCCACAGTGTTTTCTCTGATACTGGCCCGATCAAAGATGTACTTCAGCAAGGAACCCGGCTGTGGGAGAATGTGGAGCCGGTGATTGGATGCTAGACTGCGAGGTTGAAAAATGCGTCCAGTTGCCCACGAGCGTGGGAGACTGGTATGAATACCAGTCATTCATGAAAGGAGACTCAAACGCTCCCATTGTTCAAAGTTCGATTTGACATACTCTCACGAAACGCCGATTGCGATGAAGTTGCGCGCATTACAGCGCTGAAAGAAGATTATGTTTCAGTGGCTTAGACCGTTTTTAGCACTGCCGTGTGGGGAGACAGTTTGTGACAAGAAGCCGAGCTTGTGAATCAGTTTTGTTTATTGGTTTTGGAGCATTCTAATGAATTGCATAATTGATTAAAATAAATTTAGATGCATCTTACATTAACAAAAAAGTGTGTACAGACGTTATCATCATCGTTGTGCAAATCACAGCGCCGTCTAACATACGCCTGATGTATTCAAATATGCATATTTGAAAACGTGTTTTGAAAAAATGCTCCGAACAATGACCAAAAAACGTCCATTTTAGGAGCATTTTTGTGTTCTAAGTTTAGATAATTTTGTGGATGTGTTCCAAGTGGTCTAAGTTGTATGACAGGTCCTGTATTGGTGCATCGCAGGCAAAGCAGGGCCCTGAATTAGGAATAGGTGGATCCTTCTTTGGTGCAAGATGCTGGATGACTTCAGGCCTAAGACTTTGCTGACATATTTGCAACAGCTTGTAGTATTTGTTCTAACTGCTTAAAAGTAATTTACATGAGGTAGATTGAGTTTGTGTTTGATGGAAAGCAAGCCATATCATGTGTGATTACATGGTGTCTTGATTCATACACGTAATTCGTCCTTTGGGAATTTTTGGTACAATATGGCTACCTAGAGCATTTAAGATCAACATATGGTGGTATTGAATATATGAGGCAGGGGTGGTCTGCCGCAATCACTTTTCCAGTGATATACATGTTAGGAAATCCCTGAAAACATTCTGCTTTTGGGACATTATCATATGACAGAAAAGAAATACAGTTTGATTCCCCAAAAATGTTACGGCGGGTGGAATGCACTTGGACATTTAAGTCATCAAGCTGCACTTTTGATACTTGGCTTCCTTAGTCTGGCCACAAATCACGCTCGCCCTGACGAGGGGATCCTCCAATAATGTTTTTGAGGATACCTGACTGACATCTTTTGCGATCGCGTCCAACTTTTCGGTAACCGATGGAGCATTTATTGCCCGTGTTTTAACGCCTGAAACATGTTCCTAGCTTTTCTGGTTCTAGTTAGCATGATGTAAGACTGAAGAGTACGAATTTCTGGAAAATTCCATCTTTGACCCGCCATAATGGGGTCAATTATCAGGCCAAAAACAAGAAAGCTAGCAATAATCGCGAGATCTCGTGGAGACCAATCCACTGGTATTTCCGCTTATTTCAATCGTCAAAGTTTGAGTCAACAGGAGTGGGGGTCGCACTTACCCTCCCCCCCCCCCCCCCCCCATCTATCGGTCTGCGTTATGAGCAACGGCTCGTCAGCGTGAAGGTTAAAGAGATAGATCAAGTCATTTGTGTTTTGTAGAAGACAGGCGTAGAAGACAAGTTTTTATCTCTGCTATTCTGGGCGACGAGCTGGACTCCCGCTGACGGTACCGACTGTCGCTGAGTCGTGCGTTTTCACCCAGACGACTAACTTACCTTTTAATCCATCGGTGCCATTGTCACTGAGCGTCACGAGGAACTGTCATCGCCAGGTTCCAGTCAGCCATAGTGGTAAGCTCGGCCACAGGGCGCTCTCACCGTTCTGGCGTGTCGAGGAGACTGCTGTTGAGGGTCGGAGGAGCTGCTGACGGGGACAGGTCGACGTACGAGACGTTGTAGCGTGGACAGCCCGCCACCGAGGTCTCCAGCTTCGGGATGTGGATGTGGCCCTTCGCCTTCTCCACCTGCACTCCGATTCCGATCCAGAAGATGACGAGCAAGGCAGAGAAAATGCCCGACATGGCGCCCTGCGGCGGAGTCAGGCGGGCTGGGTGTGAGTTTGCGCACCGCTGATACGGACAGGTCAGGCTAGAGGGCAGAGCCTTCCGCTGCCAGCGCCGACACTCGTGTCACGTCGCCGTATAGTGGCAGGAGTTGAAGCTAAATGACGTCAAGAGGGCACACTCGATTTGTATGCAGCGCAGCGATTTCATAAATTGCCGAACATCCCTCTGATTTGAATCAGGGCTACATTTGGATCATGGAAAATCGTTTGAACCGTTGTAGGAAATGATGCAGGCAATGACGACCGAGGTATGTATGCGTTGCACAATGAGGCACTACAGCCAAAAATATCACTTACAATGTGGTTGGCCCAAGGGAAGAACAATCCCAGAGTGAACACTCCGAGAACCGGTCCCCCAACCATGCCGTATATGCTGAGAGCCGCCTGAAACAGACGCACACACGCGCCGTAGGTCAGCAGGTGCCTGATTGAGGTCAGCAGTTTCGAGCCGAACATAACCTCCGTCGAAGTCTCAACATAACCTGGCCTAGTGATAGCTCAGCCTGCCCTGATGTTAAGAATAAATCCAGCCTAACATGCTGTTAGCAGAAATCCGGGCGGGCAAATAGTGAACGACAGTTATCACCTGAATTTGACTCACAGTCGATTGGTTGCATATGATTACGTTGCAGCCAACATGTGTAGGATTACCGGTTTGGAATTTGATGTCATCTTTGTCGCTATTACTTTACATTTTATATGTAATTTAAGAACTTTGTATAAATCCACAAATGCTTACGTTGCATGTTGCACGCCCCACTATCTCCATTCGTTTCCGCTCGATTCGTCGGTTCTTGTCATTACCTGTAAGATGTCTCCAAGCTGTTCAGCAATAAACACCAGTAGAAATCCCAACACACCTGCGGTCAAAAGGAGAGGAATAAAACGTGGCAAGATGACAAGGCGATAGCGCATGGCACAACAGGAAGGGAAGTCCTATCATTGCTCTGAGGCACGAGTAATTGGGAAGAAGTAGTTGAAAGCCAGCACTAATTGCTAGAACAGCAGCTCTGTATAATAAAGTTATGCCGCCTTATTTTCACCTGATTCAATCACCAATGTATGGATGCTAATAATATAATGGTACGTAATGTGCATGACACCTTCATTGCACCACATACGACCCAAATAAACGCCACGACGCTTGAAATCGAGCCAACGCTACGAACACGGCAGGGATTGGAGCGCAGCATCTGTTTCACACACAAGAGTGATGCCGAACAAGACAAACCCACCGAAGGCGACGGCCAGGGCGCGAGAGATGATGGTCTGCATCTGAGCCGTCAGCGGCCTGCTGACGCTGGGCATGATGAAGTCCTCCATGGTGATGGCCGCTAGCGAGTTGATCCCGGAGCTCACGGTGCTGACAGAAACTTCAGGTCACGTGCGCAGACGACACTGGGTCGTGCCGAGTCGCAAGCCAGCGGACGGTCGTAAAAGGGATTCAAGAAATAGGTAGCACATTGTATGGCGATTTCCTAGCGGTCTGTTAAGCTGGACGTCAGTACCTCTCACTTCTCAGCTGCCAGCGTGTTGCTCGGGTCTTTGGCCCACGCTGAGCCACGTAAGAATTTTGAAGTTGTAATGATAGGCATTTACTGGAAGTCTACAGCTGACGTAGAATATGGGATGGTGAAAAGAAATCTAATCATGTCATTATGCGGAAAATTCCAATATTTCAGTAGATGCGACGACATGGCAGGTCCCAGCCAACTGGGGGAACGTCGTTTGGCAGGCAGATCACCCTTGGAACGTGCGGCGAAGGTAATGAGCAGAAAGAAGCTCCTGGCATCAGATAGTTACATATAACAACATGCATAAATGGCCGTAACCATCCTGCTCCATTAGTGCACGCTGGTGTCTGCCGAAAGAAACTAACATAACATATATATATATATATATATATATATATATATATATATATATATCGGTATATCTTGGCAGAACATCTTTTTTATGCATGTCTGATTAAAAACGCCTTTGACTCAGCAGTGACGAGCTTTTTTATGTATCTATTCAGCTTCCGGGCTTTTGACTTAGCGATGTCGTTAGGATCAAAGATAGTTCGCACAAAATCACTCTTATACTCGTCAATGTGTACATCCTTACGTTTTGAGATCTTAGTTCATCGTCCGATAGATATAAATGGCACGAGAAAACAGCTTTAGACTTTTAAGGATGTAAATTGTGCGTCACACCTGGAGAACATTTTTAGTCCCAAGGAGACATGCGAAGGAATACCAAATTGAAATAAGGCAAGATCTTATTGTTACTTTGATGCATATACAATGCACGAATAAAGAAACACTACAAAGACACCTAGCCACAAATACATCGTAAGTATGTATCGCTCGCCATCTAAGAACTTAAGGGTTGTATATGAGTTAGCTTGTTTGGGGCTGGAGAGAGTTCGTTAACAAACATGCTTTCCCACATTTGAAGACGACTTCTGTCAATGCACGCCTGAAGAATGTCAGCGTTGTACATCCATTGTTGTTGTGTCAATGTTCTGTCATGTTCGAGTCACATGTGCTCCAGAGATGCCCCGTCACGTAAGTGCATTGCCAGGCGTCGTGAGAGTGTCGTGGTTACGCTAGCGTAGTGTATGGAGCGAAATTTGCAGCCTTCAAGATGACATTTCAATTGATACACTACATTGATACACTTAAGTTTGTCAGGTTTGTCCCGGATGTTTCTCATAAGAAAGTTAGACCTTTTTATAATGCGATAATAAATGGCAATGTCTATTTTGAGGTCGCTCTTGCCTTTCACATGTTGAGAGATCATTTCCTGTAGAGCTTTTTCTTCTTGTGGCAGATGTGGCAAATGGCAGATGTCATTTGATTTTGATAATGCAGTTGGACAGTTGATTGTCTGTCTTGTCTATTTGTCTTAGTTTCTTGTTAAAGTGCCTTGTTATTTGTCACTGTGATGCGTTTCCAACATCGGAATTTGAAAAAAACAAGGTTTTTTTCCAAGAACTGGGTGATTCGCACCGACTCCAAATGTAACACTGTCCAATCAGAGCAATGGTTAAATACATGTCTAAGGAATGACCTTATGAAACTAATTTTGTAGCGTCGAGGACATTCAATGTCAGCATTTACGCACCGTCCGTTGTTAGTCTGCTTCCGGTGTACAGTTGTTTTATACCGCTGTCTTTGTTCGTCAACGTTGACATCAAGAAAGGGTATTATATTTTGCACACGTAATTTGCTGTGAAGTTTAAATCAGATTTCTCTCCCAAGACATTTTTGAGACGTTGTAGTTAGTCAGTGTCCATAACCTCCGCAAAGGTATCTTATACATAGCGTCAGCAAATGTACGGCCTTATGTTGCCATTTGGTTGTGAGTCGACTTCTATATGTCCCATAAAAACTTGGCAAATAAATGTCCAGGAAGAGAGCCCATCGCAACACCCTCAGTTTGGCAATACATTCGTCCACTAGGCCCACGAAAAGAAACTTCCAGCGTACAGGCTTCTAGTACTTGTTCAAAAAGGCGCCTTGAGATTTTAAGAGCGGGAATTTCGGGATGATTGTACACGTGGTCGAGGACGATAAATATGGCTCTTTCAATGAGCACGTTTGTAAAAAAGAGATTTTCAACATCTAAAGAGGTTAGCAGACCCTTCGGCTGGATAGATTGCTTGACATCTTGAAACTCATTGCTTGACGACAAGCTGTAGGACACGGGAAGATAGGGGCACGGAAGGCCATTAAGACGTTTTGCATTTCGACAAGCTGGTGAATGGTTAAGGGTTATATGTTTAGTAAATCGACACACATGACACTCATATATACCTTATAGTGTATATACATATAGTTCGGTATATATATATATATATATATACCAAGCTTTTGTACATCAATATATATATATATATATATATATATATATTGATTACAAAAGCGCCTGCACCATGCAGGTGCTTTCAATAAAGGTAGCACTTTTGTGATATCGGTGATGCCTGAGCATCGCCGGTACCAGGACTTCTGGCTTGCACTGAAGCCAAAAACAGTGCGGCACCCATCCATCTGTGCTGTGGTCATTACGGGGATACCACAAATTTACAGCCAGGAAGAAAACACAACACCGTTAGGATATAACATCATCTACAGCTCCCACCTGGCAGTAAACCTGTTCGCCAGAACAAAATGGTCTTGTTGTCGACATGTTAGCATACACCAACCATTCTCACCGCCTGCCGACAGCACCACTACCCAGCTCCCCGCCTGAGAGCGCCTTCGACTATTTATCCACACCTAAGAGCAACACTGTCCATGTCTTTTCACCTGAGAGGACCACCGTCCAGATATTCTCACCCGACAGCACCACCGTCCAGATATTCTTACCCGAGAGCACCGCGCCCACCACTCTAGCCTGAGAGCACCACCATCCCTGTCTCTCCTCATCCGAGAGCACCACTGGTACCATCTACATCTCCCCTCACCCGAGAGCACCACCGGCACCGGCACCATCTCTCCCTCACCCGAGAGCACCGCTGGCACCGTCCCCATCTCCCCTCACCTGAGAGCACCACTGAAGATCCCGGCCACAAAGAGCCCTGGCACTCCCGGCGTCTCGCCAGCGTATCCATCACAAAACAGCGGGAACAGCTGGTCGGCCGTGCTCACGCTCCCTGAGCTCAGCGGGTCGCACAGCCGGTAGCGGGCGTAGATGACCAGACCAGCGTAGCTACACACGGTCAGCAGAACAACAGGCCTACCAGATTCAACCAGATGGCGCTGCCGACCACGGGGTGAGTGGGGTAGATGGCGGGCAGGAACAGGACCACTTCGTCGGGGTCGCTTGGTGATTTGGTTGTTCTCGAAAAGCTTTGGGCTTGTGGAACTGTTTTGTTTTATATACTTATTAAATGCCAATAAAAACCTGTTACGCCCATCTGGAGTAAGGTAAACAGCATCATTCAACATCCCTTCACAGCGAAAGTTTGGCTCAGGTAGTTTTTAGTCACAAATCTTTGAGTCTGTTTCTATAACGTGCCTCCCCCCCCCCCCCCCCCCCCACCTCCTGTTGAAGACGGATTCAACATAACTGCCTGGTGTAAAGTGTAAAATCAAGCACCGTCAACAATGCTACGGTGTCCTTGTTACCGCAAGCGACACCATCACAAGAATGGCAAGGACAAACGAACAAATGAAAACTGCGCGTGTAGGGTACAGAAACACAAGTGGCAGAGGGGCCATCAAAAAGTTAGCACCAAAGTGACACGCTGATGGTGACCGCCCGTTGCCTCATTAGTACGGGTGACATCGCCCTATGCAGTCCAGCTGTTCTCTGCCAATGACGCCTCCTCACTTGGCGGCGCGTCGCTTAGTGGGCACGCAGAGGTAGCGTTGGACCTGCGCCTGGTTCACACCGTAGATGGTGATCCAGGTGAAGTAGCCGCCCACCACCAGAGTCCAGACTGTGTGCCGCACTCCTGGACTGGTGTTGAAGCTGCGGCATAGTCACAACATTCGGGTCACCGCGGTCCTGCTGATGCTTATGCTGTGATACTCGCAGGCGATTAAAACATTCACGGTGTCACACATCAGCCCAACAGGACACCCGTAATCCGCATGACAAATCTTATCCAAATCGTGGAACTCAGTTACAGTCAGGAAACCTGACGACCTCGGGACCCTTCCATCCCCCTCCTCCCCTTTTCCCAGGGCGTTGTCGGAAGTCGGATGAGAGCTCAGAGTTCTTCCCTGCCATCAAGCGCCGTTGGTGACACAGTAGCTCTAACACCATCCATCCGGAAGCTGTGGACATCTGCTCGGTGCATTGATAGCCACCCAGACAACCAGCGGAAGCCCTGAAGCCACTTACCCACTTACAGGGCCTTTGTCAGCCTCGGTGGACGTGCGACCTGCTATGATGGGACATCATTGAAAATAACGGAGGCAATTGAAACCGGACGACTAAAGCAGCCACATAGCTGCCTGGACGTGATGGCAGAAGCCTGTATCAGGGCGCTAGCCGAGGTTTTGTAGAGCCGTGTAGTCGTGCGGCAATATGCGCCCGACGGAGGGTACATGACAGGCGGCGAGTGGATACCGAATGGGTGCTGGATCCCAGAAACGGACCTCGGCGCCTGGATCCTGAGCCCTGGATGCTACAATGCACGAGGTTCAATGCTAAGCTTCATACTTGGTCTTGGGATTGTTTCGGATCATGAATCCGCACTGACTTGAGGCTCAAATATCTTCTAAGTTCGGCAGGGCGGCACACTGCAGTCAGAATTACGGTCCATCATTTCGGCGTAATCGGTCTGAGTCATCGCGTTTTTTGTGTGGTAACGTTATCGTTCCACACAAAATCGTATCGTTATATGTGGTATCGTTCCGGATATGTCGTCGGAGGGAGCGCACAGAATATATCTTAGTAAGCCGATCTGCATAAAATGTCGTTGCGCTCAGCCTTTTCAGTTCCAAACGCAAACCTTCATACAGCAAGAAGCTACCAGAGTTGTAACACCTTTGCCACATGTCTGTCCTGAAGTCAAGCCTCTGATGTCGTTTACATAATTTAATACATTCCATGCATCCCACACATCACCAGTGCATTGCATCAAGCTCTGTGTCTAAAAGCCAGGCCCCTCAGTCGGGTTTCAGAGCTCCGCGAATGGCTCTGGTTGTTGTCATGCACACCTGATTCTTGGCAAGTTTGCAACGTACCCGGGGACGAATGAGTCCTGATCGGCCAAAATGGATCGCA
>NW_023597034.1:43312940-43321174 GCF_011947565.3 Pollicipes pollicipes | reverse complement strand
GCAGCTGTCACTGTTGAAGGAAAACATGGCAAGCTTTTAAATGGGCCACCATGTGCTCGTAAAAAGCTGCCGCATATGGCCGTTAATGTTTTTCTTTCTCTATCCAGGTGTTCTGAAGCGAAATATTCGTTACTCATTTGTAGGCTAAACCCAAGGCTGACCTAGTGTACGAGGGAGTTGGCAATCGCAGGAACTTAGGCAGCTGCTGGAGAATATTTGGCACAAAATGAACGTGGGTACTTATAGTGATGTGTGTAGGTACACAGCGTTCCAATAGTTGATAGAAGTCTTCCACATTTCCTTGGCCCAGTATTCTTGAACGCAACCTCCCTCCAAAGGGATATAAAATAATATAAAGTTGCAACTCTTTCCTCTGGTGATTGACAACAATTTCGTCTATCTAATTGGTTCAGACAAGGCCTATCCTATCTCGTGTGCATTCGTGAAGTAGATTACGAGCTTGCTTACGGGAATCGGCCTCCTGCATGAATAAACATAAATTCAATGCATGAAAATGGGGGCTAACATATCACACCACAACATTGGCATACTTACTTCATTCAAGTAAGTCTCTTTCTGAAGATCTATCGCTCTCTCGTTTGGAGTTTTGCTTTGTTTCTCGTGCGTACTCATACTGAGCGGTATTGCAAGTTCGTTGTCTTCCAATCATGTGGTCCACGTTCTTCCTTATGACGGCTGCACCTGCAATGCGGCATTATTTCTTCGAAGGAAGTTGCATGATGCTCTTCATATTCATGTATCGTATTGGCCGACTTCGGTCTGAAAACGCACTGCCCATCAGCTGAGTGATAACATGCCGTGCAGACTTGTTCCGGCTGCCCACCCTCATTCCGCCCTCTGGAAGCGTGTACATTGTACAAATATGAGAGGAAAATAAGTTAATAACTAGGTTTCAATGGTTCTATACCCAGGAGTACGCTCCATCACACAAATCATCTCAGGGCGCTCATATTGTCGGTCAGCATTGAAATATATGATTCACTGACATTTAAAGCTCGAAGTATCGATGACACCGCGGTGCAATTAACCAATATAGCTGAGCTAGTGCACCAGAGTGCTCCCATGCCTGATGCCTGACAGATGTAACCGCAGCTACCACCTCCGCAGATACCTATCAGCATGCGTCGAGACAAAGAACATAGATCCCCTGCTGTCTTTTCAAGGTTTATTAATTGTGTTTCCAAGAATATGATCTCGGAAAATGTAACGCATGCGCTGTTGTGTGACTAAGATGCTCCGGTCCAGCTAGACTTTTGTACAAGCAAAAATAATGTATTTGTTGCACGATATCATGCAAAACTGTAATTTATGAAAAATACTAAGATATATCATATAAGTCATATTGCTGCACACACTTGCATGGGCCAAGAGATATCACGGGTGCACCCTGCAACCACGCCTTTACTGATACTCTGGTAGTAAAAGGTGGGATTCGGCAATCGCGGGAACGGTAGCTTTGTGATTTCCAGAATAAGCTTGAGAAGCAAGCTATCAAAATCAGAGTTGCTGTCATCAGTGAAGTACACTATATTCGGCTATAGCGCAAGTAAATTGTGAGACAAAACTAAAAACTACCAAACTTGCTAGAACTGTTGGACTGACTACGTGGTGTTCACCTATGCTATGGCCTGATACTCCCTCACTGACCTCTGGAACGTAGTGTAGGTGATGATTCCTGATGGAACAAAGATTACCAATAATATATTCAGCTCGCGTGACCTTTGTGTGCGTAAGTAAATATGGAATCAACTATATGCAGCATCATCTTGGACTCTTTCTTGAAGTACTCTGATATGGCATACCATGTAATATATATGTATAGTATATACTATATATATATATATATATATATCTATTATATATATATATATACATATATACACTATATACACTTTTGTTATATATATATATATATTATATGTATCTCTTCTCTGTCTCTTTATATATAATATATATATATATATATATATATATATATATATATATAATAATATATATATGCTGTCATATAGGCTATACTCCTACCACTAGGCATTGTTTTATATTTAATACACCATATAATACTATACATGATATATATATATACCATATATATATATATATATATATATATATATATATATATATATATAGATATATCACAAATTAGTATATTGATTATATATATATATATATATATATATATAGTATATGCCCATATATATAAAATATATATATATTATGGTAATATATTATATATATAATATTTATATATATATATATATATATATATATTAGATATACTGATTTAGGCACAGAACCAACAAAACTGCACCGGCATGCTGGTCTCGTATGCAAAGATCCTTGTGTAAAGCTTATGACCTCAATACCTCAGCGATATTATCTAACTGCTATAAAAGTTACTTATCCTAGCTTATTAGTAAATTCAGTGTCTGATTATCATATGCTCTTTTTGACACGGTTTATCTTTGGTTTCCTTGCTTTTTTCCAACGTGGGCGTTTGGCTCGGACAAGCTTGTTTCTTTAGCTGTTGCATTCACCTTGCAATGATTCTCTTCTGTGCTTCGAAACGTTTACATTCAGCCTGAAATCAGTTCTTCTCTCAGTTTCCTTTGCCTGTTAGTTTTCACGTTCTGGAGCTCGTGAGTCTCAATTTATGCTCGTGTTTATCTGTATTTTGCAGCTGGTAGGTGCAGTGTAAAATAGTTGCATAAAAAAACAATAGCTAATCGCATTGAAGGTTCAGCTCTGCCAAATATAAGGACGGGTTAGAATCACGGAACTCAAAGCACTAGCAGACTTGGAGGATGATACCAGGCAATTGCCAGCTTGTGAATCCGCCACAAATGTCGGAAACGTGGTGGCCTTCTCCGACTACAGATTTTACACATCCTATGCACAGTTCGGATCTCTACTTCTGAAGGAAGTGACCAGAATCAGCGTTCCACATCAACTCAATATCCACTTCTAAGTTCCTTCACATTTCCAGATCGCCAGATGCCACCAGTTGGTTACTCGGTCGCTGTCTGCGAACGTTTCAGGCAAAATAAAGAAACGCGCACACGCCATGTGCTGCCAGCATCCGGCAGATCTTGTTCATTCGTTCATCCATTCGTGCATTCATTCATTCATTCACTCACTCATTCACTCACGCATTTATGCATTCGTTACGGCGATAATTTGTTTTCAGCGAAGATAACCGCTACGGTAAAACCGCACTCTCACTGGTTTCGCTGGGTTTGTTTTGGAGTCAATAGAGAGTCTGGCAGCACAGAAATATTGCAGTAGTATTTACAAGTGACAGTGACAAAATTAGGGAGATCTGGCATTTACAGTGGCAGCAAATACGGTCTTCATGAACGTTCGGGATGCGTAACAGCGTTCCAACTGCGGTGGAGATCTGGAGAGCAAGATTTGAAAGCTAGATGATCGCCGATTTGGTCTTGGTAGGCAGATCGTTGACCCATGGCAGAAGAAATGCTCACGTGATGTTTCCGGTTTATTTATTTTCACTACTTTGTTGCGCCTTATCGGCTTCGACGCATGACTAGGTGTCGTTAAGTCAGCAAGTACTATGACAACACTTATTAATGCTATCGCTTGCACTGAGGTTTGAATAAACGCTATCCCTAAGGTTTACAACTGCTTCATGAAGCGCTGACATGGAGCTCTTCAGACATTTGGAACAGCCATTTAATGAGGGCGAGGGAGGGGTCGGCTGCCACTCACTGATGTCCATCAAAGTGGCAGCGATTCAGCCCAGGGCTCTGCACACAAAATAGCTGACATGCCAAGTTTGTTTCCCATGGTATGGGTTCCTGACAGGCAGCATATCACACCCGTTTCCTGTCAGGCGTCCCGGCAGCCAGAGGTCGGGTCGGCCAGGGGATCCCACCAGTGGCGCTGAATGCATCCCGAAATAATGCGGCACAAATCGTTCAAAGAGCCCCCACCGGTCAGCGAAGCAAGCCCGCCAGCACAAGAATCGACGGTTTTATGAACTCTTTAAACTCCATGCTGGGCTAGCGTTTTGCAAAGCAACATTAATATTTGACCGTATTGAGTTATAGCATGGTTTTCGCATTAAGGATGACCAGCTGTACGGTTAGGTGCGAAAAATGCAAACCACTAAGCCGCTAACAACAGAATTGAGGCAGAGGATTTGGGTAACTTTCCGCCCTTCACAGCATGTAACGTTTTTAAGTACGAAGTGAGACATATTACTAAACAAACGGCCTAACTATACTAGAGTAAACTTCACTACGAACTTTCAATGGCACACTCCGTGTGAAATTTGTATAAAAAGGTACGAGAATAACACAAATTTGGACACAGAAGCGACAGAAAGGAAAAGAGAGAGAAAAGGTGTAACATGGTATGCGGTCGTGGTAAAACTGTCGTACAGTAGCGTTGCGGTTTTTGCTGACCAACAGCATCGTGCAAAAGACGCCATGAACATTTGAGCGATAAAGATAGGCATGCAGTTGTGCAAGGACGGAGCCAGAAGACGGGTGGAAAAAGTTATGTTGAATGCCACGATTTCGCCGTAACTGTAGTCACCGCAGCCTGTATACCATGTGAACGTTATATGAAATGCGTAGCTTAAAGACATGTAACACAGGTCGGATCAGGTAGCATATAAAAATACACATACAGCATATTTGACAGATGTATCCACGATAGGCACGGTTTTTCAAGAGATGGGCTTTAGTAGGTAAGACAAAAAGTTATCAAGTGTTAGATAATCCAATGAACTCGATGTACCCTTGCGCATAGTACGCGATGCATGAAGCAGCAAGCCTGTATGTGATGTCCTATACAGGGCTTCGCAGTCGATGTAAGCCTTCGCATCCTTCATGAAGGTTTTCAGCAACCTATAAATGCGCTAAGTCGTTGTAGATGCGGTATGTTTTATTATAGCAGTTAGAAAAACCCGTTTGCTCTCAAGCTGAATCGGTGAGTATTAGAGAGACTAGTGACGAGAGGATGTTTCTGTTGACACTCCTGACTGTGTAGTGTGATTCGTCAGTCGGAGTAAACATATCGGCAAAGTCCGATCGACGATAATGACTTTTACTTTCATTGGCTGGTTTCCGGTAACTGAAGCAGACTGAAGTATCTGAATCCCATTTGTATGTAACGTACCATTTGAACGAATGAACCAACCCTATATGAAGCGGCATGACATAATTCAACGGAGACCTTAAGCGATGTTCAAGTGAAAATACAATCCGGTATTCCTACACATGCTACTGACAAAAAGAACACAGTGGTGTCTTCATGATTGCTTCGGGCTTACAAACGCATACATTTATCCGTAGTACCCATCATAGGACTGAAATATCAAACATAATATTGGTATTGACATTCTTACTGGTAAGGTCTTGAAACCTGCAACAGACATTCCTCATAGTCGTATCTAAGACATTTTATTTAACATGTGATAACTGTGAGTCTACGGCACGAAATTTAAGTGTGCTTTTTATCAACATTTTTTAATTGGCATGCCGATATCTTACGGTCCAATATTGAAGCAGCACAATGACTAGACACAATAATCGGTGGTGCTACAGATCTGGAAGGAGTAAATTAACTCTGTTCTGTAAAGAGCGTTTCGTTGCGGACACATTTGTCGCCACCGTAATTAAGTGTCACATTGTCCCCATGTTGATGTTTTTCCACGAGCTGACCAAAATATTTTTAAAATGGGCGTCCAAGTCATGGATTAGTTCGGGATGAAACAACCATTGAATATCTCCCTGTCGCCTTCTTACCACGGGCCATGCTCACGGTTGCACACCATGCTACATCACATGGTCAACTAGTCCACATGACAATGTGTATTACTGCGCCTGAGAGGAAGCTACGAAACCGCGATAGAGTATTTCCATCTGCATGGGGAAGCCGAAGCCCTGCCAAGTTGGTAGGTGAGGATACAATGGCCATTCACGATTATTCATCTTCAGTTTACGCCCTTGGAACTAAGGCCTAACTTTCCAAAAGTTGGGAAATCGGCCTCTGGTTCCCGCGCATCATTGCGGTGCACCACCGTTCCCTGGCGGTGGTGCACCGCAAGACACAGGAGAAATTTTCGTAGCAATTATCAGTTATGGGAGCGCCAGTTACTGAGCGCGTGAGCTCTCATCTACTTTTTTACCCAGGTGCGCTGCTTTTGCGTCATCGCATTTGCAAAATGACTCACTGTGTGTATCTCCGTCATCTCGTTTGACACAGTACGTTGCCTAGTTAAATATCCAGCCGGAACACCGAAACGTCCTTGATGGAAAATAAACGGATCCAGTAGATACGTTTGCTTGCGTTGTGCTGCCTTTTGCAGCTCGAGGATGCTGAAGGGTGAAACAGCTCGCCTCTCGATAGAATAGGAACATTAAAGCGGGCGGCTCGGCGCCATGTACGTGTAGGACGAAGGCGGCGACACAAAAGCCGGCTGCGTGCTTCTACGCAATCTAAAGCCAAGTGTCAGTAAACTGCCCAATGGCGCCAAAGCCTGCCACACTCCTCGAGTGGCGTTTGGCCAATGGGTGGTGCGGCCTCGCCTCCGTGGCCAGCGGGTGTTGAGCGGACGCGCCCATCAGCCGAGGCCCGGCCGGCCCAGTCAGGCCAGCACCGCGGTC
Organism: Pollicipes pollicipes; assembly: GCF_011947565.3. Lineage (NCBI taxonomy): Eukaryota > Metazoa > Arthropoda > Thecostraca > Pollicipedomorpha > Pollicipedidae > Pollicipes > Pollicipes pollicipes. The sequence goes on along the minus strand of NW_023597034.1, from coordinate 43,314,518 downwards.
ACGTGCGGAGAACCTCGCCGGTCGTGAAGACCGCGCCAGCCGTCGGCGGAGACGGCCCACCGAGGCTGCTCTCAGGAGCGGAAAATACCGCGCGCAGCGCTCTCCACGGCCTCGCCTTCGTCCGTCGCGTCGCTCGAAGGAGGCAGCTCCGCGCGCGGACGGTGAGCGCCGGCCCCTCGAGGCGCGCTGACGCATCTCCTGCCCACGGCAGCCGGTGCCGGAGGCGGCCGTGGTCGACACGCTGCACCGCTCGCCGGTCGCGCAGCGCGGGAAGCCGGGACGTGGCCGCGGCTGACGCGGGATAACACCAGGAGTGCAGGATGACGTCCGGACGGCGGCGGGCGGCCGGCAGATGACGCCGCTCGTCAGCCGGGGGCCTGCTCGCCGGGAGCGGCTCACCGCCGAGTGATGCGGTGCCCGGCGGCCGCTCTGCTCTGCTGCGCCGCCCTCTGCCGTCTGACGCTCGGCATCGGCTGGCTGTGAGTGAGGCGGACCACGCCCGGCGGCGGGCGCGGCTGCGAGTAACCTCACTGCTGTCGGACTATCCGCCCAGCTGTTGGCACTGGTGATGGGCGATTCAATGTCACGGGCCTTGAACCATTCTTTTATTCGGTCTTCACTTATGCATGCCTTGTCTGATGAATTACATGCATGTTTGCAACAAGCTTAGACTGGTTCGATATCGTGTGGTTCGTTTCAAACTGCATCAGCAGTTGCATACCAGTGGCGAAATTAGCCCATATTCAGCTGCGCCTGACTGCCGCGACTCCACCCATCCTCATGCAACGCGTCCGCGTGTTTCAGCACCCTCTGTGAGCTGGACAGCGTCCGTGTGTTTCAGCGCCCTCTGTGAGCTGGACAGCGTCCGTGTGTTTCAGCGCCCTCTGTGTGACCCAGACCTCACCCGTGTGTTTCAGCGCGCTCCGCGAGCTAAACGGTACCGTCTGGGACGCGGCCGGCGCGTGCCGACTCCACGGTCGGCAGCAGGTCTTCACCCAGCGCCAGCGGACGCTCTGCCGCCGGCGCCCGGACGTTATGCGCCACGTACAGAGTGCGGCCGAGGAGAGTGCAGCCGTTTGCCAGTGGCTCCTCCAGGCGCACAGGTGGAACTGTAGCACCGTCACCCTCGCGCCGGACTTCAAACGGGATCTGGAGGCAGGTTAGCGTGCCGGTTTTAAGATTATCCACGGGCGCAGTATATTGTGCGGTTTCGGCATTATGTAATAATGGGTTGAAATATTTGCTTCCACTGCAGTGCCAAGTAGTTATGGGAGTATTGACTAGCAATGCATGCCTTGCCACTTTGTTCGCTCTATTCCATTAACCAGTCTTGCCTTAGTGACCGTGACATATTGGCTCATGTTCACCCGACTTTTGTCACAAAAGACGAATTTTGCGTCGGATACTAGCTGCTGCTATTATTGCAAGGCGTATGTCCAATTGGTTGGCCTATTTTAGCCAAATCCACTGGACATACGACTTTACACCTTGCCGACTTTGCTCCGTTTCACCGACCGAGCACACCTGATGCCGACGGACTTACCCACCACCGCTGACGGCGCCTGCAGGCACGCGTGG
>NW_023597034.1:43295691-43311940 GCF_011947565.3 Pollicipes pollicipes | reverse complement strand
CCGAAGCAATCATGAAGACACCACTGTGTTCTTTTTGTCAGTAGCATGTGTAGGAATACCGGATTGTATTTTCACTTGAACATCGCTTAAGGTCTCCGTTGAATTATGTCATGCCGCTTCATATAGGGTTGGTTCATTCGTTCAAATGGTACGTTACATACAAATGGGATTCAGATACTTCAGTCTGCTTCAGTTACCGGAAACCAGCCAATGAAAGTAAAGTCATTATCGTCGATCGGACTTTGCCGATATGTTTACTCCGACTGACGAATCACACTACACAGTCAGGAGTGTCAACAGAAACATCCTCTCGTCACTAGTCTCTCTAATACTCACCGATTCAGCTTGAGAGCAAACGGGTTTTTCTAACTGCTATAATAAAACATACCGCATCTACAACGACTTAGCGCATTTATAGGTTGCTGAAAACCTTCATGAAGGATGCGAAGGCTTACATCGACTGAGAAGCCCTGTATAGGACATCACATACAGGCTTGCTGCTTCATGCATCGCGTACTATGCGCAAGGGTACATCGAGTTCATTGGATTATCTAACACTTGATAGCTTTTTGTCTTACCTACTAAAGCGCATCTCTTGAAAAACCGTGCCTATCGTGGATACATCTGTCAAATATGCTGTATGTGTATTTTTATATGCTACCTGATCCGACCTGTGTTACATGTCTTTAAGCGTACGCATTTCATATAACGTTCACATGGTATACAGGCTGCGGTGACTACAGTTACGGCGAAATCGTGGCATTCAACATAACTTTTTCCACCTGTCTTCTGGCTCCGTCCTTGCACAACTGCATGCCTATCTTTATCGCTCAAATGTTCATGGCGTCTTTTGCACGATGCTGTTGGTCAGCAAAAACCGCAACGCTACTGTACGACAGTTTTACCACGACCGCATACCATGTTACACCTTTTCTCTCTCTTTTCCTTTCTGTCGCTTCTGTGTCCAAATTTGTGTTATTCTCGTACCTTTTCATACAAATTTCACACGGAGTGTGCCATTGAAAGTTCGTAGTGAAGTTTACTCTAGTATGGTTAGGCCGTTTGTTTAGTAATATGTCTCACTTCGTACTTAAAAACGTTACATGCTGTGAAGGGCGGAAAGTTACCCAAATCCTCTGCCTCAATTCTGTTGTTAGCGGCTTAGTGGTTTGCATTTTTCGCACCTAACCGTACAGCTGGTCATCCTTAATGCGAAAACCATGCTATAACTCAATACGGTCAAATATTAATGTTGCTTTGCAAAACGCTAGCCCAGCATGGAGTTTAAAGAGTTCATAAAACCGTCGATTCTTGTGCTGGCGGGCTTGCTTCGCTGACCGGTGGGGGCTCTTTGAACGATTTGTGCCGCATTATTTTGGGATGCATTCAGCGCCACTGGTGGGATCCCCTGGCCGACCCGACCTCTGGCTGCCGGGACGCCTGACAGGAAACGGGTGTGATATGCTGCCTGTCAGGAACCCATACCATGGGAAACAAACGTGGCATGTCAGCTATTTTGTGTGCAGAGCCCTGGGCTGAATCGCTGCCACTTTGATGGACATCAGTGAGTGGCAGCCGACCCCTCCCTCGCCCTCATTAAATGGCTGTTCCAAATGTCTGAAGAGCTCCATGTCAGCGCTTCATGAAGCAGTTGTAAACCTTAGGGATAGCGTTTATTCAAACCTCAGTGCAAGCGATAGCATTAATAAGTGTTGTCATAGTACTTGCTGACTTAACGACACCTAGTCATGCGTCGAAGCCGATAAGGCGCAACAAAGTAGTGAAAATAAATAAACCGGAAACATCACGTGAGCATTTCTTCTGCCATGGGTCAACGATCTGCCTACCAAGACCAAATCGGCGATCATCTAGCTTTCAAATCTTGCTCTCCAGATCTCCACCGCAGTTGGAACGCTGTTACGCATCCCGAACGTTCATGAAGACCGTATTTGCTGCCACTGTAAATGCCAGATCTCCCTAATTTTGTCACTGTCACTTGTAAATACTACTGCAATATTTCTGTGCTGCCAGACTCTCTATTGACTCCAAAACAAACCCAGCGAAACCAGTGAGAGTGCGGTTTTACCGTAGCGGTTATCTTCGCTGAAAACAAATTATCGCCGTAACGAATGCATAAATGCGTGAGTGAATGAGTGAGTGAATGAATGAATGAATGCACGAATGGATGGATGAACGAATGAACAAGACCTGCCGGATGCTGGCAGCACATGGCGTGTGCCCGTTTCTTTATTGTGCCTGAAACGTTCGCAGACAGCGACCGAGTAACCAACTGGTGGCATTTGGCGATCTGGAAATAAGGAACTTATGGATATTGAGTTGATGTGGAACGCTGATTCTGGTCACTTCCTTCAGAAGTAGAGATCCGAACTGTGCATAGGATGTGTAAAATCTGTAGTCGGAGAAGGCCACCACGTTTCCGACATTTGTGGCGGATTCACAGCTGGCAATTGCCTGGTATCATCCTCCAAGTCTGCTAGTGCTTTGAGTTCCGTGATTCTAACCCGTCCTTATATTTGGCAGAGCTGAACCTTCAATGCGATTAGCTATTGTTTTTTTATGCAACTATTTTACACTGCACCTACCAGCTGCAAAATACAGATAAACACGAGCATAAATTGAGACTCACGAGCTCCAGAACGTGAAAACTAACAGGCAAAGGAAACTGAGAGAAGAACTGATTTCAGGCTGAATGTAAACGTTTCGAAGCACAGAAGAGAATCATTGCAAGGTGAATGCAACAGCTAAAGAAACAAGCTTGTCCGAGCCAAACGCCCACGTTGGAAAAAGCAAGGAAACCAAAGATAAACCGTGTCAAAAAGAGCATATGATAATCAGACACTGAATTTGCTAATAAGCTAGGATAAGTAACTTTTATAGCAGTTAGATAATATCGCTGAGGTGTTGAGGTCATAAGCTTTACACAAGGATGTTTGCATACGAGACCAGCATGCCGGTGCAGTTTTTGTTGGTTCTGTCTAAATCATATATATATATATATATATATATATATATATATATATATATATATATATATATCAATGTATAGTATTATATGGTGTATTAAAAAACAATGGCCTAGTGGTAGACTATAGCCTATGACAGCATATATATATATATATATATATATATATATATATATATATATATATATATATATATATAAAGAGACAGAGAGAGATACATATATATATATATATATATATATATATATACAAAGGTGTATATATGTATATATATACATATATATTAACATGTATGCATATCAGAGTACTTCAAGAAAGAGTCCAAGATGATTCTGCATATAGTTATTCATATTTACGCACACAAAGGTCACGCGAGCTGAATATATTGGTAATATTTGTTCCACAGGAATCACCCTACACTACGTTCCAGAGGTCAGTGAGGGAGTATCAGGCCATAGCATAGGTGAACACCACGTAGTCAGTCCAAGAGTTCTAGCAAGTTTGGTAGTTTTTAGTCCTGTCTCACAATTTACTTGCGCTATAGCTGAATATAGTGTACTTCACTGATGACAGCAACTCTGATTTTGATAGCTTGCTTCTCAAGCTTATTCTGGAAATCACAAAGCTACCGTTCCCGCGATTGCCGAATCCCACCTTTTACTACCAGAGTATCAGTAAAGGCGTGGTTGCAGGGTGCACCCGTGATATCTCTTGGCCCATGCAAGTGTGTGCAGCAATATGACTTATATGATATATCTTAGTATTTTTCATAAATTACAGTTTTGCATGATATCGTGCAACAAATACATTATTTTTGCTTGTACAAAAGTCTAGCTGGACCGGAGCATCTTAGTCACACAACAGCGCATGCGTTACATTTTCCGAGATCATATTCTTGGAAACACAATTAATAAACCTTGAAAAGACAGCAGGGGATCTATGTTCTTTGCCTCGACGCATGCTGATAGGTATCTGCGGAGGTGGTAGCTGCGGTTACATCTGTCAGGCATCAGGCATGGGAGCACTCTGGTGCACTAGCTCAGCTATATTGGTTAATTGCACCGCGGTGTCATCGATACTTCGAGCTTTAAATGTCAGTGAATCATATGTTTCAATGCTGACCGACAATATGAGCGCCCTGAGATGATTTTTGTGTTGGAGTGTACTCCTGGGGATAGAACCATTGAAACCTAGTTATTAACTTATTTTCCTCTCATATTTGTACAATGTACACGCTTCCAGAGGGCGGAATGAGGGTGGGCAGCCGGAACAAGTCTGCACGGCATGTTATCACTCAGCTGATGGGCAGTGCGTTTTCAGACCGAAGTCGGCCAATACGATACATGAATATGAAGAGCATCATGCAACTTCCTTCGAAGAAATAATGCCGCATTGCAGGTGCAGCCGTCATAAGGAAGAACGTGGACCACATGATTGGAAGACAACGAACTTGCAATACCGCTCAGTATGAGTACGCACGAGAAACAAAGCAAAACTCCAAACGAGAGAGCGATAGATCTTCAGAAAGAGACTTACTTGAATGAAGTAAGTATGCCAATGTTGTGGTGTGATATGTTAGCCCCATTTTCATGCATTGAATTTATGTTTATTTCATGCAGGAGGCCGATTCCCGTAAGCAAGCTCGTAATCTACTTCACGAATGCACACGAGATAGGATAGGCCTTGTCTGAACCAATTAGATAGACGAAATTGTTTGTCAATCACCAGAGGAAAGAGTTGCAACTTTATATTATTTTATATCCCTTTGGAGGGAGGTTGCGTTCAAGAATACTGGGCCAAGGAAATGTGGAAGACTTCTATCAACTATTGGAACGCTGTGTACCTACACACATCACTATAAGTACCACGTTCATTTTGTGCCAAATATTCTCCAGCAGCTGCCTAAGTTCTTGCGATGCCAACTCCCTCGTACACTAGGTCAGCCTTGGGTTAGCCTACAAATGAGTAACGAATATTTCGCTTCAGAACACCTGGATAGAGAAAGAAAAACATTAACGGCCATATGCGGCAGCTTTTACGAGCACATGGTGGCCCATTTAAAAGCTTGCCAATGTTTCCTTCAACAGTGACAGCTGCCGTTGTCGCACAATCGTGTTTGTGGTGGCATCCGACTGCCACTTGAGTAGCAAGACACGATCAGCGACAGCAGTGCATCGCTGTCGCTATCCGTCTGTCTATGGTCATGAGCGATTCCACACCCGCCAAATCGTGGCAGAGAATGGTGCTCTCGATGGTCACCTGGCGGTTCGCCGTGCGCAACAGCTGAGTCTGCTGCCTGATTATCCGGTCGACTGCCTGTGGCGATGCGTCATGTCTTCAATATGGAGGTGGTATGGAGCTGTTCGAGGTTCGCTGACTTGTCCATGCGGACGTGGTTCTTGAGGGCGGGTGAGTGAGATGCCGCAGCACGGCAGTCTTAAAGAGTGTGTCACGTTTGGGGCATATATAAAAACATACTCTAGTGAAGCTCAGGACAAGTTGCGTACTGTAATAGCACTGGGTAGCGCCACGGCAGCATCGTCAAGACATAATAAGGATATTAATTTCAATTATTTTCTAGTCCAAATTATGCTGTCGACGCCCTGTAACCGCACTTTGCAGTGCTACTACACTTCTTTCCTGTAGTCGCGACCACTGTCATCATGGCAGTGGCCGTGCGCGCCTCTACTGGTGCAAACAAAATAACGTTTGTGATTGGCCCAGCGGGCAATGGCCTCTTATGGAGAAGTCGGTATGTTGAAGTTTGGGCTAGTGCGATCACATGGATCGCATGGTGCTCCCATTTCAAAAGTCAAAGTACGCCTCGAAAAGAGCCACTGAGGTAAGCGTCGTAGAGGAGAAATCGAAGGCATAGTGCAACATTTCGTTTATTTCGGGATAATATATTTACGTTTGCATACCTTCTTGTCCAAATCTTGCGTCAAGCTTTCGTAACATTTATTTCACAAACATTTTGACACATTAGTGTATTGCAAACATCGAAGAACAAACACGCTGATACCGTATGCGGTGTGGTTCCGTTCTGCTGGGGCCACCGCTCATCCCGGTCAACCCCGTGAACTCGCGGTAGCGGTAGCGGCGGTAGCGACATAGCGGTAGCGACATAGCGCTCTGGGCTGGTATTGACAAGACAGCAGTTCTCGGACTCAAAGCGGCGTCTTCTGCACGGTAATGATTTGACGCATGTGAGATCACGGACGACTAGCATTATTTTTGACCGCGGTTGGCGACTGAATGGTCATTTAGATATCAACGCAGTCTTGATTATGTTAAAAATACGCTTATCACTGTCGGGTAAACCGTGGTTAACTGTAAGTTGAGCCACTTTGCATAATCGTTAGCTCCACATCGACACCGTCTGTTTATTTCATCTTTCTTGGACCTCTGCAGCCCGATGTATTTTTTAACCGGGAACTTGTCACAATCGGAAGAACTCACTCAGTGCTCTGTGCATCCATTCTTATGGAAAGCAAGGGCTATTTAGCACGTCTACGTTCATGTGACTGGGAATCAGAAGCTGTACATGCCGGTCTCCTCATTTGTGATGCGCGTGAAGTGTTACTCTCTGAGAAGCCATAGAGTGTTTTTGATGGCGATGTTTAACCACTATCTCATGGTACACCGAAAGTCGATCATTCTCACCATGAGAGCTCCCAGTTTTTGACTCCGAAACACGATTTAGAACCACGACACCACGATTTAGAACTTTTACGTCCAGCAACTTCCAACACGTGTCAAAACACTTGTCAGGTTTTTGATGCAGCCATTCTGCACACCCATTCGGTCATTTGTCTTTTTCTACGTTGTCCTTCCACTTATCACCATGTCTGTTGAGAAGGTCGAGCAAGTTTAGCTTTTTTGTAATATGCAGGTCATAGTGGTAGTGTATTCGACAATTTTCCATAGGCTCCCGCCCATATGTGCCCGGCGACGCCATCCTATATAAAACCATTCTTTTTTTTACGTCGAGCCACCGTCGATGAACGCTGAATGACGTCTATTTACGTTGATCACAAGGGCTCATATCACCAAGATATTTGTTCTTTGAGTTGCGCCCTACTCTAACTTTTTGCAAAAATTTAGTTTCACATCGCTTTGAAAAAATAAGACATGTCTGCTGAGCAAAACCATCTTTAAATCTGTGGAATAACTTGTAACGCAAATTAGCATCGTAAACGCAACCTGAAGTGGCCAAAATCCAGGTAAAATCAAGTTTTGGAAGTAGTTTAGTCAATCTTATCGGCTAAGTCTTCCCCCCTCACTGGTTTTAGGAAGTGAGACGTCTGACAATAGCGTACTTAGTTTGACAACATGTTAGGGATCTTAAATTTGCATTCATTTTATATCGTTTGAAATATTACACACTCTTTTTCACTTTGAACGTATGACCACAAAGGGAAAATAAATGCACGCTAAACTATTCAAACAGCTTCTGTCGGTGGTCTTACGTCACATGGTGATTTTGAGTTTTTGAACCACAGCACCTCGCATGGAAAAAGAGCTTATCATCTTTCTAGGGATAAATGAAGTGGCTGGCAGCATACGAAAGGAGTTGTGAAGTCGAAATGGTCGAGACAGAGACCGCTGTCCAAGCAGCAGTGAAACATGAAAGACGATAATGAGATGCAACAATTCACATAACCTTTCTGCTTTCTAGTCGCTGATACTGATGGGGTACCTGCTGGCGATGTTCGTGTTCGCCTTATCTTTATATCAGTGCAAACGTCGCCGAGACGAGCGCCGACAAGAGCCTTCTTACCTGGACAGCGACGGATGATCCCCAAGGAACAGTGTGTGATGGTGTCACCAGCCGCTACCAGGGAGACGGCGTTGTCACACACAACGAGGCGGTGAACAGATCAGCGGCTGGCACCGTTGGACTATCTGTCTCCTCCGAAGCTCATTTGATGGTAACAATTGCTGGTGTACCTAGTGAACAGTGATTGCCTGCATTTTAGGTGACTGGATTTGCTATCTGTTCACCTATTTGCGGCACGATGTGCTGCTCTGTGCGTAAAAAACGCCATGTCATTAACATCAAGGGATAGCGCGAACGAGTCTTATTAAAAAAGTTAGCCACTGCTGTCTGTGATGGGCTGTGGTAGCCCATTCTGTGCATGAAACATGAAAACTGTGTAAAAAACGTGTTGTATAACTGCTATAAACTGACAATCTATAGACATTTGGCCTACCGATCTCCTGGCATACGAATCATCAGCACCATGTAGGCATCGGCGGCAAGCGCCAGCCCATCGCGGCGCCTGTGTCGAGTAGACAGTACTTCGCTCCCGTCATCAATGCAGCGCATCATCACTGCTGTCATCAGCGCAGTGTATCGGGTTCGGATCCGCAGTCGAGCGCCTTCGGGCGGCGCACCTGAGGCGACCAGGCGCGCGCTGCGGTTCGGCGGGTGCGTGTCCAGTGGGTGCAGGGGGAGGGGTCAATAACAGGACACGCCGGCCGTTGAAGACCACCAGCGCGGCTGAATGATCGTCCATGCGAGGCGCGCTGCCCAGCTCGTGAGGTCCTGGGCGAACTCGCCCGTATCGGGGCTGCCGCCGGATATAGTCTCCTGTGCCGACTGATGCGCCGCCTGCGTCACGAACCTTGCGCACCCGTCCACCTGTGGTCACTGCACGGTAGCCTCTGTCAGTGGTGGTCGTCATGTGGCCCCTGGCTGCATGCAGACTCGGCGACACGAACAGTCGCTGTTCTCACGCCACGAGATCGACATCGACCGTGACGCGTTTACAAGCTCCCAGTTGGGGCCCAGCTGGGTTTTAAGATCCGCTGGCTGAGCTGGGACGGGGCTTCCGAGTGTGATGCACGCCGAATCCCGCTCAGTTGCAGCGCGCGCTTTCACCGGCTGGCAGCATCCCCGAAAAGGTGGGATACCTCGATCATGCGGTCGATTACTGCCACTACTGGCCTCCCCAGCCTCTTGAGGAGGCCCATCAACTGGATGGTGATGCAGGACGTGGACTCGGCGACAACGTACCCCCAACCTCCTGACTGCAGAGGATAATTTGACAGATGTGACATACACTAATTACTCAGCCTATCGACTGGTCTGGAGTGAACAGCAGCACTCGGGACATGTCTGGGGGCACTCAGCGCCCACGGTGATCCGCGACGATGAACCGCCAGCTTTGCTTGGTCCGCCGTGGTAAACAGCTCACTTCTCTCCCCTGCAGTCGGGAATATATTTGGGACTAAACATATGCTCTGTAGTAGGTCAGGACATGATGTGCCTTACGATTTCCTCGCTTTTTAGTGCCATCTATAGAGTAATTGAACAAAACTATAGTTCTCATAATTCCCACCAGGCGATAATCAATCGGATGCTGAGCATTCGCTGGATTGCAAACGTTTGTCCCCAACATTCAGCATTGTTCAAGAGCGGATTTTCAATTACTAGGAAAATCCGTGATAATCATAGCGTGATTCAAATGCTTCTTCTGCTTGCCATCCTGCCGATCCAGTATGTTTTGTCTGCAAATCGTAAATAAGATCCTACCTCGATCATAATTGTGATCGCTCTCGTGCGACAATCCTTCACAATTAGAGGGTTGCGCGCCTGTTCGAAGCTCCTCAGGTGCATGGCTTTCTGGCTTTCAGCACAGACCTACCCCACGCGTGTACCAGGTATTCCACGTTTGCCATCGGAAGGCAAGCCAGAGAGACTTGACCCTGCCCCAGAGAGGCGTTTTCGGCTGGTGACAAGAGCACACCACCTACCCACCCACCCCTGTTGCTCAACCTACCCACCACGGGACTGTCTCTATCCCGACAGCAGTATCTAGCCAGGTGATATGCTACCAGTGACGGTCCGTACAGGGAGATCCGAGCCAGCCGGCCGCTCCCATGACTCCCCAGAAGTTGTGGCCGCGCTGCTGACCGGGCCCGGCCGCCAGCAGCGCCGGCGGGGGCGCCGGGTCGGGTGGCGCGCGGCCGCAGCTGCAGTGGGCGGCGGCCGGTATTTTTGGCGCGCCCCACTCGGCGCCGCAGCGAGGCGCCGAGTCTGCGGCGGGAACGAGTGGCGCGAAACTGCCCCTCCCCCCCCCCCCCTCCCAGCCACCTCACGTCTCGGGCCGGCGGCGGCGGCGGCGCCACGTCAGGTGTCGTCACGGTCGGACCACGCGGAGACGCGCTCGACTCCTGGAATGTGAGAGGATCACTGCGATTGACAGCGTCAATGAGGACTTCTTGGTAAGAAGCTCTACATAGAGGCGTGTGATATGTTCAGTCCCGATAGGTGAGAACAGAATGCCTAGCAGATCGGTCAGCCCCGTATTTATAAATGGAACAGACCGAATGCACAAAACAAACCAGGATACAGATGACATAATGATCAGCTTATCAAGGACCGAATTACTTACGAAGCAAGGCCTAAGCCCTATCGGAGAAGTTCTGCGAATACCTCATTTCAATAACCAAGTACGGCTATTCGGCCGGTCGTTCAGTAAGAATGCATTGCAAGAAGTGCCTGAGCTCAGCGACCTTCAATTGGGCACGTTTGTTAATACACCAGCAATCGAAATGCTCTGTTTTCGACATAGCTCAACGTTCTGAGTGCAGCTGGTCAGCTAACACACAGCAGTTAGACTGTGTCATTGCATGCGTTCTGCATATATACGAAGGCTACGCGCAAATGCCCATCACTTCTCGGAGCGAGTAAAATCTCATTCCAGCAGTCTGGCCCCAAGTAGACCAGTGTGCCATTCGCAGGAAGGTCCTGACATAAATCGCCCCAAGGACAAGCCAGTGCTGACAGTGCGGGACCGGTGACCTAGACTCGGCTGGGCTCCCGGGTGCCAGGTAAGACGCAGCAGGAGGCGGCTGGTCCCCCCCCCCCCCCCCGCTGTCTCCCTCGGCCGGCAAACCGAGCGGGCCGTTGCCGGAATGAAAGAAGGTATTTCCGCATATATCTGCAATCCCGTGAATCCGATCAAAGAGAAAAAAAAGCAGCAAAACAGGCTCAGTCTTGTGTCTTTGAGGTATCATTTACTTTACCGAGGGTTCGAAGTTAAATAAGAAGATGTTGGGATATATGTCAGGGCCCGGGACGTAGCCACAGGGATGGGCAAGGACCCAACCCCTGCTCCTGATTGAATAGATTTGCACTTATACTGAGCGATTTTGCAGAAATTGATTTAGATTCATGGGATTTGTGACTAAATGTGGTATTTCTCTCTCCTCTGGGGACAATTTTACTGCGCACCTGGTCACGGTGCGCACCAGGTCACGGTCACATTTTACTGCGCACCAGGTCGCGGGTCTGGCACTTCCCAGGGTGATGTTGCGTGGGGCCTCCAGTCGCCTATCGCCTGTGTACCTTTCATCCTATTTACCTACCTATTAGCGTATTATTACCGTATTATGTAGTGACGAGACCATGGGTGTTTATTCTCGACAAAATGTTTGGCACCACTTCACTCGTGCTGGGACCCCGGAATCTTTAGGGTTTGGATATTACACCAACTTCCAGCACAACCTTTAAGGTGAATATATATGTCATGTTGTGTCAACAACGTCGATGGGTCTTCAGAGATGAGTTCACGGATTTTGAGTTGAGGGGAGGATTTTCTAGCGGCCTCCTGGACAAAAAGTGGACCTCCTGGGCAGTGTTATGCCTCACATGAACATAGCGTTTTTCTGATGATAGAAATGTAAAAAGGAAGTTGGAACACCCTGTAATTGCATGTCTTTGTACAATACCTATTCATTTATTTACCAAATGTAACAATATGTATATGTTTATTACACCAAAAGTAATAATACCTATGCACAACCAGGGTCACCACCACCTAACTAAAATAAGTCAAGAAATTGCACACATTTTCAGCCGACTTCAAAGTCCTTCAAGACTCGTTATACTGATTGTACCGTTTCTGAATGGCACCAAACAAACGAGTGCGTGCTCTTGGGCTTCAGAACCATGTCATGGCGCTAACACAGGTCTATGATCAAGCTCAGGTCAGGTGAAGGGTATGTCTGGCCTGGTGAACACTATTTGTCTGGCGAAAAACAACTCCGAAAGCAGTACAGCGCGTAATATGAATGCCAATGTGCTTCGTGTGTTATGGCGGCCCGGAAGTCACTGCGCTCGACTGAGTTCTATTCGTCATATTTATTCAAGTTCATTTTCACAGACAGTGTAGAAAGTTGATGGTGTCTGAACCATTTCAGGTGGGCGCTCCCATAACGCAGGTATCACTGCAGCAGTTGCGGCCAATCTGGCAACCTTAGAAACTGCTACAGATTTGGAAGCACAGCTCGTGGGTGTCGACCGGCGGCGCTCCGCGCTGCTCGAGCTGTACTGCCAGCGGCTACGAGAGTCTATTCCGGCGCGAGCTGGGCGGGGGCCAGCTCTGGACAGGTTCCCCGTCCCAGGCTGATGGCCAGCTCTGGACGACCAGGGCAGGATCCGTCAGTTCCAGGCTGGTGGCCAGCTGTGAACACGCTCTCGTTTCATAGCGTTTGCCAGCTCTGCCCAGTCTCCCTGTCGCAAACTGGTGGCCGGCTTTATACAGTGCACAGGATCACCGCCCCAAACCTCACGCCAGTTCTGGACAGGGTGCTCGTGTCACAGTGGTGGTTAGCTCTGAATGTGTCTCCCCTCCCCCGCCCCTGTCATGCCGCTGACCATCTGGGGACAGGCTCTTCGCCCCAGACTGTCGAACAGCTGTGGGCGGGCTCTCCGACCAGCTCTGGGTGGGTTCTCCAACCAATTATGGGTGGGCTCTCCGACCAGCTCTGGGTGGGTTCTCCAACCAGTTCTGGGTGGGTTCTCCGACCAGCTCTAGGTGGGCTCTCCGACCAGCTCTAGGTGGGCTCTCCGACCAGCTCTGGGTGGTTCTCCGCCACCGCATAATAATCATTTGCTGAATTCCGTTGCGGCATGGTGATCACTTGAGCACAAGCCCCATTCCTAAAATGTGCACTGGTTGCGCTCTGCCTATTTACTGACTGTTATGCTTTATGTACCAAGGCATTCATTTCTTAATCGGTTTGCAAATCAATTGCGTTCCTATTGCTTAACGAGATACCTGGTCACAACCCTGCTCTTCTACATCCATTACAACTGATAAGTAAGCTGCGATGCCTGTTTAAATACATTTATGCAAACACACGGTGAATAAACGTTTAGTCCATACATTATGCTATTATGCATTATACATACATATATCATACATACATTGGACCAGTTTTCAACATAAAAAGCTTAATTCGGATTCATAATCAGGTCCAGCGATTCAAGCTTTTTTGCCATCGGATTCGGGCTCGATTCAAGATTTCAACATTCATTTTGGATCAGATTCAGATTCGAATCACCTTGCTTTGGTTCGAATTTAGAGTCCAATTTATCCAAATGAAATCAAACAAAGGTTGCGTGGAACTGAGCGTACCGACCAGCGAAGACCACCGAACAAAAGAAACACTTGCCAGGAATGCAGACGCTATTTCTGTTCCGTTGGGCATATACATTATTGGGCATTCCAGGTTGTTTCTTCCAGAGCATGAGGATCAATTTCACGCGGTCTGGTACCAGCTTGGTGCTTGTTCTATGACATGACAAGCTGCCAATGATGTCATGACTGCTCCTTAAAATATGTGTTATTTTAAACGGTCACACGAAGCGCAGCATGTCAGTCAAATAATCATCCCCCTTTGCGCGTTTATCATATACAATAATAAATTAGTGAATGACATGTGAGAGCAAACGTTTCACTAATTCCGTATATACAAGTCATGTGTAAGCCCTTCGCCTACATTTTTGAAACGCATAACAACCTCTAATCATTTTTAAGCGCGCGATGTATAAAAGGGATGCACAAAACCCTTTACGCATCACGCAATTACAAATTGCATGTGAATCCCGTGAGGTTCTTCCGAAGCTCCGAAGCTTTATTACGTCCGTAAGAATTCCGTGAAGCTCTGCAGAAGCACTGAAGACAGTGTCGGTCCTCTGATGAAACCTACAAAGATATATGAAACCAAAATGGTTTCGTTAAAATCCCATGGAGAGGTATCGGTGAAGTTTTCAGGGATACATTTGATGCCAGAATGGTCTCCCGAACATCCCTCGGGGCGTTTCAGCGAGGCTCTCAAGGGCTGTGGGAGTACTCCGCGCGAGGGTTCTCTGAGATCGTTTTGGGTTCTCCGAGACTGTCTTAAAATGTGGTGCTCCCGAACAATGCTTGCCATTCTTTGAAACAATGCAGAGTTATCACTGTCTCTCAGTGTATCACAATGCATCACTGCCTTGCTCCAAACGGTTGAGAAAAAAATTGCGCAGCCTTTTGATTGTAGTACAGCTGCAAAATAACTGGAGTTTGAAAATACTAAGATGTCGGAAAATATCCAGGCACATTTAATCCATGGATATTTTTCCAAATCGTTCAAGCATTTGATAGACAGGTCTCGAAGCATTTGATTCAAAACGCCTCTACGCAAAGAGCAACGGAGCTGTTCCCACCCCTACGCTAACTTCCCTGATCCTATCGCCATACATGGCTAAGCGGCACTGGCGACGGCCTGCCTGCCAAGCCGACTTGGCGGGGCGGGGCCGCCGCGCCCTGACGTCACCTCCGGCCCGGCTATTTGTCCCATCGCCAGGCGGCGAGGCATTCGGCCTATTTGGAGGCGGGTTCTCACGTTGGCAAGGTGCATGGCAGTGCTTGTCTGTTCAGTTGTTGGACCCGGCTTTCCATGTTAATCTGACGTCACCCGGGGTTTTTTACTACACGCGACCGCCCGGGGTGGGACCGATTAAGCCAGCTGCCATCTCAGCCAGTGGTCGAATTAGAGAAACAGAGACAGCAGTGTGTAACTTGGTTTTCTTTCGTCCCAAAACGCCGTCGTTAATTATGTTTATGTGACATGTGAGTAGACTTATGGAGTCCCGAGTTCAGCCCGAATCAAAACTGAACTATTCAACTTTACGTCTTAACCCTATTTCACCATAAAATTTCGCGAACTACCGAGCCGACTTTGAAAAACTCAACGCTATATTTTTCTACCGATAACATTTGCTGTACTCAGAAAGGAAAGCCTCAAGAATTTCTATTGGGGGGGGGGGGGGGGGGTAAAAGGCATGGAACTTCCACCATATGGCATGCGGAGCAAATGGGATGACGTCCTGCTTTGGCATCATAAGAACGGTTAGATGTACGAGATTCGCTGTAGATCAGATTAGATGCAAAGCATAAGAACGTAAGAGCAGAGCGCTAGGCAACATTAGGATACAAGCGGAGCCGTGGTGTCTTTTGAGGAGGTGAAGAGGAGAGGCTAAGTGTGTGGTAGATACTGTTGTCTGCGACAGTACTTATTTGTGGCAAATGCAAGGCAGCGCCTATACGCAATGGGTGGAGGAGTTCCAAAGGCGTGTTCAGTTTTCCAAAACAAGGTAGCGAGGACACGTGATTGGCGCGTGGCCCATTATCGCGACCCTCAGTTGACGTCTTGCTGCTGGTGACCACGGTTTCGTGACGTCCCGCTGCTGGTGACCACGGTTTCGTGACGTCTCGCTGCTGGTGACCACGGTTTCGTGACGTCCCGCTGCTGGTGACCACGGTTCCGTGGCGTCCCGCTGCTGGTGACCACGGTTCCGTGACGTCCCGCTGCTGGTGACCACGGTTCCGTGACGTCCCGCTGTTGGTGACCACGGTTTCGTGACGTCCCGCTGTTGGTGACCACGGGTCCGTGACGTCCCGCTGCTGGTGACCACGGTTTCGTGACGTCCCGCTGTTGGCGACCACGGTTTCGTGACGTCCCGCTGCTGGTGACCACGGGTCCGTGCGCTGTAATCCCATTCCTCTTTGTGTAGATTCTGTACCAAAATTTTGCAGAGTTTTTAAGGTGCTAACTATGTACAAGTGAAGGATGGAGTGCTGCATGCCATTTTAGGCCTTTGCGGTCAATGGCACGAGGCCACTTTTTAATTCTGCCTGTAAGTCGAAATGCTCTCTTTTCCTTCTTCAAGCTTCACATGTGCGAATGCTTTCCTATGGTATCCATTCATTGCACCACAGTGCTGGCTTAGTTATGGGTCACCTTTACTCTGCACTCTGTTCTGCAACAGCTTAACACGTCTAGGTCACGATAAGTAGATAGATAGAGAGAGAGAGAGAGAGAGAGAGAGAGAGAAGAGAGAGAGAGAGGAGAGAGGAGAGAGAGAAGAGAGAGAGAAGAGAGAGAGAGAGAGAGAGATAGAGAGGAGGGAGAGAGACACACACACACAC
>NW_023597034.1:43286570-43294691 GCF_011947565.3 Pollicipes pollicipes | reverse complement strand
AGGCACATTTAATCCATGGATATTTTTCCAAATCGTTCAAGCATTTGATAGACAAGGTCTCGAAGCATTTGATTCAAAACGCCTCTACGCAAAGAGCAACGGAGCTGTTCCCACCCCTACGCCAACTTCCCTGATCCTATCGCCATGCATGGCTAAGCGGCACTGGCGACGGCCTGCCTGCCAAGCCGACTTGGCGGGGCGGGGCCGCCGCGCCCTGACGTCACCTCCGGCCCGGCTATTTGTCCCATCGCCAGGCGGCGAGGCATTCGGCCTATTTGGAGGCGGGTTCTCACGTTGGCAAGGTGCATGGCAGTGCTTGTCTGTTCAGTTGTTGGACCCGGCTTTCCATGTTAATCTGACGTCACCCGGGGTTTTTTACTACACGCGACCGCCCGGGGTGGGACCGATTAAGCCAGCTACCATCTCAGCCAGTGGTCGAATTAGAGAAACAGAGACAGCAGTGTGTAACTTGGTTTGCTTTCGTCCCAAAACGCCGCCGTTAATTATGTTTATGTGACATGTGAGTAGACTTATGGAGTCCCGAGTTCAGCCCCAATCAAAACTGAACTATTCAACTTTACGTCTTAACCCTCTTTCACCATAAAATCTCGTGAACTACCGAGCCGACTTTGAAAAACTCAACGCTATATTTTTCTACCGATAACATTTGCTGTACTCAGAAAGGAAAGCCTCAATAATTTCTATTGGGGGGGGGGGGGGGGGGTAAAAGGCATGGAACTTCCACCGTATGGCATGCGGAGCAAATGGGATGACGTCCTGCTTTGGCATCATAAGAACGGTTAGATGTACGAGATTCGCTGTAGATCAGATTAGATGCAAAGCATAAGAACGTAAGAGCAGAGCGCTAGGCAACATTAGGATACAAGCGGAGCCGTGGTGCCTTTTGAGGAGGTGAAGAGGAGAGGCTAAGTGTGTGGTAGATACTGTTGTCTGCGACAGTACTTATTTGTGGCAAATGCAAGGCAGCGCCTATACGCAATGGGTGGAGGAGTTCCAAAGGCGTGTTCAGTTTTCCAAAACAAGGTAGCGAGGACACGTGATTGGCGCGTGGCCCATTATCGCGACCCTCAGTTGACGTCTTGCTGCTGGTGACCACGGTTTCGTGACGTCCCGCTGCTGGTGACCACGGTTTCGTGACGTCCCGCTGCTGGTGACCACGGTTCCGTGACGTCCCGCTGCTGGTGACCACGGTTTCGTGACGTCCCGCTGTTGGTGACCACGGTTTCGTGACGTCCCGCTGCTGGTGACCACGGGTCCGTGCGCTGTAATCCCATTCCCCTTTGTGTAGATTCTGTACCAAAATTTTGCAGAGTTTTAAGGTGCTAACTATGTACAGAAGTGAAGGATGGAATGCTGCATGCCATTTTAGGCCTTTGCGGTCAATGGCACGAGGCCACTTTTTAATTCTGCCTGTAAGTCGAAATGCTCTCTTTTCCCTCTTCAAGCTTCACATGTGCGAATGCTTTGCTATGGTATCCATTCATTGCACCACAGTGCTGGCTTAGTTATGGGTCACCTTTACTTTGCACCCCGTTCTGCAACAGCTTAACACGTCTAGGTCACGATAAGTAGATAGAGAGAGAGAGAGAGAGAGAGGAGAGAGAGAGAGAGAGGAGAGAGAGAGAGAGAGAGAGAGAGAGAGAGAGAGAGAGAGAGAGAGAGGAGAGAGAGGAGAGAGAGAGAGAGAGGGAGAGAGACACACACACACCACACACACATATATATATATATATATATATATATATATATATATATACACGATGCCACTGTTGTGTGAAATGCAAAGCTTTGCATCCCAGAAAATAAAAAGTGTTTCTAATATGCCTGCATTAATTACCTCCAATGTACTTCACGCTTTTCGAAAACACCCCTTTCTTGACTCCTGGAATTGTCTCTGCGATCATTTGTGTTTATTTATTCCAATAACCATAACCATGCTGCAACAAAAACACTGTGGTTGGTTATGCACACAGCCGTACAACTCGTACATAATCATACAACATACATATAACCATACAGCATACATCGGCCATACAACACGCATGCAACCATACAACGTATATACAACCAACCAACAACCATACCTGATTATCTTTCTCGCGGAAGGCATGAGTGCCTCCTGCAAATGCAAACCAGCGCGTTTAATTCCAGGGAGATCACAACACCGGCGGGATTGCCAAATTTCACTGGATGTCCCTCCTTTGCTGGCTCCAGGAGCCGTACCTGCGCACGTCATATGGCTGAAATTTTGATGAAATGCGAGAGGAAATGTCCATAAAGTCCGAACACTTCGATGGCCTGTTTCAAAGCGCCTTGGAGAGAGTTGATTCGGCTGAGGCGGAATCAGTTGTAAGTTTGCTGGCGACGGCATGGTGCGTGAGGGTGTAATAGCTGAGTGGGTGGCGCTTACGGCTTCCAAATGAGCGTCCCGGGTTCGAATCCCGGTCGCGCCATTGTTAAAAAATGCCGCGGTGCATGGAAAGCATCTGGTCGGTGACATACCAGCGAGTGCAAATGTCCCCACAGGCGCATGTGGTTTGGCTCAGAGACCTTTCATTAGACACCAAACACAGGTTCTCAGCTACCTGCATCAGAAAACAGTCATGAGGGTATTGAGCTTATCGCTAAGCCGAGATCATGTCAGACCAGTGCATGTAAGATCATGTCAGGTTATGACCATTAGGTTATATCATGAGCATGGCCATAAAGCCTAGGATGCTGATCATAATGGTCTCGTCAATGTAGGGTACCACGTCATGTGCTTGTAACCCAATGGACCGAAAAATAAGGAGGTGCTAACACGTTGAATGGTCGCCAAGAAGGTCGCTTCATTTGACCTTGCTGGATCAACTGTAGCAGTATCTTTTAAGGGGCTGATCGCGCTGGTTTCGAAATTGAAGCTGTTCCCGTTTGTTTCCAACTCTGCAGACAGCAGGTGCAAATGAGCGGGCTATCGCTGGAAATCACAAAGCGTCACGCAGACGTTCTCAGCGGCGTCACATATTCGCAATAAAAACATACGCGTACTTTGCACTTTTACGTCGGTGAAATGTGTGTCGCCTGACAGATATGCCAAGCTTCGCAGTGAACAAATGCACCATTCAATAGTTATAAGAATAATAGAATATTTGGAGATGAGGTTAATTTTGCCGCACCCAGCAGATTGCGGTATGGTCAGTGTGTTAAAAGGTCTGCAATGTTTTGCAGAGTGCGTGAGCGTGTGCGATCAGTGCTTTTACCTACGACAGGACACGCGCAACCGTCCAGAATCGCATGTTGAAGCAATGATTCCATAAAACCCCACAAACACGTCATAACACTTCTTGTTTCTCTTGATGTTCTGAGCTTAATGCCAGTCCGCGACACAAAATATGGTAATGTTGTGAGCATGACGGATTCAAATACATTATTTCGTATCATTTTTTTCACTCGACGTCAGTCTGGTCGTGGATATGGAACATCTTGAGTTCCCCTACGCACATATGAAGAAAATGTTTAAGAAGAATTTACTTCGGATCTCTTAGGTCGGCATCAACGGACCAACTTGCAAGGCAACAGTCAACGGAAAACAGTACCTATAATGGCAATCACATGTGAAAGAAAATTTATAGGAGGTACGATTAGGGAACAACACAGGGCCTTACCAGCGTACCAATGGGGCACCATGCGTAAGCTGTCAGGCAGTATGTACCTATGTTTAGTATGAGTAATATTTGGTTTTTGTCGACTCATCGATGACTAAAGGCGATGCATTAGGGCTCAGCGACAGCCAAGTCATTGAACTTCTCTCCCAGGACTCAGCTTTATCGTCGCGCCACTAACATTTTGTTAGCTATGCATGGGAGCAAAACACAAAGCTGGCTTTTATTCAAACTGTGGTGAAATCATTCAGGCAAGATAGCATGTGCAATGGCATAAGGTACTCCGCTTCGAAAAATTGTGTCTAATACCGGCACGGCTAGAGCAATGCTTTATTTGATGCACGATTTGTGATACGATGGTGTATTTGGCTTTATTATGCTTTATTTGGTGTATTTATTTTGTGCACAGCTCATTATTAACAAAATAACGTTAGTACCTACTAAATCATCACTATCGTCAAGTTATTATTTGTCATGATTAGCCACTTCACCTTATCAATTTCAAAACTAATGATACTTTAAATAAAATACCGATTGCATAACATATAAGCCTTATTATCGGATTATGCTAACGATTTACGGTAACTTGCAGGGCAAGCTTGACCCTAGGCAACAAATAGGACCGGCTCGTTCAGCCAGTGGGGACAGAGATCAGACCCAAATGGCACATCCGTGACTCATCAGCAATGGCTCCATTACCAGTAATAGAGCCATTATTGCTCTCATTCTCATGAGCAAAAGTGATGCGCGCTGTCACAGCCGGAGGTGACCATTTGAAACCAAAACTGCGGAATTATTCAGCTGAAATGCCATTATGGATCACGCGATTGTTATCCCATCGAGACCAAATCACCTACCCGACATGCACAACCATCAAGACGTGTTGGCCGTTGCTAGGTGCTGCTGTGTAAACAGTCATAGGTTCACACACCCGGCTCGTCTTCCGGTAACGTAATGGAATTATTTTGGTCACGACAGTTAGCCGTCAGTGAAGCCAAGTCACGTCCAAAAGACGTGAGTCAGACCATGGCTCAAGACGTCCTAAAGATGAGGACCCGCCATGGCTTGAGGCGTCTTAAAGACAAGGACCATGCCAGGCCATGTCTGGGAGACCACGGTCAGATCAAATCACAGCTAGGAACTGGCATTCGAACGAGGTCATCTAACAGTTGTGGGTGACCAAAGTCACCTAACTTGGCATCAGGTCATCAGTAACGTTGGGTCGAACCAGCTCACGGCTGGGAGTTGCGAGCAAGATCAGGCCACCATTGAGAGCTGCGTGTTATATGAGCTCACGATCGGAAGCTCAGCGAGACCACGTCACGTCTGTGACACATGGGTCAGACCAGGTATGAGGGCCACCGCTGAGATCGGCGCGCGGTTCGAAGTGACGGCCAATACTAATTAAGTGAGATATACCTGGACCAGACCGGGCAGCGTCTTAGAGCCATGGTTCCGATCAGACTGGCTAGAAGCCGCGGGCAAGATCCGGCATGTCTAACAGACATAGGTCAGACCAGGTCACATCTCATAGCCTCAGCTCAGGTCACTTCACACCCATGAGAGCCGTGAGTCAGCCCGCATGAGCTCCGTGAGCTTCGGATCACTCCAGCCCACCAGGGGAGCGTCGAACCGGGCCGCGTCGCGCCCGGGAGCCGCGGGTAGCAGCAGGTCACCTCCGGCAGCGGTGGGTCACGCCAGGTCACGGCGGGGGCCGCCGGTCACCTGCCATATTTGGCGTGGCCAGGCGGCGGCCCGTCGCCGCCGGCGCGGCGGCCGCGAGCGCATCGGTACCGACGAGGTCTGCCACCAAGTAAGGCGCGCAGACGGCTGGCACCGACGCAACGTATATAAGCGGGCCGCCGCCGCCGCGTTCCTCACAGTCGCTCGAGCTGTCCATAGGATCTGTGTGCGGTGCCAGGTAGGTGGGGCGGCCGACCGGAGTGGGCGCGATCCGTCGGAGCTGTGGTGTTAGGTCGTGGGACGCGGTGCTGGGGACGTGGTAGGCGCTGGTGAATTTTTGATAGGGTTTATTGTGGAAAGGGATGGCTAGGATGGGGTGATGGGGTGATGGTGTGGGGGCCTATCGGTCTGGGTGTGAAGGGTGTGAGGGTCTCGTGTGACACTGCCACCGGCTGCGAGGATCGGTCTCCTGTGGCAATCGAACTGAAGATGAGGGTATGGGAGGGGCTCCCACTGAGCCCGAGTCAGTCGATCATGCCCACAGATTGGGCCTCATTAGTGGGCGGCGAATAAGTCTACAGTGGTCTACATGCTCGAGTGATTAATAGGATGTACGGTTATCTCATTCAGGTGGGTTGTTGGGTTTGACTAGAAAAATTGTAAGGCCATGAAAGGACGTCACCAAGCCTTAAACACGACAAGACTGGTCGTGTCTGACGTTGACTGGGTAGCCTGAGGGATCTGCGGCGAGA
This sequence comes from Pollicipes pollicipes, assembly GCF_011947565.3. Taxonomy (NCBI): domain Eukaryota; kingdom Metazoa; phylum Arthropoda; class Thecostraca; order Pollicipedomorpha; family Pollicipedidae; genus Pollicipes; species Pollicipes pollicipes. The sequence goes on along the minus strand of NW_023597034.1, from coordinate 43,288,594 downwards.
TGAATTTCCTTGCTGGCTGTGGCTTTGATTGTGGAAGTTAATGGGAATGGTGACTTTGATGAGGGGTGTGCTAACTGTGGCTTGTGGACATATTATTACGGTGATTAGTGATTGTGGGCTAATCATTAGGGTCTTTGTATTGGGGGGGGGGGGGGGGGGTTCTGAATGATGTGCTTATGGTGCGAGCTAGATAGCCTTCAAGTCTAATGTAATGAGGTTCAGTGAATCACAGTTAGTTTGATCTTGTACATAGACTGGTCACCTGACCTGTTTGCATCCATGGAAACTGAATCCCAGCAGACGCCCTTGATGTAAGCGGGCCCTCGCTAAGGCCATGGGTTCTGTTAATTATGGCACTGAAAATTTGCCAGGACTTCTTTACACGTTTTTCTCAATATCATCGTGCGAAGGAATGTCATCTTGAAATATCAATATCATCTGGAAAATCTACAAAACAATTTTGTCATGGCATATTTAAGAAAGCGGCAGTGGTTGCGAAACAGCAATCAGCATTTTTGGTCACGTTCGTTGGAAATCTATCCTTCCGTGCAACAAAGGCAGAGCCCCAGGGCCACTAGAGTTACCAGCAGGCCACTGCTGTAGTCGTGTCACACATTGGCCGACAAATAATTGTAAACCAGTCGGATGGCACCGGATGAATGTGAGCTCTAAGCAGCGCTCGCTGTTTGTATCCATCCAGCCGTGACTACGCCTTTCGATGTCATGCTGCACAATGCGCATGCACCGCGCCAGGAGCGTGCTGACCGACACCCGCTCTCTCCGTTGCAGACTCCACCTAATCATCAACCATGTGTGACGACGACGTTGCGGCGCTGGTGGTCGACAATGGCTCCGGCATGTGCAAGGCTGGGTTCGCCGGCGACGACGCGCCCAGAGCTGTATTCCCCTCCATTGTCGGCCGCCCTCGTCACCAGGTGCGTATGAGGGCCAACAGCCAGCTGTAGCTTGCTGTAGCTTCGCTTCATAAGGCGAAGCTGCAGCAGGCTCGGTTTTTAGAGGGCACAGTATAAGTGTGTGGGCCCGGGAAAAGGTCACTGCCGCTTAATGCTGTGGTTTTAAGACCGATGGTTAGCGTAAAAAGGCGAAATAAAATGCATTTTTGGACCATGTGCTAACACGGTGCCGTTTGAAAGTGGTGCAAGCAAAAGTTTTCCACTAGGATAATGCTACAATCACTTGAAAAAACAGCAGTTGATCTAGAAGATCGCAATATCCAGTCAGATAAAAACTCACATGCCTCTGGTCCTCTTTATATGAAATCTTGATTGCGTGCGGTGCCAAAACCATCGCTGCAAACCGTCTAAAACACGATCATTTCCTCTACAACAATTTTGATAATATATTTGCACTCCTCATATCACCCTTTAGCCTCTAATGCATAACCCCGTGGGCTGGGCGTGCTGCCACGCCCCGGGCGTGCGGCGCCGGCGGCGGTGCGTTCCCCCCTGTAGCGCTCTGCTGGCCTTATTTGGGCTGACGCCACCGCCGCCGGCGCCGGCGGTTACAGTTTTAGCATGAGGCGAGCGGCGCGTGGGGTGGGCGGCGGCGGGCCCGCCGTCTGGCACGGTGCCAAACCGGCGGCGGCGGGTTCCCCGGGCATCGCTGGGAACTGACCACACTCAGGGGCCATTCACCAGCCCGTGGAGGGGCCCGCAACAGGGAACAAGACATGAGAATGGGAGTTGGGATGAATCATCAAGATGTGATTGGATGGATTGGATGATAACGTTTTTTAAATAACGTTATGTTTTCCTCCATCGAAATGATAGGCACCGGTATGGACACAGGCGGTTGATATTAATAACCATGTGGTGAAAGGCCGGGAACACCTAAAGTTCGCGCGATTTTCGTGCATTTGTACCAGACGCCCTCTGCATCAGTTTTGTGAGTTTCTTCTGAAATATATGTCTTCCTACTTAAACATCAGTGGGGGCAATTAGACGCTATGCCCGAACCGTTTCTCCAATGTTGAACCACGGCCATTCGTCGGGCTCCGATAATCT
>NW_023597034.1:43201570-43284070 GCF_011947565.3 Pollicipes pollicipes | reverse complement strand
CTGCTTGAAACCAGTAAGTCACACTTCGAGGAAACATGCGACTGACCATCCTGACTGAGTGACGATTATATCGAGAGTTCCCACACGACTGTTCCCGTACCATACCGGGCTCTGAAGATCCATTGGACTTTGGGCTCAGCACCATGAGCCTGGCATGCGTCAACACGGAAGTGGTGACACATGTATCACTTCAACCCGACATTTGTCTGCCCGCTGGGGCATGACGTTTCACCGCATTGTTTATGCTTCATCGGGGCTCCAGGTTCCGCTGTGATGCATTGTGGTCAGTTCCAAAGATCCGTGTCGCCTGTGACGGTTGTTGCAGCTGTCTTTAGCGTGATGATTCAGTTTTCCCGCAGCGTGGTGGTAATGTGATGATTCAGTTTGGTCGCAGCACACCTCAGGTGTTATGTCGCGATTCAGTTTGCCCGCAGCGCGACTCATGCGGTTCAGTTTGCCAGCAGCGCACCACAGGTGGTTCAGTTTGTCTGCACGTGTTGCACCTCAGGTGGTTCAGTTTGCCCGCAGGTGCTGCATCTCAGGTGATTCAGTCTGGCCAGCCACCTGCCATTTATTCAGTCATGCGGCTTTCCTGCCCGATTTGCTAGATCGTTCAGAAATGCTTTCCAAACACAAACGAAAAACGAGCATCACGATAATGCCAAGCTAGCTGTGTATTTTCGGCACACTGTTGATGCTCTGTATTGGGGCACGGGTGTCTTCCATCAATCGAAACCATCATTGCGGAACAAAGTTGATGCTGAACTCAAAACACCGTGCGGCAACCGAACGAGCTTTCAATGGCGTCGAGAAAGCACTCGATTACCTGACGACAAACCGACACAAAATCAGCACCCAACGGTGGGAACACCCCATTCCCTTAGACAAAATACTGGCCTATATTCACAAACCGTCCGTTATCCTGGCTTGAGCTTACACAGCCGTTCACGCATACCCTCACAGCATCCATGAAATGCCTTCTCCGCGGCCAATACACAGTGATCTCACGATCACGTGGGAGTCCGAAGGATAAGGAGAGGCGAACTTGCCCTAACTTCTAAGCGCTTCGTTCGGAGTTATATGGCGGTCCCGTTATGCGCGGAGATAATCTCCATTCCCATGAGAGTTTGCAACGTGTTAATCCCCGAAATAAACCCTCCTCTAAGTTTCTCCTTGGGGTTAATGTGACCGATTACACAATGACAAATTGAAAAGTCGACATTCGGGGTTAGCTTATTACGTCAAGGTAGAAGTGGGCCATCATAGGATATTCTACATGACAGATAAGTGGACCATTAAGAATGCGTAATCATATGCACGCCGCATGTGTGTATGTGATGTGTCAGATATGCCTATGCCATGCAACGCATGTGCGTCATACGTATGTATGCAATGCGCCATTTGGGAATCAAATGTGCGATGTGATGCGTCAACACATACGGACCAACGCGAAGTTTTATATTGGTGTAAAAAGGGCTATCCCTGCCCAACTCTCCTAGGCAAACGCATGACATAATCATAACACACCAGTTAGCAAGCATGTTTAACCCGCATAGCTTCGTGCCTACACAGACTAGCTACTTAAGAAGCAGTAAAAGGTTTGCACGGCTAGCTGTTCTGGCATCCGAAATCATGCCGAAACACAACTCTGCCGAAAACGCTATGCAATCAAACCGCCTCATGATCTCAAGATCTGAAAAGAGCTCTAAAACCAAATAACAGCCAAGTGACGTCTTCATGTGATACGTTTCCACAATAAGAACTGAAAACGACAAACTGTACAAAAAAGGTACAATAGCTATTCTGGGTGGCCGACTTCTCGCGTAATCCAAACCGTCTTATAATCTCAGGATCTGACCACGGCTGTAAAACCAAGTAATAGCCAGGTAGCGTCTTCATATAATAGGTTTCCGCGACAATATCTCAAAACAAATTTGAGAGCAAAAAAGGTACGAAAGCTCTTCTGGGTGCTCCAGTTCTTACCTAACCCAAATTTCCCATCGTACTCTATCGGTATGTTGTTCCATCATTCTAAGGGAGGAGCGGACCATCCCGTCAGTGGACCCTCATGCGCGGGCGGCACCCGTCTCGGCCCGCTGGTACCTGCACATGGATGTTCGTAGCGCTCCTCCATACTTTATCGCTCGTCATCGTGCTGAAAATGTCTTCTGCCGAGAAGCAGCCTACGACTGGTTAAACAGAACAGTCTGACAGGAACAGAACAGGCTCCTCTGGTAGCGCAATCCCACGACTCCATGATGTACGATTTTCAGTTGAGCGACGATTATTCTATTGAGGCGTGCGCCACTTCCATCTCCTTCTCTTCCTTTTGCTGGAATGAGAAAAAAACGCATGAAAATCACACAAATTCCGATCATGTGCTTCTATACAGGAAGACCATTCTCGAGGCGTTTATGACCCTGTCCATACGACATTTAGAGCCTTGCATGCGCAGTATGATTCAGAAAATAGCTCTAAAGCATGAGCCAGGCCGGGTTCAGATATCTTAGAAACTCACATCCACTGAGAAGCCATATCAGGTCAGCGACCTTTCGGCAGTGTTTCTGGAGATCATGTCATTCAGATAGGAGACGGTGCAGCTCAGCTTGGAGAGCGTTCGTAATGTGTGAGGTTTGAGCCTGTCTCTCGACCCAATGTTTCATTGTCTCCGCGGAGATCAGCATGGATATATGCACGCTTAATGACCCTGAGTATCGAACGCGTCGTCGAAAACATTAAGAAATTCAGGAAAGTGGCTGTAAAAATCGGTGAGGTATGCGAAAATTACAACCAGCCAAGGACGCACCGAGAACACTTCTTTGTGTCTGAATTACATTAAATGACATAGTTTGTCAGCGTTAAGAATTAAAAAAATGCACAGCCGTTTTTATCGTGCATTTGCAACATAAGTGTGCGTTAGGCTAATTGATTTTGCTGAACATCAGTTATATTTTGATTGATTGGGATGATTCGGGTTTGACCGCCGAGCCGTCTCACGACCAAATCTCACTGACGCGGTTGTTATCCAACAGCGGGCTCACATGTTCTTCGCCGACGTGGAAGTTGAGGAAGCGCCGCGCCCTGGCGGGCAGCCAGCGAAACAGCGTGTCTCCGAGCGGCACGACGAGCCGGGGGTCCAGCCGGCGCGGGTCCCGAGGTCCCGTCACCCAGCTGACCAGCAGGCCCACCACCACCACCACCGAACACGTCACCGCCGAGTAGTACATGTAGCTCAGGTAGTAGATGCCCAGGGCGTCCTCCCTGCAGGGCGGGTGCGAGGTCAGGTATTACACCCCAGGGTGTCTTCTAGTGGAGTAGACGGGGAGATAGCACGCGTGCCGCGCTTTCTCGGCGGATGGTAGTCGGTGAGCATAGGCCACACGCACCATCACAGCAAAAATAGTCCCTCCGCGCTCCACAGCGCCTTATTTCTCACAGGTCGGTCAAGCCAGCTTAGACTAGCGCAGCACGAAGCTGTTGGGCGGAACAGTCCTGTTCCAGGTGAGAGCACTCGGTAGCAGCTAGATCAGGGATTGAGTTATTGATGGATGGCCCATTCGTTCGACTACCGGAGTTGAAATGTACGGAAGAGGTTGCTGTGAGATCGGTTCCGTCCGCATGTGAGGCAAGTGAGTTCCATGCATCCATGTCGATCTGGTCCTAATTCTGGAAGCTATGCTAAATGCAACCTTGAAATCGGTCACATTTAACTTTGTATATTCGAACGATAGGACTCAACTTTCCACTGAACATATTACTGGAATCACCGCCAGTATCAGTGCTGCTTGCTGCGTGAGCTCTGACACCATCATTTGATAGTGGAACTCAATAGTACCATTCTTCGGCGAAAGCTTGACATGTCACAACGCTTGGCACTGCCCGTCCGACCCCGAAGAATGACCCTCTGACGTCACATGACCTTCCCCGCACCTGCTGCTAGCGGCCGCAGTCCGTACCAGCCAGGGTCAAATAATGAACGCATAAAGCGAATCGAATCCTCCCCACCGCCAGTAGGTGAACCTGAATGCAGGCGTTCTAACCATCCCAGCTTCTGGGACAAAAGAAGAAATAGAAGGAAGAAAAATGTATGTTATCTCGCGGGAAATCTTCAGAAATTGGGAAAAACTGGCACCACCGGAATGATAAAGCGGCATGTTTGGAGTGAACAAAGGACATAGCTAAATCATATTTTCAAGTTAAAGTTCAGAATTATATCTGACTTTCATGTAAGAAAGAGCATTAGACCACCCCGCTGAGGCATTTGAACTCATAAATTTTTATGGTAATAGCCCCGTAGCATTGAAATCCTACGCTGGCACGGAAAGTCATGCATTTAGTTGACTTGATCCCAATATTCAGGTGCAGCTCACATCTTAACCTCCTAAGTACGTTAGTGATGCTTTCCATGCTATCCTTTAGGGCACATGCTTCTGTCCAAGGCGTTGCATCTCAGCAAAAAGGCGTCCGGCGCATACAAATAAAATCACGTGAGTGTGGTGGTCTAATCGTCCTTCTCAAATGGAAGTTAGACGTAATTATCACATGAAAATGACGGTATGTTTTTGTTCTGCTTTGATGTTCTTGATTCTAAATGTGCCATCTTATTATTCCGGGGTGCCAATGTTTTTCCTCAAATGCTGGAGTTTGCCCCCAAAGATAACAACTGATATTTCCTTTTCTTTTCCTTACATATTTTGTCCTAATAGCTCTGTTCGTTAGTGCACCTCCTTTCAGATGTATGTGCTAGTTGCGGGGAGAATTCGATTATATATATACGCTGATCATTCGGTCCTGGCTGGCATGAACTCGGCCAGTTAAAGCAGGTGCGGGAAAGGTCAGGTGACGTCAGAGGTTCCTATTCTAAGGGTGGCGCGGGCAGTGCCAAGCGTCAAGGTTCCGCCGTAAAATTGTACCGTTCACCGGGTATCGCACGATCGGGATCGGGTGGTGGTGGCAGGATTCTCGCAACAAGCGTGGCGTGGCGTGGCTTAGCGTGGGTGATGATCCCGGGACTTTGTCCAGCTAGTTGAGAGGACCCTACTTAATGGTGGAAGAAGGGTAAGCCCCGCAAAAAATTCAATGCTGCCACTGATTTGTTCGTTTTTATTTGATACATCTCGCCGAGTTAACACGCGCTCGGTTGGAGGGGTCAAATGGACCACCCCAAACGTTTTTCCGGAATTGTTCCTGAACGGCGCGTCAACGCCGCGCCGAATTTTGCACAGATGTAGATATTGAATGATGGTTCGTTTGATGTCAAAAATCTCAATGTACCTTGTAAGGTCGCTGTTCTACGGCAGGTCAAAGTCAGGCTATAGATTAAGCGAAGTCAGTTTCTACGGAATCATTCATCTGGTGCAACAGTGGAGTGTTAGACCAAGCCATACATCTCTGAAATACTTTCTCAGGCAACACAACACTTGGATGAACCAATTGCATTGATCTTTGGTCAGGTATGATGGTCAGACCAAGGTCGAAACCAATCTGTTTTATTACCCAGGGCTTGTTGTATGAGGCAGTTTTTGGTGCTTATTTCGAATTTATTGATAACAGTGACGGCATTATACAGTTTCTACGAACTTTTCAGAAGTCAAAATAGGTCACTGACCTAAAATGGCTCAGGTCAACACTTCGGTTTTGGGAACATATTACCTAGCGAAATATGTGTCGCTTATTCAAATGCAAAACTCAGAAGTCCTGTATGATCTTGGTCACCATGACCTTCGGAAGGTCAAACGAGGTCACCGACCTTAAATGAGCACTTGATCTTTTGCTTCGAACAGATATCTGGGTTCTGGGGGTGGTTTGGAGATCGATCTGGGGTTTGAATTGCTTGACCTTTTTTGCCCGAAAGTCATAAAGTAGGAACCTCAAACTTTGACTTAAGTAAGTTTACGTACAGGCCAACACATCCTGTGAATTTGGTGTCTCTGGCTTCCTTAGTTCCTGAGGTCTCAGGGGGCCAAACTGACCCTCCCCCAACTCGAGCAAAAGGTATCCGACAGGCCGCCCGAGCGCGTGTTAATGCCAGATGGCCATGTATGGCTACCACCCACCCGCCTGATATGCAAACAGAAAGGACTGCACAACAAGCTGCTCAGCTCAGTTCGATTGTGGTCAAGCTTAACTACCACGTCGTCGATCGTATGAGCCGGCCATCAATCACTCTTTCCCTCTGAACTGTCTGTTGTCGAGGGCATTCGCCTGGATCAGGACTTTTCTGCACAGCAACTATATGGTACGTTTTAGTCCAAGGTTCCAGAATTGAACTGGGAGCTAAGACGTGGTGGAGGCGCGGGGTCCTTGTTTTGCTGTGATTGTACCCACAGTGTTTTCTCTGATACTGGCCCGATCAAAGATGTACTTCAGCAAGGAACCCGGCTGTGGGAGAATGTGGAGCCGGTGATTGGATGCTAGACTGCGAGGTTGAAAAATGCGTCCAGTTGCCCACGAGCGTGGGAAACTGGTATGAATACCAGTCATTCATGAAAGGAGACTCAAACGCTCCCATTGTTCAAAGTTCGATTTGACATACTCTAACGAAACGTCGATTGCGATGAAGTTGCGCGCATTACAGCGCTGAAAGAAGATTATGTTTCAGTGGCTTAGACCGTTTTTAGCACTGCCGTGTGGGGAGACAGTTTGTGACAAGAAGCCGAGCTTATGAATCGGTTTTGTTTATTGGTTTTGGAGCATTCTAATGAATGCATAATTGATTAAAATAAACGTAGATACATCTTACATTAACAAAAAAGTGTGTACAGACGTTATCATCATCGTTGTGCAAATCACAGCGCCGTCTAACATACGCCTGATGTATCAAAATATGCATATTTGAAAACGTGTTTTGAAAAATGCCTCCGAACAATGACCAAAAAACGTCCATTTTAGGAGCATTTTGTGTTCTAAGTTTAGATAATTTTGTGGATGGTTCCAAGTGGTCTAAGTTGTATGACAGGTCCTGTGTTGGTGCATCGCAGGCAAAGCAGGGCCCTGAATTAGGAATAGGTGGATCCTTCTTTGGTGCAAGATGCTGGATGACTTCAGGCCTAAGACTTTGCTGACATATTTGCAACAGCTGGTAGTATTTGTTCTAACTGCTTAAAAGTGATTTACATGAGGTAGATTGAGTTCGTGTTTGATGGAAAGCAAGCCATATATGTGTGATTACATGGTGTCTTGATTCATACAAGTAATGCGTCCTTTGGGAATTTTTGGTACAATATGGCTACCTAGAGCATTTAAGATCAACATATGGTGGTATTAAATATATGAGGCAGGGGTGGTCTGCCGCAATCACTTTTCCAGTGATATACATGTTAGGAAATCCCTGAAAACATTCTGCTTTTGGGACATTATCATATGACAGAAAAGAAATACAGTTTGATTCCCCAAAAATGTTACGGCGGGTGGAATGCACTTGAACATTTAAGTCATCAAGCTGCACTTTTGATACTTGGCTTCCTTAGTCTGGCCACAAATCACGCTCGCCATGACGAGGGGATCCTCCAATAATGTTTTTGAGGATACCTGACTGACATCTTTTGCGATCGCGTCCAACTTTTCGGTAACCGATGGAGCATTTATTGCCCGTGTTTTAACGCCTGAAACATGTTCCTAGCTTTTCTGGTTCTAGTTAGCATGATGTAAGCTGAAGAGTACGAGTTTCTGGAAAATTCGATCTTTGACCCGCCATGATGGGTCAATTATTAGACCAAACAAGAAAGCTAGCAATAATCGCGAGATCTCGTGGAGACCAATCCACTGGTATATCCGCTTATTTCAATCGTCATAGTTTGAGTAAAGCAGGAGTGGGGGTCGCACTTGCCCCCTCCCCCCCCCCCCCCCATCTATCGGTCTGCGTTATGAGCAACGGCTTGTCAGCGTGAAGGTTAAAGAGATAGATCAAGTCATTTGTGTTTTGTAGAAGACGGGCGTAAGTTTTTATCTCTGCTATTCTGGGCGACGAGCTGGACTCCCGCTGACGATACCGACTGTCGCTGAGTCGTGCGTTTTCACCCAGACGACAACTTACCTTTTAATCCATCGGTGCCATTGTCACTGAGCGTCACGAGGAACTGTCATCGCCAGGTTCCAGTCAGCCATAGTGGTAAGCTCGGCCACAGGGCGCTCTCACCGTTCTGGCGTGTCGAGGAGACTGCTGTTGAGGGTCGGAGGAGCTGCTGACGGGGACAGGTCGACGTACGAGACGTTGTAGCGTGGACAGCCCGCCACCGAGGTCTCCAGCTTCGGGATGTGGATGTGGCCCTTCGCCTTCTCCACCTGCACTCCGATTCCGATCCAGAAGATGACGAGCAAGGCAGAGAAAATGCCCGACATGGCGCCCTGCGGCGGCGTCAGGCGGGCTGAGTGCGGGTATGCGCACTGCTGATGCGGACAGGTCAGGCTAGAGGGCAGAGCCTTCCGCTGCCAGCGCCGACACTCGTGTCACGTACGCCCTATAGCGGCAGGAGTTGAAGCTAAATGACGTCAAGCGGGCACACTCGATTTGTATGCAGCGCAGCGATTTCATAAATTGCCGAACATCCCTCTGATTTGAATACAGGGATACATTTGGATCATGGAAAATCATTTGAACAGTTGTCGGAAATGATGCAGGCAATGACGACCGAGGTATGTATGCGTTGCACAATAAGGTGCTACAACCAAAAGGATCACTCACAATGTGGTTGGCCCAAGGGAAGAACAATCCCAGAGTGAACACTCCGAGAACCGGTCCCCCAACCATGCCGTATATGCTGAGAGCCGCCTGAAACAGGCGCACACACGCGCCGTAGGTCAGCAGGTGCCTGACTGAGGTTAGCAGTTTCGGGCCGAACATAACCTCTATCGAAGTCTCAACATAACCTGGCCTAGTGATAGCTCAGCCTGCCCTGATGTTAAGAATAAATCCAGCCTAACATGCTGTCAGCAGAAATCCGGAGCGGGCAAATAGTGAACGATAGTTATCACTTGAATTTGATTCACAGTCGATTAGTCACATACGATTACGTTGCAGCCAACATGTGTAGGATTACCGGTTTGGAATTTGATGTCATCTTTGTCGCTATTACTTTACATTTTATATGTAATTTAAGAACTTTGTATGAATCCACAAATGCTTACGTTGCATGTTGCACGCCCCACTATCTCCATTCGTTTCCGCTCGATTCGTCGGTTCTTGTCATTACCTGTAAGATGTCTCCAAGCTGTTCAGCAATAAACACCAGTAGAAATCCCAACACACCTGCGGTCAAAAGGAGAGGAATAAAACGTGGCAAGATGACAAGGCGATAGCGCATGGCACAACAGGAAGGGAAGTCCTATCATTGCTCTGAGGCACGAGTAATTGGGAAGAAGTAGTTGAAAGCCAGCACTAATTGCTAGAACAGCAGCTCTGTATAATAAAGTTATGCCGCCTTATTTTCACCCGATTCAATCACCAATGTTTGGATGCTAATAATATAATGGTACGTAATGTGCATGACACCTTCATTGCACCACATACGACCCAAATAAACGCCACGACGCTTGAAATCGAGCCAACGCTACGAACACGGCAGGGATTGGAGCGCAGCATCTGTTTCACACACAAGAGTGATGCCGAACAAGACAAACCCACCGAAGGCGACGGCCAGGGCGCGAGAGATGATGGTCTGCATCTGAGCCGTCAGCGGCCTGCTGACGCTGGGCATGATGAAGTCCTCCATGGTGATGGCCGCTAGCGAATTGATCCCGGAGCTCACGGTGCTGACAGAAACTTCAGGTCACGTGCGCAGACGACACTGGGTCGTGCCGAGTCGCAAGCCAGCGGACAGTCGTAAAAGGGATTCAAGAAATAGGTAGCACATTGCATGGCGATTTCCTAGCGGTCTGTTAAGCTGGACGTCAGTACCTCTCACTTCTCAGCTGCCAGCGTGTTGCTCGGGTTTTTGGCCCACGTGAGCCACGTAAGAATTTTGAAGTTGTAATGATAGGCATTTCCTGGAAGTCTACAGCTGACGTAGAATATGGAATGGTGAGAAGAAATCTAATCATGTCATTATGCGAAAAATTCCAATATTTCAGTAGATGCGACGACATGGCAGGTCCCAGCCAACTGGGGGAACGTCGTTTGGCAGGCAGATCACCCTTGGAACGTGCGGCGAAGGTAATGGGCAGAAAGAAGCAAGCCAAATGCTCCTGGCATCAGATAGTTACATATAACAACATGTATAAATGGCCGTAACCATCCTGCTCCATTAGTGCACGCTGGTGTCTGCCGAAAGACACTAATATATATATATATATATATATATATATATATATATATATATATATATATATATATATATATATATATATATATATATATATATATCGGTATATTTTGGCAGAACATCTTCTTTATGCATGTCTGATTAAAAACGCCTTTGACTCAGCAGTGACGAGCTTTTTTATGTATCTATTCAGCTTCCGGGCTTTTGACTTAGCGATGTCGTTAGGATCAAAGATAGTTCGCACAAAATCACTCTTATATTCGTCAATGTGTACATCCTTACGTTTTGAGATCTTAGTTCATCGTCCGATAGATATAAATGGCACAAGAAAACAGCTTTAGACTTTTAAGGATGTAAATTGTGCGTCACTACCTGGAGAAAATTTTTAGTCCCGAGGAGACATGTGAAGGAATACCAAATTGAAATAAGGCAAGATCTTATTGTTACTTTGATGCATATACAATGCACGAATAAAGAAACACTACAAAGACACCTAGCCACAAATACATCGTAAGTATGTATCGCTCGCCATCTAAGAACTTAAGGGTTGTATATGAGTTAGCTTGTTTGGGGCTGGAGAGAGTTCGTTAACAAACATGCTTTCCCACATTTGAAGACGACTTCTGTCAATGCACGCCTGAAGAATGTCAGCGTTGTACATCCGTTGTTGTTGTGTCAATGTTCTGTCATGTTCGAGTCACATGTGCTCCAGAGATGCCCCGTCACGTAAGTGCATTGCCAGGCGTCGTGAGAGTGTCGTGGTTACGCTAGCGTAGTGTATGGAGCGAAATTTGCAGCCTTCAAGATGACATTTCAATTGATACACTACATTGATACACTTAAGTTTGTCAGGTTTGTCCCGGATGTTTCTCATAAGAAAGTTAGACCCTTTTATAATGCGATAATAAATGGCAATGTCTATTTTGAGGTCGTTCTTGCCTTTCACATGTTGAGAGATCATTTCCTGTAGAGCTTTTTCTTCTTGTGGCAGATGTGGCAAATGGCAGATGTCATTTGATTTTGATAATACAGTTGGACAGTTGATTGTCTGTCTTGTCTATTTGTCTTAGTTTCTTGTTAAAGTGCCTTGTTATTTGTCACTGTGATGCGTTTCCAACATCGGAATTTGAAAAAAACAACGGTTTTTTCCAAGAACTGGGTGATTCGCACCGACTCCAAATGTAACACTGTCCAATCAGAGCAATGGTTAAATACATGTCTAAGGAATGACCTTATGAAACTAGTTTTGTAGCGTCGAGGACATTCAATGTCAGCATTTACGCACCGTCCGTTGTTAGTCTGCTTCCGGTGTACAGTTGTTTTATATCGCTGTCTTTGTTCGTCAACGTTGACATCAAGAAAGGGTATTATATTTTGCACACGTAATTTGCTGTGAAGTTTAAATCAGATTTCTCTCCCAAGACATTTTTGAGACGTTGTAGTTAGTCAGTGCCCATAACCTCCGCAAAGGTATCTTATACATAGCGTCAGCAAATGTGCGGCCTTATGTTGCCATTTGGTAGTGAGTCGACTTCTATATGTCCCATAAAAACTTGGCAAATAAATGTCCAGGAGGAAAGCCCATCGCAACACCCTCAGTTTGGCAATACATTCGTCCACTAGGCCCACGAAAAGAAACTTCCAGCGTACAGGCTTCTAGTACTTGTTCAAAAAGGCGCCTTGAGATTTTAAGAGCGGGAATTTCGGGATGATTGTACACGCGGTCGAGGACGATAAATATGGCTCTTTCAATGAGCACGTTTGTAAAAAGAGATTTTCAACATCTAAAGAGGTTAGCAGACCCTTCGGCTGGATAGATTGCTTGACATCTTTAAACTCATTGCTTGACGACAAGCTGTAGGACACGGGAAGATAGGGGCACGGAAGGCCATTAAGACGTTTTGCATTTCGACAAGCTGGTGAATGGTTAAGGGTTATATGTTTAGTAAATGAACACATACATGACACTCATACATACCTTATGGTGTATATACATAGTTTGGTATATATATATATATATATATATATATATTTATATGTGTATATATATATATATATATATATATATATAATATATATACATATATATACATATATATATATATATATACATATATATATATATGTTATATACACCAAGTTTTTGTACATCATATATATATATATATAATATTATATATATTGATTACAAATGCGCCTGCACCATGCAGGTGCTTTCAGTAAAGGTAGCACTTTTGTGATATCGGTGATGCCTGAGCATCGCCGGTACCAGGACTTCTGGCTTGCACTGAAGCCAAAAACAGTGCGGCACCCATCCATCTGTGCTGTGGTCATTACGGGGATACCACAAATTTACAGCCAGGAAGAAAACACAACACCGTTAGGATATAACATCATCTACAGCTCCCACCTGGCAGTAAACCTGTTCGCCAGAACAAAATGGTCTTGTTGTCGACATGTTAGCATACACCAACCATTCTCACCGCCTGACAGCACCACTACCCAGCTCCCCGCCTGAGAGCGCCTTCGACTATTTATCCACACCTAAGAGCAACACTGTCCATGTCTTTTCACCTGAGAGGACCACCGTCCAGATATTCTCACCCGACAGCACCACCGTCCAGATATTCTTACCCGAGAGCACCGCGCCCACCACTCTAGCCTGAGAGCACCACCATCCCTGTCTCTCCTCATCCGAGAGCACCACTGGTACCATCTACATCTCCCCTCACCCGAGAGCACCACCGGCACCGGCACCATCTCCCTCACCCGAGAGCACCGCTGGCACCGTCCCCATCTCCCCTCACCTGAGAGCACCACTGAAGATCCCGGCCACAAAGAGCCCTGGCACTCCCGGCGTCTCGCCCAGCGTATCCATCACAAACAGCGGGAACAGCTGGTCGGCCGTGCTCACGCTCCCTGAGCTCAGCGGGTCGCACAGCCGGTAGCGGGCGTAGATGACCAGACCAGCGTAGCTACACACGGTCAGCAGGAACAACAGGCCTACCAGATTCAACCAGATGGCGCTGCCGACACGGGGTGAGTGGGGTAGATGGCGGCAGGAACAGGACCACTTCGTCGGGGTCGCTTGGTGATTTGGTTGTTCTCGAAAAGCTTTGGGCTTGTGGAACTGTTTTGTTTATATACTTATTAAATGCCAATAAAAACCTGTTACGCCATCTGGAGTAAGGTAACAGCCATCATTCAACATCCCTTCACAGCGAAAAGTTTTGGCTCAGGTAGTTTTTAGTCACAAATCTTTGAGTCTGTTTCTATAAACGTGCCTCCCCCCCCCCCCCCCCCCCCCCCACCTCCTGTTGAAGACGGATTCAACATAACTGCATGGTGTAAAGTGTAAAATCAAGCACCGTCAACAATGCTACGGTGTCCTTGTTACCGCAAGCGACACCATCACAAGAATGGCAAGGACAAACGAACAAATGAAAACTGCGCGTGTAGGGGTGCAGAAACACAAGTGGCAGAGGGGCCATCAAAAAGTTAGCACCAAAGTGACACGCTGATGGTGACCGCCCGTTGCCTCATTAGTACGGGTGACATCGCCCTATGCAGTCCAGCTGTTCTCTGCCAATGACGCCTCCTCACTTGGCGGCGCGCCGCTTAGTGGGCACGCAGAGGTAGCGTTGGACCTGCGCCTGGTTCACGCCGTAGATGGTGATCCAGGTGAAGTAGCCGCCCACCACCAGAGTCCAGACTGTGTGCCGCACTCCTGGACTGGTGTTGAAGCTGCGGCATAGTCACAACATTCGGGTCACCGCGGTCCTGCTGATGCTTATGCTGTGATACTCGCAGGCGATTAAAACATTCACGGTGTCACACATCAGCCCAACAGGACACCCGTAATCCGCATGACAAATCTTATCCAAATCGTGGAACTCAGTTACAGTCAGGAAACCTGACGACTCGGGACCCTTCCATCCCCCTCCTCCCCTTTTCCCGGGGCGTTGTCGGAAGTCGGATGAGAGCTCAGAGTTCTTCCCTGCCATCAAGCGCCGTTGGTGACGCAGTAGCTCTAACACCATCCATCCGGAAGCTGTGGACATCTGCTCGGTGCATTGATAGCCACCCAGACAACCAGCGGAAGCCCTGAAGCCACTTACCCACTTACAGGGCCTTTGTCAGCCTCGGTGGACGTGCGACCTGCTATGATGGGACATCATTGAAAATAACGGAGGCAATTGAAACCGGACGACTAAAGCAGCCACATAGCTGCCTGGACGTGATGGCAGAAGCCTGCATCAGGGCGCTAGCCGAGGTTTTGTAGAGCCGTGTAGTCGTGCGGCAATATGCGCCCGACGGAGGGTACATGACAGGCGGCGAGTGGATACCGAATGGGTGCTGGATCCCAGAAACGGACCTCGGCGCCTGGATCCTGAGCCCTGGATGCTACAATGCACGAGGTTCAATGCTAAGCTTCATCCTTGGTCTTGGGATTGTTTCGGATCATGAATCCGCACTGACTTGAGGCTCAAATATCTTCTAAGTTCGGCAGGGCGGCACACTGCAGTCAGAAGTACGGTCCATCATTTCGGCGTAATCTGTCTGAGTCATCGCGTTTTTTGTGTGGTAACGTGTTCGTTCCGGACTATGTCGTCGGAGGGAGCGCACAGAATATATCTTAGTAAGCCGATCTGCATAAAATGTCGTTGCGCTCAGCCTTTTCAGTTCCAAACGCAAACCTTCATACAGCAAGAAGCTACCAGAGTTGTAACACCTTTGCCACATGTCTGTCCTGAAGTCAAGCCTCTGATGTCGTTTACATAATTTAATACATTCCATGCATCCCACACATCACCAGTGCATTGCATCAAGCTCTGTGTCTAAAAACCAGGCCCCTCAGTCGGGTTTCAGAGCTCCGCGAATGGCTCTGGTTGTTGTCATGCACACCTGATTCTTGGCAAGTTTGCAACGTACCCGGGGACGAATGAGTCCTGATCGGCCAAAATGGATTGCAGTTACCATTCCAAGATACCGACACGTCCTTGAATCCCGATTTCATTTCTAAGTTTAGTGAAAGGCGTCCCGAAATGCAGTCTTCCGTTGCATTTTGCCGAGCATGCCCTGGGTCCATCCTAACTGACGCGCATACGGAAGGATCTGGCGCGGTCCAGATACCATTTTGGTGGAAGTTATTCTGAACCCAAGGTTCACTCATGAACATTGTGATACAATCTGAGGGGACCTGATATCTATTTGTCGTGTCCAGTCTTACGTCTGGTGAGCACAGGGCCCACCGAGTTTGTCGGGCGGTTTTGCATAACTGTATGCAATAAAACCGCGCTGATCTTTTCCAGGGGCTGAGGACATAGAAGCGTCCTAATAAGGCGGCTAGGTAAACCGTTCAATTTATCAATGCATCAGCGCAGGTTGATGTGAAACTTTCACGAGAAATCCGTCTGCAATCCCGCTATATCGCGCTTCCATCGTTATCACCTCGCGGCCGGGGAGCGACCCATTCTGGGCCAGGGACGACGTCTCGCGTCACTGAATAAAGACGTGCCCGGCTGTCCGCTTGCCGGGCCGTACAAGCCGCTCCATGTGCATTAGTAGCATGTACTCGGCCTCCGGGGCACAGCCATGCATATCTGCCACATGCAGGCGCGCGCCAATACGCATTCAAAAGGAGCTCTCAAATGACCTTGGCTCTTGGCGTGGTCTCGGTGAGCACATGCTTTGCCTGATACCCTGGGCGTCCTTGGTCTGAAGCTTGGTCAGCTATGATGAGCTCAGTGTGTCGGAGACTTCTCATCGCCTGAACATGCCGCGACAATTATTTGCACGTCTGCTTGCGCGCGTAGGGCAGCGTTTCAATCAGCATGCTGTGCTCTGCGCGGCTGATGTAGACAACCTGGCATGTCAAGCTGCCTAATTATAACGTGACGGCGTGGGTCTGATTGGTTCGTCGCTTCGTCGTGTATGCCAGAGAGCAGTTGAAAAAGCCACGGGATCACTTATCTGATGCAGGGCTTGGCGCCGCTACGGGTGCCTCTCATAAGTCGGAGAGACGCAAAATTGCTTTTATGCAAATGTGCTACTAAAGCAATAAAAAGTGCGCCGCATCGCCGCCACCTCAGACTGGTGATGGGAAAATGGGCGAGGGTCAATGGTGGGACAAAAACGTTGCAATTAATTTAGCACATGTCGGTTTTATCTGTCACGGTTTTAGGCCACCCTTTTTAGGCGGTGCATCTCAATGAACAGATTATTCAGGAGAAGACGGCCGCGTTGGACAGAGAGGTTGATCCGACCGAATGTTGATCGGGTTTTTCTTCAGCACATCTAGCTGTCGTAGCTGTAAGCTCTGAAAAGGACAGCCAGAGCTGTGCCCTCCGCGGTGAGGTCCTGAGTCGCCCGGTCCACTCTGTGGTCCAGAGCTGCGCCCTCACGGTCACCTTGGTCAGATGAGAGCGCTGGTAAGTCGGGAGTCACGTGAGGGGATGCAAACACCCGCAACACGTGTAAACGCCCAGGAAATATGTCTGCAACGTAGTTACTTCGTACGCTGTGACCTCACTTGAAGAACTCGATGCGGTTTCCTTCAACAGCTCTCTCCCAGACAACATCGAATCCGCCAACATCGTATGATCCCTTGATGATGATGGCCAGCATCGAGGCGAACATGATGGCCATCTGAATGGTGTCCGTCCAAAGAACAGCCTTGATGCCTCCCTGCAGGGCAGCAGAAGACGAACGTGATAATGAATGAAGATTTTTCGCACACCACTACCTCAAACTTCATCAAATTTTTCGGTATTGTGATGCATATCACAAGATACACGGAACGAAAGTTACAGGCATATGCGCATGATCATTTTGTTGCATTTTCGCAGCATTTTTGGCCGAACTGAATTAATCGGTCGATACAAAGCGTATTTTCCTGTCAATAGACAACACAAATTGATATGGCGATAGCAAAGGTAACTTTTGCCGGTGCGCCAATATTTTGCATCAATTAATACCCCGACTACTTGTAAACTGGTCGCTACATCCATGCTCCAAAGCTCTTATCTGGCAGCCCTCACCAGAGCTGTGTAGAAGATGCAAACGAAGAAGATCAGACAGACGGACAGGTAGACATTGACACCGGTCACTGTGAAAAGAGCGCAAGGAAGTAAACATCTGCGGCTGTTCTGTCGTTAGCTACTGGTAACGGAGAACATAAAGGAGAGAATAGAGCGTGCGTACATTTGGTTGACGATATGATGCACAATGCGGACAAGATAGCACATTATGCACATGAGAAGCGAGGACACACAGGTGCATAATAGTGAGACCGCAACATGAGGAAGCGTTGGCTAGGAAGACCGAGAAACATTTCTTCACCTTGTGCCAGTGCAAGAGATGGTGCGTATACGACGATGGCCATATAGATGCTCTGAAGACAGAAAACAACCGCTGATGTCAGACGACCGAGTAGCCATGGCGCGCTCCTCAGCCGGGCGCGAAGTCCTGGTCAAGCTCTCATTTACAACCGCGGTGATCACGTACATGTATGCTCGTGTGGGCCCACACAGCAGCAACTTTGGAAAATACTTGAAGCACATGTGTTTGCATCCGCCCCGCCGAATTCCCTTCTCCTTGCAGGCGAAATCAGTGCGGTCAGCAGCACGAGACTCGCTCGACCGGCACCCTTTGCCTTGGGTCACGATGTCTGCTGCCGAAACCCGCAATCCACCGGTCGAGCGCGGTCGACGCCCACCATCCGACACGAAATCTGACCGGTACGGCATGACCATCACGCGACCCAGCCGTCCAGTGAAAACAGCGTCGACGAGCGACGCGTCTGCCGGGCTCGCTCACGAGCGTGCGCCAGCGCGGGCTCGGGCTGGCCGGTCGAGACGGTACATGTTTACACTCCGCCGTGTGCCGACGCGCCACTGAGAGCAGCGCTGGGCCAGCGCGTCCGGCGCCCGCGGCGTCCGACCGTTACCATCTGAATGCAGAAGAGACAGGCGCCGGTGACGCGGACCCTGCGGTGGAAGCGTCTCTCCAGATACTGCGAACGGGGACGACGGACATTAGCGGCGCTGCGTGGCGGCGATTCGACGGCGAGCCCCGTGCCCCCCGCCACCTGAACAGCGCGGCGGGCCACAGCGAGCACGGGGCTTAGTCAGTGTTGAGCAGCTCTGAGCCCTGGGCCCGCTGGAAGGCCGCGCCGTCGGGTACCACTTCCACAAACTGGGATAATCGACGGCGAGTCTGGCGCGGCTGCTCGCCAGCTGCTGTGCTTTCCGCCTGTGCTGCTTGCATATCGCATGTCACGCGCGGCTCTGATGGGACCGGATTAAGCCAAATCGTGCTGTGCTCATTGCTCGTCAGAAGGAGCACAATCAAACGATATGAATGGAAGAATAGAACTGATTTTGCTGGAGTAGAATCAAACATCATAGTGTGTTGATAACTGGTACTGAGCTTTTTGAGTCATGAACCGCTATAACACTAGATCATGCTGCTTCGGGTTCAAAGGGTACATACATCCGTAACATACAACAATACTCGATGCAGTGTTCGGCAACGGACGAGGAGATTAAACGAGTCACCGTTTGGACTTCGTGCCTGTTCTTTATCATCATAAAGAGGTATCTGATAAACCACGTATGCGTGTCTGTCTTCTGATGGGCGTCGTTGCTAAAGAAGGACATTCGGACATAGTGCTAGGACACAGTGTCGTCGTACGCATGCCTGGTGTGTGTTAGTATGAGCCCGTTTGCTACATGAATGCATAAGTTCACCCATTATCGACGCATCTTACTGAAGCATAGGAGCCCGTTCAAGTGCACTGGCGACGCGTTGAGCCTAACAACGATGGCAGAGCCCATGAATTCGTTGTCAGTGTTCTAGGAGTTCAATTAACACACCACTGAATGCCTTAGTCACATACTATCTAGCCGATCATCGTTTCTCTCGGAACGTTTCAACCCCGCACAGACTCGCCTCGTAGACCAGGCGACCAGGCGACCATGAATTCGTTGTTACTGTTCCAGGCGCTCAACTAAAACACCGCTGAATGCCACGGTCGCATACTCACTAACCGACCATCGTTTCTCTCGGAATATCTCAACCCCGCACAGACTCGCCTCGTAGACCGAGATCAGCTGGAGGTCGAAGAAAACAGGCATGTACAGGTAGGCGGCAGCCGGCGTCACGATCAGATAGGAGAAGGCGATGACCCAGTACTGGGTGCCGTACTGGTACACCTCGGCCGGCGTGCCCAGCAGCGTGATGGCTGACATGAAGCTGGAACGCAACAGGTGATGCATGAGCACAGCGAGCCTTCCTGTGAAATCAAGCACATTGCCACAATGGTCTTTGGGGAAAGGCCAGAGCTCTGCGAGCTGCTGTATGAGTTGTGCGAGCTCTGTGAGGTCTGCTTTTTCGTTTAAGTGAGAGTAATTGCACAATGCGGAAAATACACATGCCTGACTTTCAACACCATCGAAAAATGTCCTATCACACTGGATACGGTTCGAAGCAGCGGATTATATATATATATATATATATATATATATTTATACACACACACATATATATATATATATATATATATATATATATATGTCACGCTTCATGTCAGCGTGATGGCTGACATGAAGCTGGAACGCAACAGGTGATGCATGAGCACAGCGAGCCTTCCTGTGAAATCAAGCACATTGCCACAATGGTCTTTGGGGAAAGGCCAGAGCTCTGCGAGCTGCTGTATGAGTTGTGCGAGCTCTGTGAGGTCTGCTTTTTCGTTTAAGTGAGAGTAATTGCGCAATGCGGAAAATACACACGCCTGACTTTGAACACCATCGAAAAATGTCCTATCACACTGGCTACGGTTCGAAACAGCGGATTTATATATATATATATATATATATATATTTATACACACACACATATATATATATATATATATATATATATATATATATATATGTCACGCTTCATGTCAGCGTGATGGCTGACATGAAGCTGGAACGCAACAGGTGATGCATGAGCACAGCGAGCCTTCCTGTGAAATCAAGCACATTGCCACAATGGTCTTTGGGGAAAGGCCAGAGCTCTGCGAGCTGCTGTATGAGTTGTGCGAGCTCTGCGAAGTCTGCTTTTTCGTTTAAGTGAGAGTAATTGCACAATGCGGAAAATACACATGCCTGACTTTCAACACCATCGAAAAATGTCCTATCACACTGGATACGGTTCGAAGCAGCGGATTTATATATATATATATATATATATATATATATATATATATTTATACACACATATATATATATATATATATGTATATATATTTATACACACATATATAGCACACACACACACGCACACACACACACACACATATATATATATATATATATATATATATATATATATATATATATATATGTACATTTGTTTATATATGAATGCATATATATATATATATATATATATATATATATGTGTGTGTGTGTGTGTGTGTGTGTGTGTGTGTGTGTGTGTGTGTGTGTGTGTGTGTGTGTGTGTGTGTGTGTGTGTGTGCGTGTGTGTGTGTGTGCTTGTTTCCACGTGCGTGCATGCGTGCGTGCGTGCTGTGTGTGCCCGCCATATTGGAGAATCTACGCATTCATACGATTATGTGGCGATTTTCTTGTGTCTGTCTGAGGTAGCAATTTGAGGTCACAGACAACCACATGGCATGCAGCCCGTATCCCTGGGCCTCCTAGGAATTGGTCTAAAGCGCTGGGCATGACGGCCCGTAAACAAGATACGTGCCAGGGTAAGTTGATGTAAACGGGCCAGTGAAAACACACCGTCCATTTTGCGTTTTACGCCAGGGTCACTAGAACTTCGAAAGCCAGATATTGTTTGGCACTGTTGATTTAACACGAGAGGGTGGTGAAAAGCGGTCAGGTTCACCGGGTAGTACCACTTCCTAAAATATTTCCACCAAATTGAGGGCCGTAGGAACACCCCAAAAGGGACAAAGGCAAATCAACACCTTAATAAATTCATTTTTTTTACATTCACCACCGTGCGGTTTCCCTGGCTGGTTTACTACACTTGCTTTAAGCAGAAGTTTGCTTTAAGGGTTCATCTGCTAAGTTTAAGCCACAACATGAACACGATGGCTTTACCACAGTGTGACCATTCCGCCTTGAATCAAATTAAATTCCGCCTTAAATTCCGCCGACATCAAATGCCTCCAAGCCATGGTGATTTCAAGTGCAGGTGATTAATAGATGCTAGTAATGTTCACTCACATTTTGAATTTATAAATGAACTGAATGACAGCAATAACTCAAACCCCCCATTACGTCACTTCAACAATCAGGCAAATTATGCCTACGAGTTCGTAGCGTTACCACGGGAGGCGAGCCTCAAAGGTGGGCTTTCAATTGCAAGATTGCAGGTGTTCGAGGTCCGTTGTGGCGTAAAACTGCTTGTTGGGTTCTGAATGTTTTGCCCATTTAGTGACTCACAAAAATTAGAAATGTGTTTTGATAGTTCCAGTACCTTTAAGGTGTGATGGCGGCATTATTCCATTCGCTAGAAAAGGGGTGTTTGAGACACTTCTGAATATCTCCGAAACCAATTCAACCATAGGTGGGGAACACGCGAAAGAAGTGGAAAGGGAAAGTAACAAGCAACAAGCCAAGCGGCCGCGCACTGAGCAGCGGAACCGGGGCAGCCCTGCCCGGTCGCCTGCCCAGGCCCAGCCGCCTCCCGGCCGAGCTGCTCGGATGTCATTGACCTGGGCGAAGATGGCGGTAGGGTGCGGCCGCGACACGGCCGCTCGGTCTTGCGGAACTCCAGAACATCGGCAATACGAGCTTCGTGAACGCGTGGGTGTAATGTCTGAGCAACACCCGTGCGCTGCATGACTACATCCTTCGAGACGAGTACTTGGGAGAGCTCGACACGACCACCTCCGCCATGGAGCGTGCTTTCATCAGAGCATTTGTCACGCTAGTGTGGTACCTATGGAAGAACCCAGATGTGACCGACCGGGCGCTGACCATCTCCCCGTTGAAGGTCAAATTCCAGCAGCCTGCCGCCCGATTCACCGGTCATCAGCAGCAGGACGCACGAGAGTTCCTCATATACCTGATGGAGGGCTTGCGCGAGGACGTGAACCGTGTTGGAAACCAGCCCGAGCCCAAACCCACCCACTTTGATGGCAGCCTTAGTGCTAGTCAGAAACCGCTGGGGGCCTGCAAGCGTTTCCTGCTGCTGAAGAACTCGAGTGTTGTTGACCTGTTTGTCGGACAGCTCAAGTCCACGCTGCGGCGCACGGTTTGCGTCCACGCGTCCCTGACGCTTGACCCCTTCTGGGACCTGAGCCTACCGACCCCATCGATAGCGGGCCAGGTGCACTTGCAGGACTGCTTTGGCCTTTTTGCCAAGGAAGAGATGCTTGGTGGAGAAGGAAAACCGACGTGCTCCATGTGCTAGAAGGGTCAAAGGTGATCCAAAGCCTTCAAGATTCAGAGGTTCCCACGCATCCCTGTAGTGCACCTGAAGCGGTTCTTGCTGCAGCCGGATCACAACGGGCACAAGCTTTATGCAACTGAGGACTTCTCTGCCGGTGTTCTGGACCTGTCGCCATACTGTGCCGTTCCGAGAGGCTGGATTTACGAGCTGTCCGGCGTGGAGCACCATTCTGGTGTGGCGCACTCGGGCCACTACACGGCCCACTGCAACACCCCGATTTAGAAGTCTGGCACGAGTACAGCAACGCGAGAGTTCAGCCCACCCATATGCACCGCGCCAACAGCTGCGAAGCGTACAAGCTGTTCTTTTCTTAGCTGGCCAGTAGCTAATCTGGCGCCGGCCTAAACGCCAGCACTCAAAGGAGTTTGAGAGGGCTGGCCATCCTTTCGTTTTGCCGGCTAAATACTAGCCCTGTTAACTTAGGAAAATAAATGGTTGCGGTATAATCATGCAAACTCGTGAACGTATACGACAGAAAAGGCGTAGGCAGTCGACAACCCGTAGGCCAGTTTGGTACCCTAATGCCGGTGGTATCATGACGCATGTGTGTCAAAACACCACATCCATGATAGCGATTGTTGGATGTGCTGAGGAGGCAGGGCGATGCTGGATGTATTGTCAATCCCATGCCCTACGCTTCTTCAATCATTGGGCTAATTCTTAATCTATTCTAGTCGCAAGTGTGGGTTTTTTAGAAATGTGATTACTCTGAAGCATTACGCACCACCCTACGCTGAAAGGACAATGGTACATTCGGATCGTGCGTTTGATCCCCCAATGGATTTATTTTGTGCGTCTGAGTGCGTGTCTTCCGGTCTTGCTCCATGCCATCCACCATGGGAGAAAGGTAAGGCCACAAGTGCAAAACGTGTGCGTTGAAAACATGGATGCAAGCTAACCTGAGAGCCGAAAACAACCAAATTTACGCAAAAGCGCTTTACCCTTGTACCATTCTTCAACCGTGACAGATTTCCGCCAAAGCTCATTCGGCAGGGCTGGGCAGAAAATGGACATATCTTTCCGAAAAATAACCAGCCATTGACCGGCCTTCTCGGTGCCAAACCATTGACTGGAAGGAGGGGAGGGGGGGGGGGGGCAAATTCCAGCCCACCTCTCTTGCTTATCTCACGAACGGCAGATCCGAATTATAAAATTACCATGGCGATCGATAACGCCAAGGCGTATGAAGTCAGACCACAAAACAAACTTAACACTGCACGGACCGGGGAGAAGGAATGTACCCAGTTTTAATTAACTTCTGTGAGGAACACCTTGCTAGACCTGGAAAAGGCAAGGTAGAAAACTCTTTCAGATCAAATTCTCGTTCTTGTTAGTTCCTTTGACATCATCCCAGAATGAAGATTGCTTTTCCTGGATTCCTCGGCATTATGTCGGGCTAGATCTTGTCTCGTTGAATCCCTTGGTGTATTCTAGAGCCGATCTTGGCTTTCACTGGTTGAAACCACCATGTAGCCTTGTATCAGGCTGGATTGTTTTTTTGTTGTTTTTTTTTGGGGGGGGGGGGCGGTTTGCCAGCTTGTTATCAGGCAAGAGTTTGCGTGCTGCGGGATCTTTTGGCCTTGTCAGGATGAAAGCTGGTTCTCCATGGTTACCTTGGCTTGATTTCAGACTACTACCTGAGTTCTTCCTGCTTCTGGAACCAAGAACTAGGAACCCATTCTCGGGAAAACGGCATTGGAACAAGACAAATGTCAGATGTTATGTAAGAATAGCAGAGCGAATAGTTCTGCCAAGTACACGGAGCTACCATCCCAACATCTTTAGAGCAATGTGCTTCACATACCACTGATCATCTGTTGTGGCCGTCTGTTTTGAAGAATAATCTAGTCATCAGTGTGACCAAAACAGCAACGCCGACGCTTGACATTCAGTTGGTCGAAGTGTTAATCAACATTTGTTACCACTATGGGGCGATGAGGTCATTAAAAGGAAACAAAAATCCCGTGCCGTCGGCTGACCGGGTGGCACGACCAATACAGTAGCACAGGACCCCGGGGGAAGAACATTATCAAGACTAGTGCAGGACGGGCGTTACCAACCATGGACTCCAAAGCTTTCCCAGGCGATGGGATAGTGGGTGAGCGCTGTGGTCCTATTACCCTCATCGTCGACTAACTGCGGGACTTGGTGCAATGGCAAGGAGCTCTCACCTGGCGATGAGGGACATGGCGGCGGGCACGGTGCCCATCTGACGACCTCCCAGCAGGTAACCCGTGTTGTCTTTCATCTCGTGGCCCTTGCAGACGCCAAAGTAGACACCAATGCCCAGCGAGAGCAGGAGGAGCAGCCCGAACACGGCATAGTCAAGCGCCGAGAAGCGCCGCACCAGCTCGTCCACGTTGATGCCAAGCCTCTCCACCGTCGCGGCCGTGGCAGGTATCGACGACGCCATCTTGTTGGTACGGGGAAGGAAACAGAGGTGGATAGGAAGCCCACCACCTGCCCTGCGAGGTGAGACCGCGACGCTACATGTATATGAAAACTTAAGATTAATATGTAGACAGACGAGTTGACCAAGAATTATCTTTCATAGCAATTTTGGATCCGTCACATACATTGGGCAAAAAATCAAGCGGTCCAGAGGCCCGTTGAGCTTAGCTTCACTTGGTGCACATCAGTGCGTTTCATTAAGACTCAATAACTCGGTGTAAACCAAAGCCCATGTTCAGCTTAGGGAATCACCTCACATTTACGTGCTGTTACGGCGAATCGACCACCAATTCGGGTAACAGCAGCGCCGGAAATTTCCCGTTTTTAACTAGCACGACCGCACCAACATCCTACTCACGATAAGGATCGAATGAACTCACTAGACTGGAAAAAATTGATAACAATTTTGGCTATCTAACGTATTTACGACGGGTTCGAGCGACAACAATAGCACGTCCAGGAGACGAGCATTCTGCTCACCAGCGGCACGCTGATGATATCTCCGCGATCTCGACAGACCTGAAGGACGGCCCAGGCGACGCAGTCGCTCGGTTCGGCTCACTGCTTCAGCGAGGCCCGGCTCGGCCCAGACCCCGCCAGGTCTGCCGGCGGCCCCGCGGCTGGGCGCGGATCCCCGCGGCTCCTCTCGGACCCGCGAGCGGTCGGCACTGATGCAGCGGCACGGCGGAGCCCGGCCGGCCAGCCGCCGCGCCAGACGGGCGTTTGTTGCCGAGCACGTCGGCAGAGCAAAAACTAAATTTAAACTGCACCGAGGCCATCGCACTGCGCCACTGCACGGCTGATCGGCAATAGAGCGTTCGGTTTGGAGATAACAGCGCCCGTCGAGGCGTCGGCGGACGGAGTTATTCATCCATGCTGCCTGGGCGCATGGGCTTATCTGGGTGCCAGCACCGCGCATATCCAGTCGAACGCTTGCCTTGTACGTGCCCGTATGTTTGTGTAACGTCACAAATGCTTAGAAAATACTGAGATCGGGGCGTGTTTTTTAACATGGTCGTCCACGGCTTCTCAACAACTCGTTTGGCAAGTCGCTGTGTCGACACTGCTTGCGCCATGCTTTCCACCAAGTAAGCGTTGGTTAATGAGCAAATGCCCGTCAGGTGTACAGCTCTCTGCAGGATGTCGCCGACGATAACCTGTTGCCGGGATCAGCCGAGTCCGAAAGAAGAACAAGGAGTGCGCTTGCCTGCTGTACATCAATGCATGGATCACCTGTTGAAAATCGTCAGCCATTCCTTTTCACCCTCAAAATAAGTCGGCATCTACCTTTCCATATCACCAGTCCTGGTTTCGACCTCGCAGTTGCATCGAGCTCAGCGGCCGTGTTTCTCCCTCCCCCCCCCCCCCCCCGCCCCCCAGCTCTCACAGACATCCATGACGGGCGGAGCGGCGTCCGTATCAGGTTGTTGGCACGCCACCGCGCCTCCGAAGTGGATCCGTTGTCTCCGCGGCTACCGCCTCTGGGCGACCAGAGGTCGGCGGCAGCCGCGTCACGCGGTACGTTCCGTCCAGGTTGGACTTGACCCGGCATGTCATGCTCACCGTCCGTACGACGTGCGAGCGTCACACAGCCTGGTGCAACGGCAACGCATCACACGGCCTGGTGCAACGGCGACGCATCGCACGGCCTGGCGCAACGGCGACGCATCACACGACCTGGTGCAACGACAACGCATCACACGGTCTGGGGCAACGGCAACGCATCACACGGCCTGGTGAAACGGCAACGCATCACACGGCCTGGTGCAACGGCAAAGCATCACACGGCCTGGTGCAACGGCAAAGCATCACACGGTCTGGGGCAACGGCAACGCATCACACGGCCTGGTGCAACGGCGACGCATCGCACGGTCTGGGGCAACGGCAACGCATCACACGGCCTGGAGCAACGGAAACGGGGATGTCTGATGCGACTTATGATGCATCTGCATCTCCGGGAATTTCGCGTCGAGGGGAAGAATTGTCACTTTTAGCCCTCCAACCCGACATCACCTGGGACACCCTGACTCCAGCGAGTCACACGGGGAACGTTTTGGCCCCCCCCCCCCGCTCTGATCATGAATTGATCTCACAGGTCCGATTTCCTACCATGAATGTTTCTATTGTCGACCTGAGGTCACTCATTACGCCAAAGATCAGGCCAAAACGAAGTGTTAGATAAATTTACGACCACTTGTCATTTGTGCGTAAAAACAGTTTCAGCGCTAAAAGAGAGATATGCCCTGCTGCCATTGTCATTGTCAGCCAGGCTGGACAAGTCGAGCTATTGGAGACAAATGATCTTTGGCACCATTGCGTTATGAAGCTTTTAATCAACTATAATGCTATGGTAATGTTTATCAATGCCACGCATGCTTCGTGGTCGAAGTTTGCCCGCGATGTGAGCAATAAGGACATAGCTGTCAAAATGCTGGACTGTGGCATGACTATGACAAAGCGCATAGGCTCAAGGCTATGCCTGATGCAGATAGCAAAATTTCATGTTCGAACCGTGTTTATTACTACGGTAGACAAATTGCGAATGTAATTATTCACCTGCGGTGACCTAGCAGGTGTCCGGAGTGACCTGCATGCACCAGTCCGTGCATTTAAGCCGATGTGCCACGAGAAGCAGGAGCATCCTATATCCAGGAAAACCAAGAAAAACTATAGATCTATAAATTGAGTGCCCACCTTGGCATAAATGAAGACATTTCGACATTTTCTTGCAAGAACTGGCTCACCACATGGTGGTCTGATCCTCTTGTGAAGGCAATGAAAATTCCAAGTCGAATTGGCATTTGTTCGGAAGCTAGGCCGGGAAAAGGGAGGCAAAAATTTGCCCAGAAACTCGCACACTGATGAATTCCGATCAATGGGTAGACCGCGCGTCATATCACCCCTCATGCTTGGTTTGACCTATCGTCACAGTGTGCGCAATGCAGCTGTTCTGTGAGCATGAATATTGTAATTTGGCCTAGGATTCAGCTGCATGGGTCCTGTCCTGGCATGGCAACAACTTGCCGAGCAGGAAACGATGGCGATTCTCCCCTGTGTTCCAGGACGACTTGTAGGCATGCAAAGATGTCGATCCCCGAGCGACGGAGTCCATAATCTGGCAGCCCTGAAAGGAGCCACAAAATGAGCTCAGTGTTAGGCCAGACATGAAATCACCAGGTCCGCAAAACCACCTGACGACCGGCTATAAAAAGTTAACACAAAGCCGTCCGGACGGTGACACTGAATGAGCCCGCCAAGTATGTTCTTTGCTCTTATCTTACAGCATGTGACTGAAGTGAAAACAAAAAAAACTGAGAAAGCATCGGCTCAACGGTGGCATTAGCCGCGTCACGTCGTCTCCTAACTGCGCAAGTGCCGGCAGTCAGGCAGACAACTCCACTTACCACAAGCAAGGAACTGATACCGTTCTGAGAAACACCGTGCTCCGCGGCAGCTGGACCATCTCCCCACGACAACTTGTATTTCGTGAAACGTGACTCGTTCTATAGAACTTCGCCGGTCGGATTTAAGTATAACTACTGATGTCAAACGAACAATGGGATAGATCGGGCAAACGGTGGGAAAGCTACGGTTTTGGTTAAGGATATTTAAAACATAATGACGCAATGTCGGCTACATGTGTCAGTAAATGCTATACAGTCAAATGACCTAAACGCGACAAATCAAACTCCCATGTCGCTGTAGCGTCCCAGTTCATAGGTATCGAGTACTTACAGAGCTTGCTTACAACACTTACAGAGCTTGCTTACAACACTTACAGAGCTTGCTTACAGTACTTGCAGAGGTTACAGACTTTTCACAGCCTACACACTTTAAAAGGGAGTATCCTACCTTTCGGGCGCATTTCAAAGGCATATTCTAGTCAAACCTTAGGACTAGTTACGTCTAATAAAACACCGGGTAGTGCCACTGCAGCACCGTCAGGATATAATAAGCATCTCAATTTTAATTATTTTGAAGTCCAAATTATGCTGTCTAACGCTTTGTAAGAGCTTTACGCTTCTTCCGTGCAGTCACGACCACCGTCGTCATGAGAATTACCGTGCGCACCCCTTCTAGTGCGGTTAAAGCGAATGTTTCACATTTGGAGAAAATGAATCAAGGATTAGATATGATGGAACAAACTCAGTTATGACTATTGGTACACTTAAAAGACTTCTCTAGACAGCATAATTTTCTGTTTACTAAATATGCTCCTCAATGCGTCCTGTTTTGACTACGTGATCGTATCTTGCAAAATATTGATTTAACGCCGATTGATGCCCGTCATATCTGGAAATCGTGCTCACGAACGCCTGATATGAACGCTTCGACAATTCCTTTTGTGGCTTTGGTCGCTGCAAAGCTTAAGAAAAAGCAGAATTTGAATGGCATTATTATGACGTCATGAATACTAAGGTGACTTTGAAACATTTTCCTTGAAATACTCTCCCCATTTTCGTGGGCATGTAACTCAAAAACTAGATGGGCATAGGTCTTAAGAAGGGCAGGGTGGTGAACAGGGTAGGTTGGTCAAAAGTGATCAAGATGACTATTTCAGTTCAAAACCCCGTATAAATGTCAAAACAAGTTTGGAACTGTGCGATGTTAGATGTAAGACATTCACTTGATCAGACAGTCGCAAATCAAGCTGTAAAGGACACTGAAACATGAAATGTGAGTTGTTAGGTGTATTGGCGAGGAGCACTATGTCATAGATAAGACGGTAGTAACAGTTTTTTTCCTCAGGGAAAACCAGGACAATGGAGATCTAGATGCGTTGATATTGCGGCAACATGCCTTTATCGAAGCGAAGAAAAGCAGCGAATTAAAACTTAACTCACTTCTGCGTTTCGTTTCAACAAAGGCATAAGCCGAAGCATTAACGCATGCGTACATCTAGTATCCTGGGTATTTCCAAAGAATGAGGCAATTTTTCTGTCTTGTCTATGAAAAACGATATGTTCAGTGCTTTCAAACATTGCTACGATGTGCCTTGGTCATGAGCATTCAGAGAAAGAGCGTGCGTAACTGGCATAAAGGTTTCATGCCTTTTCTTTTTATTAGGAATGATCAACGAGGTTTTGGCTTGATCACATCGGCCTTACAACATTGACCACAACAGGCCGTGCAGCGATTTGAAATAAAAAGCACATCCTGCCACAACCGGATACCAAAAACTGCCTTCCTCCATAAACCTCACAAGGTTCCTTGCATTGGCTTGCTGACCTGGATCGAAGTCTCAGCGATTGTAAGTTTAGGGACGGGGGGGGGGGGGGGTGAGAGAGCAAGGGAACCAAAGCCTTTCATGGGCAAACAATGTCAACGTTCTCTCCTATTCTTCAGAATTGATTTGTATTTAGCCTACGTTTATGCTGTGTTTCACCTTCATGTCGATTTGTTTTGCCCATTGGTCGTCTTCCGCATTACACACTGAACAGCTTTGATTCATATTGTAAATGGCAGCATTATTCGCTACCATGCATAGCAGGCGTATGGAGATATTTGGGACATCATACAGCAGACTCTAGTATCTAAAGCTATTTAATGTCTGTTTGTAGCCTCGGTTCTTCAGAGTGCTTGCTTAGGGTGCCTTCGGCATAAGTTCGTGATGCTCAAGATGAATATGTCGCAGGCGTTTGCCGTCGTCCGTCATTACACAAAATTAGGTTAGGTGCCATATCATGCCGGCGTCTCATGCAATCTTCGTAAAATCACCACTATCACGTTTCCTGGCTTAAGCCTTCAGGCATAGCTTGAAACTCCTGCAGGGTCACGGGTGTTTTCCGCAGGCGCCACTTCTACGCTATTTGCCTGATGAGTACAATGCAGTTCAAGATAGATGTCTTAGGCGTGGGTGAAGTTCAGCATCTTAGGCAAAAGCTAGACGTTTCATATAATGTCTGCGCTTCATAATCATCATGATATATTATTTTTTATTAATTTTATGAACCTCAAAAAGATTAATTAGACCTCCCATACCATGTCTGACTAAACCGAGTATAGTTACTGTGATGTCAGCATTTTATTTGGTGCTCGGTTGCGTAATCAGCACCTATTGTTCGTTGTGCGTTCGCCTCACACGGCAGAGATGACTGCGGTATTCCGTTGGCCATGGTTGTTTAGATTAGAGCCTTTTCGACCAGAAAGATCAGTTTAGGCCTATAGGATGGAGGAAAATGGTTAACGGTGGGTCAGGCTTGCATGCGTCTGGGGGGCTAAACGCCGAAATTTGACACGCGCTCGGGTGGGGGTCAAATTGCCCCCCCCCCCCCGAAGGTTTTTCCGAGATGGTTTCCGAACAGCGAGGTGAAGCCGCGTCAAACTTTGATAGCTGTAGGCAATTGAATAGTGGATCATCTGACATCAAAAATTTGAATGTTCCTTGTAAGGTGACTGACCTATGGCAGGTCAAAGTCAGGCCATGGTCTCAGCGAAGGCAATTTCTAGGGAATCGTTCAGTCTGATCGCAGAACGAAGTGTTAGACGAAGCCATACATGTCTAAAATGATTTCTTAGACAACAAAACAACTGAATGAGAAAATTCCATTTACCTAGGGTCAGGTATGAAGGTCAGACTAGGGTCGAACCAACCTGTTTTATTACCCTAGAGCTTGATGTATGGGAAAGTTTCTGGTGTCCATTTAGAATTTATTGGTAACAGGAACCGCATTATACATCTTCCATATATTTCTTACAGGTCATAATAGGTCACTGACCTGAAATGGCCCAGGTCAGCATTTTGGCTTTAGGAGCATACTGCCTAATGTTGTCACAGTCGCTTATTCAAATATAAAACTTAATGCGGTCTTGTATGGTTTTGGTCACCATGACGTTCAAAAGGTCAAACTAGATCACGACCTTGACTGAGCATGTGACCCTTTGCTTAAAACAGTTATCTAGGTTCTAGGGCCCTGTGGAGACAAACCTGGAACTTGACCTTATTTGACCTTACTTGACCGGAAGGTCACAATCTAGAAACCTCAAACTTTGAACTAAGTAAGTTTACATGCAGATCAACACGCCCTGTGGTTTTGATGTCTCTAGCTCTCTTAGTTCCTGAGATCTCGGGGGGGTCAAATTGATCCCCCACCCGAGCGAAGGGTATGCAAACGACCACCCGGGCTCGTGTTAATACGCACATGTGCGCTCGTTACCCGGCCGGGGTCCTCCTTCCCACGGGGCCTCCCAGGCCACTCGTGATTGACGCATGCAGTCTGGCCCGAACAAGCCGGATGTCGTGAAGATGCATGATGAAGCAAGATGGAGGATAAGAGGGACGAATGGTCCGTCGGCCATGTGGTCCTCATCCATTTAAAGGACACAATCCACTCAGAGTAAGTCTCCAGGGGAGTCCCAGCACGTCCGAGCGTATGGCGACAGCCGCGGCGGCCAACAACGGCGATCAGAAAGGCCATTCAACGCCCTCATGGCGTTACGGTAGGCATTTTGTGAAAAGCTCTCGCTTCAGGGAAGCGTGCTTTCATTATGTGGGCGTTTGCAGCAGGGGAAAATAGTGCAGCACAGTGCACTGCGATTCTAGCGCAGCGGGCGCAATGTAAGCTCTTGAACGGTTATATTTTGACATTTACCAGCCAGGGTCAGGCCATGTTTTACAATGTTCACTGTGGAAGGAGATGCCTCCCCAAATACTCGAAATATCTCCCCAATCGAGGAATTTCGCTTCCCAATTGAAACTGATGCTAAAACGCATGACTTATTTTAGGATGCTGGGTAGTCTGCTAAATGGGAAGGAGGAGTTGGAACAGGTAAAATTGTGGGTCAGGGAAAAAATCAAGAGACATATAATATAGCGTAGCCAAATAAGCAGCCAGGATATCAGTTGCCTAAAAACATTTTGTGGATCAAGAGCGGACAAAGTGGTTTGTCTCTCTCACTCCCATCCTGGTCGCGGGCTTGTCTCAGCAGCATGAGATGCTTAAATACATCCGGAGACTTCCTCTCCACACACCCACATTCTCAAACGCTCTTACGCCTATGCCAGCGATCCAGGCGGTGAGCGGAACCAAGGCTCGAGCTCGAGCCGAGCCCAGGGACAGCTGTGATCCAGTTCAAGTTGAATGGCCCGTATTTCGGTACACGCCGAAAATTGACATAGCCGTCCAGTTTTGAACAGGCCTTTAAAAAGGCGCCGAGGCGATTGTCGTGAGCCTGATACTTTCAATTTAATCGTAACAAATGCTCAACGATTTTTGAACAAACAACGACAGAAGGGGTGTGGCGCCGACAGTGGACTTTACCTAGATGGTTTGCGAGGGCGTGTACAAGAAGGTCGCCGTTTCTACGGACTTCCGTTCTCACCGGGCAAGGTTTTAATGAAAAGCAGTGACCCGCTACCACGTCTGACATTTGGTTACCAGTCGGCATATTCTCGAACTGCAACGCAGCACCTGGGATGATCGGAAGCGTAAGCGTCTGATGCGGGCGCGTTGTCGTGCACGGCGCCAAGCGCCCTCCTTGTTTTCTGCCGGTGCTCGCGGTCAAACCGCCTCGGGGGCGTCACGAGAGTCACGCGCCCCGTACGCCTGCTGCGAGCGGCGTGGCTGGGAGCGGTTCGGCTCGCACCACCGCGCTCGCCCACACAGGCAGGGAGATAGCCGTACACTTGCCCCCCCCCCCCCCCCCCCACCACCGGCCCATATCAATCAGCTATAAGGGGATGCGCTTGCAATGGATCCGCTGCGAAATCAAGCCATCATGGATTCACAGATGGCAACTTTCCAATAGTTCAGAAGCGGTGTGGGCTCTTGGCACTCAAAACAGAATAAAAGTACTGACAGAGTACTACAAATTGAGCCTTGAGCTGCGCCTGTTTTCAACCAAGTACTGCATCATTCATCTTACCTGACTATCAAGTGTCACGTAAATCAGCAAGAAATATACGATGTGCTATTCACATTTCTCCAACTGTTTAGTTGAGTACAAATAGTGCGTTCTAAGAACTAGTGAGCTTTTTTTCGCTGGGGTTGACCTGTGCCATTTTTAGTATACTCCACGTCAGCAAAGTTTGACATGGAAAATTGTCATGATCACCTATTGTCATTTTAATCAGCAGGTCGGTACCGCGGATCCCGAGATATAAAAAGCCAATATGTTCCCTGCTTCCTTCCCATGGTGACCTGCGTCTACGAAAATACCTTAATAAACGCTGGCCGAGCACTTTTCCCCAAAAAGGCGTGATAGCAGAGTAACGTTAGCAGCGGGCCATGAAGGGTGTTTGCCAGACACTCATATGCATATACATATGTTTATCCCATGTGTATATGCCTTTGTTGTGAATTTTATGTCACGATACTTGGATAACGTGGGTTATTCTGCGCTTGGCCAGGAGGAAGTCGATTTGCCCCGATAGTTTTTCGAGAACAGCTCATAAACTAACCCTCGCAGCAATGCAAACTTTTCAGTAATTGTTTATCTATCAACTTGTCATTCTTTGTGCAAATTGGAAGCTTCGATCTGTCAAGGTCAGGGACGTAGGTCAGGTAAAATAGGTGAGCTCCTAATAACTTTGACCATGCATAACTCTCTTTCGCGGTATTGCCATTGCTCAAACCTGTTGGAGCAATAAAACATGATAGTACCTACAGTTTGGACATTTCAGACTTTTTTGAACAGGTGAGGCTAGTTACCTAAGATGAGCTCAATTTTCGCCATTCTTCGTAAATAATACACATTTGCAGGTACTCTGTGTAGTTTTGGTGTTTGTATATAAGGCAAAGGGTGCTACCTGACATGTGCAACTAGTATGTAACCACAGAGCGACATGCAAGTCATATAAGGTCACCCAAGATCAATGCCCTTTGCTATCCGTAGCGGATGGTCTAGATGAGCGAGTGCGACGCGTGTAGCTACCTCTGCATCGTGTCTGTGAAGCTAATGACGCATTACTTCATGTACCAACGTGTCTGTTATCAGTTTGTTACAAACACATTGTCAAACGTCCGAGGGGCTAAGCATGAAACATACAAAAGCTATGCGGTTTTGAACATCTGGATGTACAACACACACTTTCTGTCCACAGAAAGGTATTACACCGGTCACTTAGACACGGTTAGCACTTGATGTAGCACTTGATGATGTGTTAATCTGACCTAAGTTGACCTCAGCTGACGTCTATGGCGGTCTTAAATGACATTTTCATATTTGGGATACTGTTTCACTACAGCTGCATGTAATATACTGAACTTGACCAAAAGCACGTTGTGAGGAAAGCAAATAAGCCTTGTTCTTGTAGGCTACTGGCAGGGCAAATTTGAGCAATAACCTGACCTGGCAAGACCTGACCAAACAAAAATGGTCGGAATGGACTCCCACTAGCTTTAAGGTGTACTTTTCTGCTCTTAATACCCGTCTTGAGGTCTCAAGATATATTTCAATTGTATTTATTAGAACGACCTCTTTTTCTTTCGTGACCTCTGGTGACCACACATTTGACCTAAGGTCAAAAATGGAGTGTGCATTTTCTTGATTCGAACAGACCTTCACAACGGTATTTTTTGTCTCGTAAAGCATCTGGACGTTGGAGATACCAGGAGGGGAAGTCAGCTTCCCCGGCCGGCGCGGTTGTCCCGGACCACAGGCCGGGCGCAGGTTTTGTCCGTCGCGCCCGCTTAGTATGCATTCGCTCAAGACAATGTAGAACGACGTAAATGTGTCTTCGGGCGCATACCACATATATACACTAAATTCCCGTCACCTGGTTTCACTTGCAAACTTGTTGACGAGCAAAATCAGACACATGGGCATAGGGACATTCGCAGCCGAATGACTTCAAAAGTATCTAGAAACTAAGTCGGTTTGTAGATATAACTTCCGCGTAGAATGTTTCTAACCTAGCCGATTTACGCGTAAGCAAAGAAGAATGCATGGTAGTCAAAAATGGTCCCTTGAAAAAAGGTTGGGTCTTAGTGTTAGAAGGATGGGGATTTGGTCTTAGGGTTAGGGTGGTTGGGTCAGAAGCATACCCAAAGAACCCGGTGTTAGCGTTAGCTGAATATAATCAACGTAGAACCTACTAACGAGATGCCCTCCACCAAAGCCTGCATACGTCATAGTGAAAAATTGCCGTTCGTGTAGCCGAACCAAGATGCTGATTTTCTTTCTGTTCAAAGCAAAACAACGCACAATGTATGCTGGTAACCGTAGGGTGCTTTTAGACGTGAGTGATTGTATCTGTGTTCAAAGCGAGCACGAAGTGGTCATTAAACCATGACAGCACTATCACTCCATACTTTTAACAAAGCTGCTGTCTGCTTGAATGCTAACAGTAAGCCAAAATTCGCCGTCAGTACGCCAGCAAAAGCTCGCTCTCGAGGCGTGCAAAATATTATGCCCATTTATTTGAGAGCATATTTTGATCCAGGGCTTTTCAACTCATGCGCATACCTTACTTGCGACAAACCGCACTATTTTTCAAGGGTCCCTGACATGAAGACTAGTTCGATCCTGTGTGTTATCTCTTGGTAATCGGTTATGGGCACTTTCCGCTTAGGTCGGCCAGAATGTTCTGCCTGCAGGTGTTGACCATCAATGCGATGTACGTGGAACAAACTTCCCAGCAACATCCCCATACCATTAACGGGAGGCAGGGCTACTTCAGAAAACGAGGCAGATCCAAGGTATGCCTCTGTCGGCGGTGAGGGTAACGGTGATGGAATGGAACATCTGTCTAGCTGCCTCCAGACAACCACTAATCCGCCATAAGTCGACTGGTCATGCCGGTTTCTGCAGTTGGGAGCGTTCGAATGCAAACCTTTAAACAGAACACTTCGATTTGTTACTGATGGTCCGGCTGTCTGAGGCGTGCCATAATTATGATGTTTGCGGCCTTCTTGAACATGGCAGATGCACTACTGAGGAGAACTCTGGTCAACCTTTTGCGCGTCGTCCATCTGCAGCCGGATCAACTTCCAACGAGGCGACGTAATTGAAAGAGTTCCTCAAAGGGATGACGCAAGGAATGGTGCGACCACAACCCTGGAAAGGAAAAGGCATGCACTCTCGCAAACGAGGACACGAACACATTGATAACATTGTCGGTGTCGCCAAAGATTTGATAAGAGACCTAAACGGAAAGGACGACTGAATCGCAAGTTATCACACGCTTATTATGTAACGTATTTGGGACGCGAACATCAAGTTGTTGCTCACACCTAGACCCCAAAAGATATGCTTGGCAGCTGTGGCATATTGGTATGCATGTTTCGGTGTAAATAGTTTGTACTTTCGATTTATCTCTGTTCTTGGCATATATGGAACATGCATTTCGTCATCCAAATCACGATGATCTAACAGCTTATGCAATCCGTCATTCTAGCGGCAAATATGTGGATGCAAAGCTGTTAACATACGGTTCTTGACAGGATACCATGCTTCGTGTTTGCCCAACGGGAGGATGAAGAATAAAGTTAGTGATAGTTAGTGATAGAGCTGCCCAAGCGATCATCATTGGACATGAAAAATGCTGAAATGGTGCTGCTTTCAATCATAGTGAATATGAAAAATGTTCATTTAAAGAGGGAATGCCTGCCGAAATACAATATATTTTGCCGTCCATTGCATTTAATTGTAATTTTAGACTGAACTGAACAGTGTACCTTGCATTATGAATCCAGATGCACAGTCTCAAAGACGACCTTTTATTGAAAAGTGGGTATGGCCGCTACCATACACGCCATACCACGTTGAGCATGCGTACTGATATACGCGGCATCTATTAGGAAACATGAACGGCGGTTCGACAAGGAACGAAGCATAGTCCGTAAGTTTTGCCGCCGTCGTGTTATGTTAGACATATTTGGGCGGCAGGCCAAATAGCACAATTCCACAACTACGAGGCAACTTTCGATAATGAACTTGAAAATCTAATTTGTGTTTGGGTCCTTACATTACGCACGTGATTTAAATCAAAATGCGTAGGGTGTTCCTTTCTTATGTCAAGCGCGAATCTTGTTCTATATCACGCAAGCACAGCAGTGGCATGTGTCTGCGATCGTTGGCATTTAGGATGTGATCAGATATACAAGTCAGGACGGTTTCCCTGGGATGGTGTGGTGTTAAGACGTAGTGGTATGGACAGGAAAAAAATGCTTTTTTGAAGGGTAGCCGTAGAGCTCCTGATGGAGTGCACACTTCACGATTTTTTCTGACTGGACAACAGCTGGAGCAGGGAGTTAGAAGAACATGCAGCATCTTCAGGTGATAAGATGGATATGACAATGGAATGTCTCCTGGACTTAGGAACTTTAGATAAGGAAAAGCAGGAGCACTGATGGAACATTCAACCCAAAGAAAATCACGCGCAATTCCATGCATGCCAGTGGCTCAAATTGGAGGGCACAGGCACCACAGCGTGGTAGGCGGCAAGAAAGAATTGGCGACTCAAGCTGTGCGATCGCCTCGCCGGTCAAACGTGGTCTCACGCTGACAATAAGATGTGTGCAGCTGATTCGGCGTCACGTGTGGTATAGTCTTATGTTTGAATTTTCTGTTTCCAGCGCTGAGGCGATGTTCCTTCAAAGGACTTGGTGACAGTGCTCAGCTATGTGCCCCCGTGTGTCCCGCAGGTGCCAATGGCGGAGCGCGCTGCGCTAGTGAGCTCGTTGCAGCGTTGAGACTAGAGCACGTCAAGGATTGGATTTTCAGGATCCGGTCCAGTCCACTCCGGCTAGTCCAGAGTCCAATCCTCCCGCCAACCCGCTTTTCCCAGATCTTACAATCCATTCCGGTCCGGTCTGCATTACCAGCAAAAATGTATCAAATGAATCCGTGCCAATCCGCTTCTACGTTGAGGACTTTTCAAACACAAAGATAACAGCAAATTTATCCCAGCATCTTAAAGTGGAGAAGCTAAACAAAGTGGAGACTGTCCAAAAACTGCATGGTCGAAGGAATGGTACGGCTCTTTGCAGAAGTTAAGGTAATACGTCAAAAACCAAGGCCGTACCGTCCCTTTGACCATGCAGTTTTTAGACAGTCTCCACGTTTGAAAAGTCACTTATCGGAGTGTATCACAAAAGCGCTAAAACTTATATGTGGGAATCCAGTAACGCCGATAAGTGTCACAATGGGGTCGTGACACCGTTTAACGACTCCAATTACTCTCTTAATTGTTCTTAATAGAATTTAGAACAATCATCCCGAAACCCCCTCTAAACCATTCAATATATTTTACATTTTGTTATCGAATCCGATCATGCGCCACAATACTTTACTACTTTTGAGAACTTACGCTGAAAGTGATCATGGAAGGATGCCACGTGGTCTCCACGACAATGCATTTTGCCATATAGCCTCACCCGACACCAGTTTGTCACTTGATGCGGAACTGATGGCCCCTCCATAAGTTGGGAACGGCAGAAATGTTAAATGCATGCATGTTACAGACTTCACGCAGCAGGGTGATTATATGTACCAATACACTATCTTTAAGCCATTATGTTGAATGGACATAACATTGAACGACGCATCGTAGCTATATATTTGTCTACGCACCGCGACATTTTCCGCCAATTTGACTTAAGAAAGCAAGAGCACTAGCAGTGTGCAGAATTTCCTAAAGCATCGCCGTCACATATCGTAAATGTTTTATCCATGCCATGACCATAACCGCAATTTTCCTTGTCCGTACCCAAACCGAAAATCAGATTTTCCGATGGGCACAGATAGTGTAGAAATATATTAAAGACAAACGTTTACACACTTCCTTTACTGCACTCAATGCGGAAACGTAGAATTTCGAATTATCCATCTTTTACAGTTTGGCTGATGTCTCTAGATGCTCTGGATGCCGAGACATGATGCAAAACGTAAAAAACGGTCGAAAATAGCTGAATCCATGGACGTGCACATGCAGTATGTACCAAGTGATTGCCCTTTCGATTTGCTATCAATGCAGGCTTCTCCCGAATGTGTCCGTGCCCTCGGTGCTAGATGTGACACAAAGCGTGTAAACCCGTGGAGGAAAGCAAAAGCCATCTTCCTTGCTGGTGTGTGGCCGTCACGGGTAACGTGACATGCGCACTTGCGACACCATTGGATTTCTCGTTCAATGGCCTATCGCAGTATGCCAGTCTCGTGTTATTACGTGCCATAAGAGAGGAAATCCCGCGTAAAGCGCAAAAATCGACGAAGTCGGCAACATACATCATCATAGATTATGTGCACGTGTCACGTGCAGCATTATATTATACACGTTTGAGTGATTGCCCGTTAGATCGCCTATCGAAGCATGTCTGTCTCGACGTATTTTATTCCCTGGTTGCTGAGCTATCCCAAAAACGTGTCAACCCGTCAAAAGAGCAGACACGTTTGAATCCATATTTCAACGCGTTGGCGCCATGACATGTGATACGCATCACCATCCATCATCTCGCTCCTTCCATTCATCATCGACGCGCGCCAATCCCGAGAGTTTTCGTGCCATGGGTGCCGAGGTGTTGCACAAAACGTGCAAATCCGTGAAATAAAGGAAAATCCGTCTTTGAGCACGTGCTACCTGGTATGCGCGACCTTAGCATTTTGCATGGCGCATCTTTTCTTGCCACTCCCGTGTTTTTCCGATCCGCCGTTGACGGGATATCGGTGCGAGATGGCATACTCGGTCGGGGGCAGTCAATTACGGCAGCCAGTCACCTGATCACACGGCCAGTTAACCTTGAAGCAACCGCCGGCGTTGGCCGAGACGCCGTACGGAGCCGTTCTGTCGCAGCTTTTAGAGCCGTTATGCAACCCAATACTCTAGGCTCATTTCGGGGCAAACCATGGCGAAAATATGATCAACAAAAGGATGGTATGGAGGGAGAATGAACTGGCCAACACCTTAATGTAGTTTTCGACGCCAACTCATGAGTAGTTTTGACGATAGCGGCTTGCATTCGGCCCGATTTTTTAAAACTCGGCCGTTTGCAGCTTGTATCGCACCTTGTATTGCAACTTGTGTTGCAGCACAACGGTGCGTTGCACAAACTCGTGACGAGCACTGAAAGTGTAGCCAATTCAACTGTGAATCTTGGGAGACAACATTCACGCCCGTACCTGTACCGCGTACCGAGATATAACCCTAAATGCAAAAAAACCGTCAAAAACGGCCAATTCCATTTTCTCAACACGTGCGCACGTGACGCGTACCATGTGGGCCTTAAACCTATACCAGTCGGATGGTCCATTCTACTGTCTACTCGGGTGTGCAAGTTTTATGTCGCTGCGACCCTTGGCTATCGAGATATGGCTCTGGGAAACGAAGCGTGTCGGGCCGTCGGCCGGTCTTCGCAAAATTGGCATCGCCCTTGTTAAACCTACGGGGATTTTTGCGCCCTTTTTCGCTCACCCGCGCTCATTCTCGCGAAATGCAGAGTTTTGACTTGACTCAGACGCCCTCTGCTAACAGGCCTTGATCGTGTGAAAATTTGATTAAAAATTTCTTACCAGGTGAAATAAAGGAATAATTCCTTACGCTTGTAGGTGGTCCCAATGAAGTATTGGGCACACACACACACACACACACACACACACACACACACACACACACACACACACACACACACACACACACACACACACACACACACACACACACACACACACACACACACACACACACACACACACACACACACACACACACACACACGCACACACACACATTGCTACTCAAGTATAATATAGATAGATAGATAGCTAAATAGAAAAAAGTAGAAGAAGGCACAAATTCTGCATTCAACCCATTTCGTTACCTACTACATTTCTATACCCCTAGGTTTGCCCAGCCCGTGAAGGCCTTTTTTGAACTGCTTTGCTGACATCATCGTATTGGTTTTTTTCTGCTATCATTTAATGCTGTTGTCGCTCAAAAATCTGACAATGAACTCGTCCGCGGCTTATTTATCGTGGAAAATTTTGATACGGGTCAAGCAGTGGTGCACAATGCATGATACGCAAACATTCCAAATTTTTTGGCTGAGTAGATGATTGGCGCTTCTAGTTGCACATGG
Source organism: Pollicipes pollicipes (assembly GCF_011947565.3). Taxonomy (NCBI): domain Eukaryota; kingdom Metazoa; phylum Arthropoda; class Thecostraca; order Pollicipedomorpha; family Pollicipedidae; genus Pollicipes; species Pollicipes pollicipes. Next base: position 43,241,868 of record NW_023597034.1, on the reverse strand, counting down.
TTATCATTCCAAAATGACTGCTTGTGGATGCAAACAAACTCTTGCTAACGTTGAAGACGCTAAGAATATTCATGCATGCTGAATGGTGGTTTATCTGGCACCAGTGGAGCCCAGCGACACTTTGATCGCTGACGGATTGCATCATGACCTGGGGTCAGTGGCACACCCCGCAAACGGGGGCACGCGTACACAGCAGATCACAGTCTTGCGAAAGCCACGGCTTGTCTTTGCCGTGAGCAGCCTAAGACAATACATGCGCAGTCGTGAGCGCCGAATTTGATGAAGTATCTTGTAGAGGAGCATGCGTCAGAGAGTCACTGACCGTATAATTACAACCTATCAAAAGCCACATGAAATTACACAAAAGTTGCTGATTGGTCTGCTCTCAACTTTTAAGCACAATGGAAAAATAGTATGTCCGCAGCTTTTAATAATCCCGAAAAAACGAAAAAATCAAGTTCAAATTGCTTTTAGAACCCTGTATGTTATTATAAATGATATATACACACATGCATACAAATGTATATATATATATATATATATATATATATATATATATATATATATATATTGTGCATGCTTACGCTGACGGGGCGTCACTGAGCGGATCCAGTCCCAAATTGAACACGATGACACAGCCCTGCTGCCCCGGCCGCAGGCCACAGTTCACCAGGTCAGCTCGCACCGACACCGGGCCGTGGCTGCATATGTGCATGAATGACGGGGGGACATTATGTTAATTATTTTTCACTGGTGCGGCACGATGCGCAGTATTTTTGAAGGCATTGTTTATGATTTTAGAGTATTTCACGGCCTGAGTTTCTAATTGTCTTGTGCTTTGATGATCTGAAGTGCTTTATATCGTTAATCTGCTTCTCGTAGCTGACCTTGCTATGCTTTCTGCCTCGTCGCCCTCCCCAGCATACCGTAAATACATTGCAGAACGTGCTACATTGGCCGACTCATGTAGTTTGCTTGACAGCGCGTGGTCAGCTGGACACTGGAACGGCTTCTTGTGACAGTACAGCTATCTGCATGCCTTTGTCTCAGTCGAATTGTTTTGATGCCGTGACGGTGCAGTCCGGGTCGCCGAATGTCCTAATACACGCCTAAATAGATTCCCTTCGCGGGTGGGTGATGTACATGATACATGAATTACCCCATCTAACTATTGCGCTCCACAGAGCATGCCTAGCTGTACACAGAAACAGGTGTGCGCGCCAGTGCGATCGCAGGTTATTGGCGAAGTCAAAACGTGGTCCTGTTTAAACACGACCCGCCGCTGTCCAATGTCGCCCGGCGACATACCTGAAGATTCGCCGCGCGGAGCGCCGCCAGCACGACCTGGCGACTTCATACATGCGTGCCCATACTGAAACGATGCGACACGTTGCATCGTCGGCACCGGAGACTTTTGCAGTGACGCAAACGCTGGGGAAACACGACATCGTTTACAACACCTTTGTTGCATCTGCCTTCCTTATTTCTTTCAGAAGCGCCTTCGCTGACTTCACCCAAAAGCTACCCGCCAACTTATAAGTTGTAGGCATCAGAATACTATTCACTGCGCAGACTGTTGTTTACAAAAATAGCCCGACGTAGAAAGGTCAAACTTGAAGGTCAAATTTACAACAAAAAACTGCGCGAGATTAAAGTGTGCGCAGTGTGCACGTTCAGAAGCAGCAGCGACACGAGCAGAAACGACGCACCCTTGTGCGCAAGGCGAATGGCGTCGCAGTCGCCATAACCTTTAATAGTGACCTTAAGGGGTCAAAACTTCTTGACACGCCCTAGTTTATACGCTGATGAAGATCCCGATGCGTAAAACTCCAATATTGGTCGGTAACTTTTGTGTGGTATGGAGCTCCCCGTCAGCTGACATTAAATTTGAACTTGGAGGGTGACCGCGAGGTGCCAAGAGTTTTTGACGAACAAAAGTTTTTGTGCTTAATAATAATTCCTCAGATGGGGAAACGTTAATTGGTCGCCGAAGGTTTTCATAAATGTTTTCTAAACGGCGCGGCGCAACCACGACAAACTTTGTATAGCTATAGGCAATTGAAAAGGCGCTCTTTTGGTATAGAACATCCATGTTTCTTGACCGTTGACCTTACATCATCCATACAAACCTTGTACCTGATATTACAAGAACCTAGGTTGAAGTCAGACCTTTGGTAATATGTCCATGGCAGACTAAATCATGGCTATGGTCGTCAAGGAAGGCGTTTCCTAGGAAACCATTTAATATTTTGGGACAACTTATCGCTAGATGAAGTCAAACAACCCTGAGATGGTTTCGTAAACAATAAGACCATTGAAATTAGGATAATGATTAATTCTTTTGACCTCAAGCCAAGCATGGAGATCAAACTAGGCTAAAACCATACCATTATATTGCTTAAAATCTTTCGTTGTTGGGTAGTTTTTAAGGCCCATTTTGAACTCAGGGATTGCAAGGATAGCAAAAAAGTTCTCGTTTTCACTTCACGAAGGTCAAGAGAGGTCGCTGATATAAATTGATATCGATAAATATTTTGCTGCCAAGAGCATGGCGCCTATGGCTGATATTGGCGCCGATTGTAAATCCAGGAATAAAGATAAAACTGAAGATTTTTGGTTATTTTGCCTCAATAACCAAAATCTTCAGTTTTTTTCATTTAAGTTCAGGTTTTTAAAAAATTAAAAACCTGGCCGAGCACCAGCACCTGTGAAATCTTGATTACGGGAGGTATCAGATAAAGGCTGGCTGCTTGAAGAGATCTGAGAGCAGCTTCGGACATCAGTCAATAGTTTGAGCTTGCTTGACCTTTTGGATCCGAAGATCACAGACTAAGGACTTCAAAAACACTGGCAAAAGTGAGTTTATTTATATCTCTTCACGCTCTCGGGTGGCAGGAGAACAAGTTGATCCCTGAAGTTTTTGCAAAATAATCATCGAACGGCAAGACGTAGCCTCACCAAACTTTGCCTAGCTTAAGGCCATTGAACAGTCAGTCTTTGAGTATAACAAATTTAAATATACCGCGTAAGGCTGCTCACTTACAGTAGGTCAAAGTAAGGCCGTGGCTGCCAGCGAAGGTAATTTCTAGGGATTCGTTCAACCTGTTGCGACATCGGAGCGTTACACGGGGCCAAATATTTCGGAGATAGTCTCTTAGGCAATACAACAATTATTTTTTTTAGTTCGACAGATTCCAATGGCCTCGGGCAATGTGTGAAGGTCGGCCGAGGTCAAACGTCCTTTTTTTGCTGAAAAGCTTCCTTTACGGTGTAGGTTATGATGCTTATTCGAATTTCTTGGTAACAGAGACCGCAATATACATCTTTTATGGCCTTTTGAGATTAGAATTAGGTCATTAAAGAAAAGGGATGCAGGGAAAACTTTTCTGTTTAGAAGCGTACCGCCTTGTGTATTTCTAGATTTTTTTTCATTTCGATAATAGAAGCAATCTCATTTCTGGCCACCATGACCTTGTTAAGTTAAAAATGTCACTAACCTAAAAATAGCCCAGTGGATTTTAGTTTAGAACAGGCATCTATGTTCAAGGAGGTTGCATGAGGAGGTCTGGATTCACTTTCAACACCAATCTTTAGTTTGATCTCGCTTTCCCTTATTTCATTCTAACGTCATCATCTATAGACCTCAAATGTAGGCAAAAGTGAGCCCACATACGACCAACGCACTCTGTCAAGTCGGTGTCCCTAGCCTTCCTGGGTTTTTAGATCTCAGTGGGTCAAATTGACTCCGAAGGATGCTTGCTCGGCCACTCAGGCGCGCCTGAAAGCGTTTTCTGCGATCAGCAGCCACGCCAAGCATTGCTTTTTACATGAACCCTTAGGGTGTCACTATATCGCTCAACACATGCTGAATAACTCCATGTGCCAATGGAACGATCATGGAAATGACCGAGGGCTTTCAAGCTTGATTCTTTGCGCTGGCGCTGAGCGGCTAGAACAAGAAGAACGTCCCGGAGCCTTAGAGGTCAAAAAAGGTGGTGGCTGCCTACCACAAAACGCATTTCACCTGATCGGTCTCCCCGCAATGGCAACGGCTCGATAAGAGAGCGGAAGCAGGGTGTGAGATCTGCAGCTATCAGTTGTATATTCGATCACATTCTGCGCGCCAACACTTCATCGTGAGAGCTTCAGGCGTACAGACGCAGACTGCTGCTGCATCGTTATGATCCATCAATAATTTGCTACCCTGGGAACATTTAAGGAAAATTATTCGGCCCGTGTGCCAAAGCGGGCTCCATCGACTTGCAAGATCCATTTATTTTGACAACAATCACAAGAATGGGTCAGGTTGATCCCACACGGTGTATTTGACTGTTAGGACCTTTGCTGCGAAAATGTCAGTCCAGTGCGCATGCAATGCACCGGCTGTATTTTTACATGTCAATCATGCTGGTACACTGTCACATTTTCTATGCACAAATCTGGCGATCATCCCTATCCAGAAATTATTGGGTCGTCTCGAAGTTCATATTGCACATGGACACTTGCGCACACACGAGTACGGAGACGCCTGCGGGTTTCCCATGTCATCCACTATTTCAGCGCAACGTCAAACCAACGCTCGTCGCCCAGCTGACCATCCTTGGCCTCCTTGCATCAAGGTGCGAGCACACAGCGGGGCGTCGCACCGGGGCGTCACACAGCGGGGCGTCGCACCGGCGCCATCCGCCGGAAGTCCCGTCCGCGAGTCGTGAGACAGACGGAGCCTCCGAAAACGACCACTGAACAGCGTCACCCGCACAAAGGCTGCCTTAGCTCATGGACAGATGGGAGGTTGCCAGGTATGTTTACGCCTATTTGTACAGACATGCCCGATGGAAGTTTCTCGCTTTGCGACATGAGATCACTGCACCGACCATCGACTGTTCCGCGTTCATTGCGCGCCTCACAAAGCTGAAATTATATTTCAGCTGTGCCGCCCCTATCAGAGCGTCGGCACTGCTGACATCTGGTCCATTCCATCCCATGACTGATTCCTTTGCAGCGTTGCTGTAGTTGAGCTGCCTATGGATGCTGGACACTTCTTTGAACGCGCCTCGCACCAATTCCACCACGCTCTCTGCTGGGGCGATCAGCCGAAGGTGAATGACCAAGTCTACGAACGGCTTGACTGATAGAAAGCGCTTGCAGTCACTCTACATCGCCTTCAGCAGCGCCTGGTTACCGCAGCGAGCGTGCCTTTCGCCATGCAACGCGTCATAAGCACGGCTCAGGCAGCGTTCAGACCGCTCTACTGAGGAACACACCACTTTCCCGTTCACCACTCTTTTACGGCATTCGCCATCGGTCGAACCTGACCACATGACCGAGACGGGTGGTCAGAAACAAAGCGAATGGCTGCCACGGTCGCCGGAATACTCCCGTCTGCGGTTCCCTTGTGCGCTCCATCGGCACCGATCCCTTCTCTCCTCCACCTCGGGTTTCCCATGAGTGCTGTGTTGAAGGCCATAGCATGTTCCGTCTGCCGGACAACAGAAAAAAACATTTTGGGCAGTGGGCTTGCAGGTGTCATACGGCAGTCAATGATAATATTTCATGGGGAAATGACAAAATGTTTTGGCCTTACAGCATTTCGTTTTGCCCCTTTTTAATATAATTACCAGCCAAACAGTAGAGGTGGGATCTCGTGGTTAGGAGTGGGTGGGGTGGGGGTGGAGGGGGGGGGGGGGCAACTGCACGGGTAGACGCCGTTCATGGTGCCTGACCAGATCTATTATCCCGCCAATACCACGGTCACCCACTTCTTCCCTGTGGCTCACATGTGTGTGTGTGTTGATGTCGGGCGTGACGAAGTGACAACGTGCCGGGTCGTGCGCGTGACGTCATATGGCTCGTACGCTGACCAATGGGCCCCTCAGTACAAATTCGCTCCTGTGAGGGGACGGGACAGCGGCAGGCGGCGACGCATGACACCAGCGGCGGTACCGCGTGCGCACATCCACTTCCCCCTCCCGTAGCGGGTGATAACTGACGATACCGTGGAAGGCGCGCGACAGGCCGACAGTGTTACAATAACAAGGCCATATATCATAAACATCTGCTAAAAAACTTTAAAATATGCGCCATTGTAGCCAGAACTGAACAACAAGCACGCTTCGTAAGTTTTGTGTAACCACAAGACATGGACCTGTAAGTACGGTGCAAAGCAAAAGGTGTGATTTTCTGTAAAAAAAATATTTTGACCTGGCATGATGGGTTCAACTTTGTACCTAACAACAACAAAACTTGATCTTATCACAAGATTTCGTTGAGGCTTATCTTCTGGTGATTTCCACAGAGGTTTATCGCCATCATTTTGTAAACGCGAAGGGTCGCATCGACCCCCTCCCCGCTATCAGTCCGCGCAACGAAATACTGCACCTCAGGGCGAGGGTATATGCGAATGTATGCAACACCCACCTGAGAATAGATGCTGGAAGAGAGAAGCATCGTCCCCACCCCTACTATCAGTCCGCACTATAAAAAACTGCACCTCAGAGCGAGGGTATGTGTGGAGGTACGCAACACCCACCTGAGAAGAAATGCTAGAAGAGAGAAGCATCGTCCCACCCCTCGCTCCCCGTCCGCGCCATAAAGAATGCACCTCAGAGCGAAGGTATATGTGGAGGTATGCAGCACCCACCTGAGAAGGGATGCTGGAAGAGAGAAGCATCGTCCCACCCCTCGCTCCCCGTCCGCGCCATAAAGAATGCACCTCAGAGCGAAGGTATATGCGGAGGTATGCAGCACCCACCTGAGAAGGGATGCTGGAAGAGAGAAGTATCGTCCCACCCCTCGCTCCCCGTCCGCGCCATAAAGAATGCACCTCAGAGCGAAGGTATATGTGGAGGTATGCAGCACCCACCTGAGAAGGGATGCTGGAAGAGAGAAGCATCGTCCCACCCCTCGCTCCCCGTCCGCGCCATAAAGAATGCACCTCAGAGCGAAGGTATATGTGGAGGTATGCAGCACCCACCTGAGAAGGGATGCTGGAAGAGAGAAGCATCGTCCCACCCCTCGCTCCCTGTCCGCGCCATAAAGAATGCACCTCAGAGCGAAGGTATATGTGGAGGTATGCAGCACCCACCTGAGAAGGGATGCTGGAATGCTGTCTCATGTCCGGCCAGCTTTCTTCGAAGCTTGCTGTCTCAATAATCTCAGCAACGGCAGTGGTCTTGCGGTTTGCGGATGCAAATGAGGACCCCGTGCTGTGAAGAGCGGCGATTGTGTCGCTATAGTCGACTGTGCCGCCCATGGCAGCCGCCGGATGTTCTGCACGCTGGCGCTTCCCTTTCTGAGAAGAGCATATATGTCGTGCAGTGCTGCTAGTGTAACCAGGAACTGATCATCTGAGAGAGCAAGATTAGGGTCGTTTTTTGTTCACTGTCAACTTGAGATACCACAGATATGGGGGTCGGACAGGCTTGACGTATTGCGTTTTAAATGCCAATAATAAGGAGTGAGGTCAAGCTACTACAAACTTAAAAGCATGACAGTCACGCTGACATTTCAGCAGGACTGAACAATCCGAAAGACATAATGACGGTGCGCATGTCTTTGAGGGCAACACAATGCAATATCGTTGATGGCATATCTAAACATCGTTGTCTTGAACAAGCTCTGCACGTCCTGTGCAATACACACAAGACAAAAAAGACACCAATATTATTCAAGCATAAGTCTAGTATTACACGCCTTTCAGATGACGAAATTCTTGGCTTTACTCGTTGTTGGGCACAGAACCGGTGACTGTTTGAATTCATTTGCGCAGTACGTTCATCATGGGCCCCATGTTATCCCGGAACACGTTTATGACATCGGCAGCGTGCGCCACAAAGCACGGCTCGGACCAGAGATTCGGCCTGAGCACTGAACCACCATCGTTGATATCAGCGTTCAAGAGGTCCTCCAGACCCTTCCGGTGTGTGAAGCGTTTGGCAGTTCTTGACATCCGCTCGACTGTTTCACCAGCCCATGAACAAGTCCGTTCTTTTCGAGCATTTTCTTCTGCCAAGCTCATCGAGTGAGCACCGTCCCACACCGCTGGAATGCGCCTACCACCTCTCCTCCCGACGTCTTGATTGACCCTCAAACTTTCAGCCAACTTCTGTGTCACCAAGCAGCGGTGGTACTGTCCGTCGGCCGCGAATGCAGCCACCTTCCCGGGTGGTGTGACGCCAACCACTGACAGCGTCTCACGGACTTGGTTCGCGATGGAGTCGCCGTCGTGGTCCGTCACAACCGGGACTCCTGCAATCCGGCTTTGAATGGGGTGTTCAGCTGGGGCATCAGGCACAACTGTGTTCATGGCTATTATATTCATCGCTCGCCGACGCACCGTGACCTCGTCGGCGAAGACGGCGGCGCGTGGCTGGTTAAGGACGTGAGCCATCATCTTTTGGAGGACGAACTCGCTGAATGCATCCCGCATTTGGGTCATCACCATCGCCGACTGGCTCAAGTTGTTACGTTCACACCGTTGCTGTGATGGAGTGCCGCGAGCTCTTTAAACGTACCTTGGGGCGAGATCTGGCGAGCACATGGTAGCCGAGCCTCAGCACACGAACCGGAACGGCCCCAGCTCGGCCTCACGAGCGGTTTGAGCCGTAGCTCTCTCCTGGATTTCCCTCAACATCTTTTGATGGTGTGCCAGCTGGCGGTGTGTTCTCGTCTCCGCCTTGAGCCATCGGAACTAGGCAGGCGGGTTTTCCGTTGGAGAGAAATCCGTTCCAACGCAAAAATCGCACCGGAATACACCAGGAACAGATTTGAGGGACATGCTGCGATCGGTATCTGTGGCGTAAGCCTTGCAGTAAGGGACGTTTTTCGTCGCGCATGCAACCAGGTGCTCGTCTACAGCAGTTTGCCGGAACGTCATGGGTCTTCCTGGATGGGAGGGCAAACCGATCGCGGCTCTCCGTTCTCCCCATGCATTCTTTTATTCGGCTTCTCTACCACCTGCAGAATTTGGTCCGCAATCTGCCGAACATCTTCCATCTTGTGTTCAACTTCAAACACTCGTGCCATGATGCATGTCTCAACGCACATGCACAGGGTTGTACAGTTGCTGCCGAGGGTGGTCCTCCACAAGCTTTGGAGGATGACACAGTACCAGCTTCTGAAAAGCACGGCCGAGTACCAGCTTCGGGAGAGGATGGCTCATCGCCAGCTGATGATCATGATTATCCTCGCCCGCTTCCAAGCAGAATGGCCCGGGATCAGCTTCTACATTACATCCATCATCTTCTAGTCCAGGCCTCCATGCCAGCAAATTGGGGTGGGTTCTCTGGTTTAGACCTGAAACGGAGCATCCTTACATTATGTTTGGGAATTCAGTTGAAGGTAAGATACCAGCTGTGAACCATGGGAGGACCAATAAGCATCAAGTTGGCGACGGTTTACCTCTACCAACCGACCGATCATTGGTGGACGAGTCAGCTGAGCGGTCGACGAGTCACCGGAGCAGGGGCAAAGTCCCCTCCCCCCGTTACGTTACCAAGAAAAATGTTAGGTTAAGTTGTCAGCTCAATGATTTTATGGTAGGTCGAAGGGCAAATTTTCAAGAAAATCATATTTTTCAGCTTTACAACATCACACATATGAGGCCATACCTTCTGGCGACACGAGAGCGAGTCGGGAGTGTTTCTTGTTTACTTCGAGTATGACTGCGCATATCTCTGTGAGTTTTGAGCATGAATTTACATTATACGGCTTCGTTAATGCAGCAATGTCGGCACGCCGCGCGCATTTCACGGCATCGTCGGCACGCCGCGCGCGCTCCGCGGCATCGTCGGTTGCCGCCCGCCATCCGTCCCGGCCGCAGATCGCTGCGCGGTGTTCCTCAAAAACCGACGCTGCTCCGAAATCAGATGAGATAGACAATTTTTTGCAAAACTCGCGCAATGGATGCCCCATGAGGCGTTGAGAATTTGGGTGCGATTGCACAGCATGCCGGAGATGTGCTATCAAAAGACTTTAGGGTACGCCCGGCTACCAAGGCGAGGGTTAAAGGGAACGTTTCACGCCTGAAGACGCCGAAGCAAGCATCGAATTTGATGAATCAAGCTCACTTATAACTTTTGGAATACTTTTTAAGTGGAAAAGACTGCTCTAGGCAGTAGCAAATATATGTTTAGTAAATACGCCCCCTCAACGCGTCATGATTTGATTACTTCATTGTACTTTGCAAAACATTGATAAAGCGCCAGTTGGACGGTCGTTATATCTGAAAATCGCGCTCACAAACGCCAGATATAAACGCTCCGACAATTATACTTTTCTTGGCTTTGATCGCCCCATGGTTTATGGAATAACAGGATTTAAATGACGTCATTATCTCACCATTAATGCCACGGTGACATTGAAACACGCTCCCCAATATACCTTTCACCATTTTCGCGGGCGCGTAGCTTAGAAACTAGCGGGATGTAAGTATTAAGAAAGGCGGGATTGTGAACAGCATCGAAAGGTCTTCCAGATGGCCATTTCAGTTCAAAACACCACATAAATGTGGAACACTCTCTTTAAACAACGAAATGAACGAATTACGTACGTTGCCCTATTACGGTAGTGACATTATTTGTAATTGAGGTGTTCAGCGAAGGCAAAACCCCTACTGTCACTACATATTGCATAACGCTGTCGTTGTCGTTGTATACCAACGCTGTCATTGCACATTGTATGACGCTTGGCTGCGATTGCGCCCGGTGAGTGGATGTATACTGTGTGTGAATATCATTCTGCCATTATTGTTATGGAATGGTACTGTGTGGGAAAATAAGGCATGGTGTGCTGAAACAGGGGTATACAGATCGTAAAATATCGTGGGTTTTTATCCCTGCATTTTTTTGCTCGCAGGCGTTATCTTCAATCGCAAACGAACAATTGCTTAGCAGCGAGAGAAATTCAACATCACGCCCCGTCTCTAATCATGGATTGCTCAGCAGGCACCCTTGTAGAATTAGGGATGTCTTACCTACATACCTATAACCAGTGACCTTACTTGCCAGCCAAAGCTGCCGCTTGCATCCAGCGCTAAAACTAGAGTTTTTGCAGTCGAACAGGCAGACTGACGTGTTTAACCCTCACGTACCTTTTGAGATTTCTATGCTCGCCATTGAAGCTGCACGCCTCGTAGCCACATCACACATTGTGACGAGAAAAAGCAAACGATTTGTTTCTGGCGACCACAGCAAGTCCACAGAATATGGCCTTTCATCAATTATTTACTCCCCGTCTTCTCGTGAGCACTTTGCAATAACGCACCCGGCTCTATAACAAACTAGCAATGCCCAAGGCCGCAATGGCGCATTTCAAAGCAATAATACACCGCTCTCACAAAGAAAAAGTCATACACCAAGGTCGGAATGACGTCATTAGTTTTGAATGCTTTTTCTACGCCATGTTTTGTTTCAACAGGATCATAACTGTTGATGGTATGTTACTAATTTGTTTTTATAAAAGTAGTTTAGTTAACATTTAGTGTTTGCAAACTGATCTCTACGATTGCATCACGTAATGTAAAGCTCAAACCAGGGACGGTCAAATTTTTACGTTTAAGAGACAGCAAATTGAGGGCAAAGAGCATATTACAAACTTAGCTAAACTTACCCTTTGAACAAACAGGAGACAGCAAGTGCGCCCACAAAGCTCCCACAAGTCTCCCCAAACGGCAAGTTAGATGAAGGTCTAAGCCATTAAAACGCATGTTTCTGCTTATTACTGAAGGTGATGCATATCATCGCACTAGAATTATCGTTTTACAAACTGAATGTCAAATAAAAAGACTGGAAGCAAGAGGGCGTTCTGTAGCTGTTCATGAACACTTCACGTCCAAAAGGAGTTTTTCACGCTCGTGGGCGACTGGACAGTTTTTTAGTTCTGCGCAGCCGAAAAGATCTCCCGTGATTTTTTCGTAACATATGGCTTTCTGCAGAGGTAAATCAGAGGCCTGCATAGTCTGAACGCTATTGAGAGTTTTACTATTTTTCCCTGCAGGGTGTAGAGCTGAATTGACCCCGCATGGGAAAATGGTACACTAGGATGGAAAAATGATACACTAAAATGGGAAAATGGTAAAATGGAAAAATGGTACACTAGGCTTCACATGCCAGTTAGCGTCTACCAAATCCATCTTCAAACAAGGCGGTCATGGTCATATCCACCCACTATCCGTTTTTAGTTAGTCTTACCCATATTGACCAATCCACTTGCCATACGCCTAGGCTTCATCATGATATATCCGTAATTTCATCGGGCAGTAAGAGGGATTTCAACCCGTCTTCTTGTGGTTATCATGTAAATGTCATATGAACGCAGCCCAGCATGATACAACAGCATACACGACAATATCCTGTAATAGGTTTTGAGGAACGTATTGCATAATTCCTTAAGTTCCCATTCGTGCCCTCATTCCTGCAAACCAGAATTCCCAAATCAAACCAAACTCATCATACACAAATGTCCATGATCTAATGCGACCCATGAAACCCAACGCAAGGCACGGTTACAGACTTACGCTGTGTAAAGACCGAGTCTACGTCGCGGCATAAAGACACGCACACACGCAGCTGATACGGAGTCCAGTTTGACGCTGGGAACGGAGATATACTGGCTCTGGCGCTGGGCGAAGGCAACAAACTGCATCCCGGGCGGATTAGCCGCGGCCCGGGGCGGCAGACGGCACTCGCGGCGGGCGCGCGGACGGGTTTTCAACAGGGTCAACCGGCAAGGACGGCTGTGATAGGGCTGCGGTCGGCCTCCACCAGTATAAAAGCCGCTCCCCGCTCCCAAAGGACACCATTCGGACAGCAGACTCAAGATGAAGCTCGTAAGTGGTCGGTCTGGCTCTGCTAATGGCAGACTCTGGTGTCCCGTCAGTGACAGTGCCGTGAATGGGAGCAGTTGGAACAGGCCGAGTGTTTCAAGTCCAGAGTGAGGAGGGCCTGAACCTGCTCGGGGGCAGGATTCTCGTTGCATCGAGTCGCAAGAGCATTTGTTAGGCCTTTTCACTCTTTTTTAGCAAAAGTGCGCCGCGGCGGGAAACGTTGCAGGGTTATGGAAGTTCATGCCATTTTCCGCACGTTTTTCAATTTGTATTGCAGCTGCCAGTGCACGAGCGGTAACATGGCAGTGCATGCTGTTGACGGTCGTTCTGTTTGTGCGCACAGCTGATCGTCCTGTGCCTCGCCGCTGTGGCCCTGGCCCGGCCCCAGGATGAGAGGAACGCCGAGATCATCACCTACGAAAACGAGCTGAGGGAGGACCAGTCCTACGACTTCAAGTACGTTAGCATCTTGGACTAATCAACTTAAGGCTGCTTTTGTTGATTTGATTCTCTTGAGAGGAATTCTTTGTGAGCGGAGCGCTGAATGAATTAACTTGACAGGTTTTCTCCAAGCTCCACGGCACTTATTCGGGACAAGCACTAAAACGAAATTAGAGTCGTAACAAAAGCATCATGGCAGTTGGATTGAGGATTAATCTTACCATAGCATAGCAATTTTACTTCATGGGGCATACTAAGCATAATTGCATTTACACCTCTGAGGTAATAGGCGAGTCCTACAGATCTGAAATGCCGCAATGCATGTAACACTGGATGTTTCCCACCCATAGCCTGGAAACCACCAACGGCATTATCCGCGAGGAGTCCGGCATCTCGTACCCGGGTGCCGAGCCGGAGACCGGCAGCTACACCCAGTCGGGCAGCTTCGAGCACCCCCACCCGGACGGCTCGGTCACCTACCTGACCTTCATCGCCGACGAGAACGGCTACCGGCCCGAGGGTGATGCCATCCCCGTGTTCACCGGACGCGTCGACATCCAGGACGTCTAGAGGAGCCTAGTCCGTGTGCTGTCCACTGAAGGTCATCTGGATGCGGTGGCGGGGAAGGACACCGTCCTCGCCAGCAGCACAACAAAGGCAGGGGTGACACTTGGTCCCCAGAGTCTCTCAGATGGCCATCAGGACGATGGGCAGCGGGAGCCTGCTCTTGCCCTCTGTGCAAGGATTTCTGGTGGGCATTTCATACAACTTGCATTGTGCTATGCCATTATCATTTTTCGTCCCTGTAAGGCCTGTGGACTTTCAGCCTGCTGTCCTTTCGATGGTCGCGATGAACGACTTGGATGGATCGGTATCTTACTTCTTACTACCTTCGCGTTCACAAGTGTGAACAGTGAGCATTTTTCTGTATGCTCCGTTTCTACTTCTCGTTTGTATACACAAAATACAACAGATTGTCTCCTGTACTGCGTCTGACCTAAGGAAACTTTAGAATCTCATCGGGGCAAAGCCACGAAATCCATAATGAGGGGCCGATGAGCGCTTTGTGCAAAAAACCTCAACAGGCCGTGGCGTATTTTGCAACGGGCTCGAATGATAATGGTAACGTTCAGAGCCGTGGGGAGAGGAGAAAGCGTGGGGAGGGTATCACCTCTTCGAGTGACACCTTGCTGCACCTTGACTGACGCCGAGTACTGCATCACCCGTACATGAACATGAACATCGCTTTGGTTGGTTAAATCTTTGGAAAATGTTGGCAGGGGCTAGTTTCTCCACTTCGCTAATACCCTCAAGGGAAGGAAATTATTTCACTGTCAAGGTGCGCGTTGTTAGCATGAAAGCATGCTGTTAGTTGAGAAAGTAACACTATGAACCAACGGACACAGTTGCAAATTAACAGCTGCAAAAACACCCACAAAGCGTGCAAAGGTTCATTGGTGCATGGGCCTCCGGCCAAGCCGGCAAACAGCAAATTCCAACCGGCACCCATGGAATGAAACTCATGCGACTGTCACTGAAATACTGCAGTGACTGTTAGGCACACGCCCGATGCATTCACAGCTCTGCGTATCACACTCTCGCTTTCCGATTAAAAATCAACAAATTTCGTGTTTGAAATATTGGCCTCTAAATGCCCCGAGCTCCGAGAAAACCCGTTTTTTTTCGTAACCAGCGCCAGTTCTCAGATGAGATCATTAAGGGGTAACTTACCAGTTTATTTTTGTTATTTTTACCAGCAATATTTTTTGGCTTAGCTTACTACAGAGATTCCAAAACGCATACCATGAAAATTATATGGGTGCTGTCTCCCGTAGCTGCGCGTTTTGATATAAAGAGTCTGCCATCAGATTTGTCGTTGCACCCCTTGCAATCTATTCTTCGCTCAAGTTGAGCAGTCCTTTCACCATTCTCAATGTCTACAGGATGAATGCAGTGATGAATTGTTTCTGCTCTGGCTCACCCTGTTTGCTCGCGGCGAATGAATGAACCAAAACTAAATTGAATACCGCTGTTTGCCGACTCACAAATAGCGCGTGCGAAAGGTCGTTCTAATTTTTTTTTAAATCGGCGGCAGCGACTGGCCGGTCGAGCCTTGACACTTGACAGTCCGTTGTCGCGAAAAGCGAAGTCGTAGCCCTTTGGTTAAAGGTTAGGTTTGCACGGAATCGTGCACGGAATGGCGAAAAGATGGGCGGTAAATATAGGCGATGAATCGGCGTATGCTGTGACGCTATCTATCGTGAAGACGACAACGATTAAGAAACAGCACATTGCTTTCGACACTGCCATTTCAAATCCTGTCATTCTCGGATTGTCCGATTATGACTGGCGTAACCGTGTGTCGTACAAACTCGTGTTAGCCACGTTAAATGTAGACAGTTTACTGGTCGACGCTTTTCATTTGAATTTACACCTTCACCTTCTCTGGCTGCCATGTTGTGCCACAAACTGAAAGCTGTCGAAAAAGAGTGAACCCATCTGGTCCGTTTCTGTGCTCGTGATACGTAAGACGACGTGACTTCTCATATTTTGACTTCCCATATTTTGCTGAAGGTACCAGTTTTGTGTCGCCACGACCGTTCATTGCCGAGATGTGGCTTTGGTTTCGAACGGCTGCTCGTCTGTTCCCCGCGGGGCCACATTTCCATTTAAAACCAACGGACCTGAAAACAACGGCACTTTCGGGCCATGAACCGCACTTGCTCGCAAGTTACATAAGGAAAATCGCCTCGTGTGTATCCCGTGCAGATTTAAGTGCCGTGTCGCTCGCCGAAGACCTCCAGACGGATCAACGTAAAAAGACGACAAACAGACAGACAGATAGAAAGGCAGATACACAGAGACGCCTTCCTCAGACAGAACATAGACAGGTGTGTACCGTCCGTTTCACCGGGCGAGTTTTGGACTGACGGTTGCTTTGGCACTTCCCAACCAGCCAGTTCATTGTTGCATTTTTATCGCTGGGGACGGTGCTGGGAAACTATCCATCAGGCATAGCGCGCTGAAGCGCCGGCTGCAAAAACTCGTCCCACCACCGACTTAACAATGACGCGTCCACTGCCTGCACGGCCAGATAGCCCACTACGCCGAGGTCAGGGACGATCTGCTGCGCAAATGATCAACTGGTTATTCGGCTGGGAAGAACGAACTAAGGAACATTGGATTGGGATTATGGGTTCAGAGTCCTTATGTTGACAGCTGTCGACCTTCAATATACTTGTGGGTACTGGTCTATCAACGCTATTCAGCAAACATAGGTTATATTTTTAATGTCCAACATTGCAAGAAGTGCATATAATCACGGGTCATGCATATCATGACTCGGGGTTGGGATAAATTTGCGCCAAAAATACACACAAAACGATTCGGGATTAAAAAAGTATCTTTTTTAAAGCCGTAGGGAAATTGGCTTTGTTGCCTGGACTTAAAGAATGGAAAAGCATGGCACACTTTGACAGTGACACTTAACAGTCAATAGCAAAGCTTATTCTGGCACCCAATGTAGACATTTTGGGAAGCAATGTAAGGTAGATTTCATCAAGATAAATCAAACGCCGTTAAAGGGAACATTCCACATCTCTGTAGAGTTTTGAACTGCAATAGTCCCCTTGAAGATCATCATGTGCAGATCACAAGCCTGCTCTTCGTAAGACCTTAACCATTCTAGTTTATGAGCCACACTTACGCAAAAATGTGCAGGCTTTTTTCGGGGATAGATTTCAAGGTCACCAAAACATGACGTTATGATAACGTCATTCAAATGTTGTCATTCCATTTGCCATTCGCCGATCCAGGCCAAGAAAGATATAGGTGTCTAGTCATTTATATATGGCGTTTTTGAGCAATATTATCCAGATACACCGGCCGTCAATTGACTCTCGATCAAACTTGTGCAAGGTACGATTGCGTAATTTAACAATAACGTATTGAAGAGGATATTCACTAAACAGAGAAATCGTGTTGTCTACAGCAGCATTTCTACTTATTGCACCAATATTTATAAGTGAGCCTATTTCATCACATCTGATGCTTACTTCAGCATCTTAACACGCGCCCGGGTGACCGGCTGGAGGCCCTTCGAGTGAGGGGTCAATTTGATGCCCCCTGAGATCTCAGCAACTAAAAAAGCTAGAGACACCAAATTCACAGGGTGTGTTGACCTGTACGCAAGCTCACTTAGATAAGAAATTGAGGTTCCCAGGTTATGACCTTCGGGTCAAACACAGTCAAACAGGGTAGAACTCCAGGGATCCAAAAAGCCCTTAGAACCTAGATAACTGTTCTAAACAAAAGGTCGCATGCTCATCTGAGGTAAAGACCTTGTTTAACCTTTTGAAGATTATAGTGACAAAATCATGCATGACTGCTCTGAGTTTTGCATTTGGATGAGTGACGAAGACTACGCTAGGCAGCATGTTCCTAAAAATAAAATCTTGACTTGGGTTATTCTAGGTCAGTGATCTATTCTGACCTTTAAGAAATCTATGGAAGATGAATAATACGGTTCCCGTTATCAACAAACTCGAAATGAGCGCCGGAAACCATCTCTTACAGCAAGCCTTAGAGTAATAAGAAAGGTTGGTTTTGATCTTGGCCTGATCTTCATACCTGACCCTATGTCAATTTAATTCGTTCCACTCGTTGTGTTGCTTAAGAAAGTATTTCAGAGATGTGTGGCTTCGTCTAACACTCCGTTGTTGGACCAGATTGAATGATTCCCTAGAAATTGCCTTCACTGAAACCATGGTCTGACTTCGACCTGCCATAGGTCAGCGACCAGCCCTCGGGGGTCATTTTGACCACCACCCGATCGCGTGTCAAAATATGGAACATTACCTTTAAGCATTCCATGATCAGCCTCTCATTGATTATTTTCTTTCGTTTGGATCTGAAGCTTATATTTGGTTGCCTGACATGTTTTGTTCGCATGGAAAGCGATTATTTAACACGCGCTTGGGTGGGGAGTCAAACTGACCCCGGACCTCCCCCCCCCCCCCCGCTCAGGTTTCTCTAGAATTATTTCCGAATGGCGCGACGTAACCGCACCAAACTCTGCATGAATGTAGACAATTGAATAGCGGATCTTTCGGTATAAAAATGAAATGCACCTTGAGGATCGTTGACCTGCGGCAGGTCAAAAGCAGGCCTTGGCTGTCAGCGAACCCATTTTTAGAGGACGCGTATGCAATCGCAATCTGCAGACGCAATCTGACGCATTAACGGAGAGTGAGACGAAGCCATACACCTCTGAGATAGCTTTTTAGGCAGCACACTAAATAGTTTCAGAATTACAACAAATTATTTTGCCCTGGGGTCCGGTATAAAGGTCAGATTGAGGTCAAAGCTTTGCTGCTTTTTAATCAACAGCTCGCTTTTTTCCGAGATTTCAGAAGGAGGGAGGTTGAATTCCCCCCCCCCCCCCCCTCTCCCAAGCAGATGGTATTCAACCAGGCAACCGGGCGCACATTAATCAATTCTTATTCCGACGCCTGGTGTCTCATCGTTATTTATGTATTTAGTGCTGCGCATTGCGCATAGAATACTTAAAAGATGAAAACCATTCGCAAATTGCGGATTTATAACCTGGTCGGAAAAAACGGATTATAAATGCTAACCAAAACACAGATAAGGACCTAGAATGGGTTTCCAAATTTACCAGCTATAACGTGTAAAACGGAATGAAAATCAATAAAATTGAAATTACCAGCGAACTGCTCATGCACACACAGCTTACATAGTAGATAATTCATCATTTAAACAGCCTAAAAAGATAAAGTCATTTAATGAGTGACGTGAACGCTGTTTTAAAGAAACAATGTCTTAACTCCTTCCCAGGTAACTTAAGGGCCTAATAATGTATCAATCGGCATTATCACAATATAAGCCCTGTTTGCTCTTATTTTGTCGGCTTTCCTATTCAACTCATCTGGATGAGATAAGAGCATTACCCCTAGTCCTCGGGGGAAACCGGAAGAATAGAGATATAGTTGCATTGGGTTAAACCCAACCACATCTCCATTCCCCTGGTTTTCTCCGAAGAATAAGGCTAATACTATTGTCTTATCTATGTGAATAATGTTTCTCGCTAAGCCACTGAACAACTTACGTAATTTTAACTCATCTGGGTGAAATCGCACTATGGTGTCAAAACTGGCCTTTAGCGCCAGAGTTTTAAGATTCAATTTCCTGCCTGAAAAAGATGAACCCGGGGCAACACTGTAGTTTCTGTTCACCCAGTCAGCCAGCTTAATATGCAATATGAATAACACCAGCTCCAAATTGAGCATTGTTCTTAAACGGATCCATTTCAAATGTCTGCCAGATTAAAGATGTTACATCCTCGCCGATGAATTTTTTGATCCACCTCACCCCTCAAATAATTTATCTCAAGGAATGAGCATGTCGTCCTCTACAACCAAGGACCCAAGGTAACTTTCTCACTCAGCAGTTTGCTGTTTGATACGAGTTAGGTGTAGCCTGTATCCAGAAAAAAACTTTGACGCTATGGAGATATTCAGTGGTTTGTGTCCTTTTTATTTGATTTACACTTGCATAACCCTTGGACAAAATGGACGCCAACAGTGCAGTTGTAAGCCTGTTATTCTATCGTAATTTCTTGGAAGGCACAAGACACCTAACACAGAAAACCAGAAAAGTAAGGTGGATGCACATGCCATCGGACACTGTCCACTCATAGCTTCAAGAAGATTTGGAGTAACTTGTGAGATCATCAGACCCCTTCGAAGGCGACTTGTATGTACATGAGATGTCAAAGGGGTCGTACCAGATACCGAATGACAGGTGGCACGTGACTAGTTGCTGTGCCAGCCTTTACTAGTTGCTGCAACCAGGTCACCTGGGCATTTATGACGTCATAATGACGTAATTCAAGCACATTCCATAAGCCATGCAGCGATCAAGGCCGATACAAATATTATGGTTGAGCCGCTCATATCTGGCGTCTGTTAGTATGATTTCCATATGCAACGGGCCGTCAATTGGCTCTTTGTGCAAGGTATAGTGACGTTATCAAGCGATGACGGCATCGAAGAGCACATTTACTAGACCGAGAAATTCTGTTGTCTAGAGCAGTCTTTTTCCTGAGAAGTATACCATCAGTTATCAGTGAGTTTGTTCCATCATATCTGAGGTTTGTTTTAATACATTTAAATATGAAACGTTCGCTTTAATTGACGTACCGTTCTCAGTATGTGTGGGAGGAATACATTTGAAGGTGTACAAATGTCGAAATATGCAAGTGTGTGATGTGCAAGTACAGATATCAATAGCTTTCATGTTTTTCTAGTACAAACATAAAAGAAGATGTGGTATCATGAGAAATTTTAGCAATCATGTTAAATAGTAACACAATCGTGTCATTCCCTGGGATGAAAGACCAGGCACCTACAAGTGGACAGACGCGTGAGTGTATTACAATGCTCACGCTACTGACAACCAAGCAGGAAATTATGGTCTCAGTTGAGGTTGTTTCACCAGTGTGCCCGAGAACCGTCACACATCTGGAATATGGTTTATGGGATGAGATGGTCACTTTATCGATTCAAAAGGCCTGCTGAAAGGCGCCGTGCTACATTTGTAAACTGGGCACCGCTGAAGCGCTTCGAGTGTCACTTGTAGATATGTTGCACATCATCTTACGTGCGAATATGTACGACTGTGTGCTCATGCCTTCCATCTACTTCGACCAGATGCGACTATGCCCGCAAACGTCGTCGTACATGTAGAAAGTTGGACGACATAATTTTGATATGATTAATATCATACCATTTGTGCGCTCTGTACAATTGCATTCGAGACATGCAACAACCTATGTTAAAGAGAGTGTTCCATATTTTTATGGGATTCTTAAGTGAACTAGCCAAGTTGAAGGTCATGGGTGCAGTTCACAGCCCTGTCTTCCTTAAAGGGAATGTTTTCACATTTGTAAGGCGGTTTGAACTGAAATAGCGATTTTAACATTTTGATGCAGTTCACGGATATGTCCTTTTTAAGACCCAAAACGCTCTGGTTCTTGCGTTACACGCCCGTAAAGTAAAAAAATGATTATTTACAGCCAGCTTCAAAATCACCTTTTGATTAATGACGCCATAGAAACATCCTTAGATCCCGTGATATCACAGGCTGTTTTTGGTTTATGGTTAAAACAGCATGACCACGGATACATTCGTAAAGGCGATGATGCTGCAAATGTGGTACAGTCCGCGGAAGATGATTGGCTTTCAGTAAGACTTTGCTGCTGAATGCGTGTCGCGAACACAAGCGTGAGCAATTTTGGGTTGTACGACACACGTCGTAAACGGGTCATTTTTCCTTATTTCTAGGCCACAGGTCGATGTTATAAAAAAAGAACGCCACCGTGTGCATAAAAGTACGGCACCCAAAAAATGGCCACTCTCCCGAACTTATAAAAAGGAGACGCGACCGCACGTCTTTTTTTCGTCTGACGTCTTTTTTCCTGTTGGGGTTTTTTTTCTTCTAATAACGTATCTCTTACAGACAGCTCGGTTGGCGCTCGGTCGGTTGGTGATTGGTGTGATGGGACGCGTGCGTGCGAGGTTTGTTCTTCTGAGCGAGAACATCGGTTTGGTATTCTTTAGTCTACTGACTCCCAATAAAATGTGATATATTGATGCCTGATATGTTGATGCCTATTGATATTGATGCCTGCCTTTGCCTTTATGTCTGTGTTCAACATGACAAAGGAATGCTGGCAAACTGGGAGAGGCACTAACACTTTTATTGCAGGGGTGTTCGAAAGTAAGTACTGGTACTGGTACTTCATTATGATTTTGCCAACATTGTGAACCTTTGAGGTATTACAGCATGTAATAAAAACCATTGCATGTCATCATATAATCAATTCATTTTGGCAGTAGGGGCTGGTGTGTGCAGCTCATTAATGGATATGCTCAGTATAGGCTCACATTGCATGGCATTGCAAAATTGTCATTCCCTAAAAAATTCTGAAAATATGGAGCTTTATTGTTACTGATGCACATTGTACTGTCTTCACAAATCTTGTATGCAGGGGAACATTGCTCCTGAGTAGTCAATGTCATAGTCACTGCAACTTGCGTGGGATGCTGGGTGCTGAGAAATGTGGAGAAGTATTGCCGTTGGTGTCGTGGACAGCACTTGATAATATGTTTATCATGAGCCTGGTGTGCACTGGCAGCTTCATCACTTCCTTGCATTCTGCCCATCCATCCATAACTACATGCACTTGTCACGTCTCCATCCTTGTGCAAGGTCAGCATGTTTGCAGTGTCATTTCACCACAGGTAAAATGTTCCTGTCATTTTTTAGTAAAGCAGCCTGATGGCTGCAGCATGTTGCACGACCATGGAAGTCAAATATGTGTTTGCATATTTTTCATCAGCGTTTTCTGGATTCCCGAAGCAGGCTGAGCAAGTGATGCCACTTATTGGTTGTCTGCTTTGCTGAAGGTGATTTGTATATTGTATCATGTGTTTTTGGTCACTCATATGTCAGATGGAAGTCAATACAAGAGTTCATGCTTGACCCATCTTTTCATGTTGGAATATATTATGAAAGCGGCATGGATTGCAGTCGAAAAACCATCTTGCTGCTCATTGTGTCATGCCACAGTACATCACCGAGATTGTACCACAATAAAGCTATTGACCATTGTCATGACACAATGTACCACATTTGTGGAGCACTTTTTGTCAAGCATATGATATAGCAGCTTATAATTTATGAATGACTGGTAAAAATATATTCAACAATGCCAAAGGACTGTCTACGGCAAGAATGCCGTTGCACCACAACGGTTATATCAGAGTTCACTATTAATTGCATGAACAATCCAAAGCAAAAAATAAACGTATTGGTAGCCCAACCTTGCCATCTTTACCATAGCAATACCAATGCTCTGACAATCAATGCATGACAATGTTACAAGTATTCATCTTCGCGTGACACCACATGCCCAGCTACAAACCATTAAGACAATGTTACAAATTGATTAACTTTGGCACATCACCCCATTTCCAGTTACACGCAATAAGGACAGTGACTACTGTACACATCACATGATATCAACGTCAGGACTACAGCACTGCGCGCAACGATGGGTCGACGATAACGTATGGACAATCATCAACAGCAAATCAGCAACAGCAGCAGCGCAGCATATCCTGCCTTGATATTAATAATCTGCCATAAAAGCTGGCGATCGCTACGTTGTGCGTGTCAAACAATCCACGGAAGCTTTTCTTACGCTAGCACCAATGCAAAAAATCCACAACTAACCCACCCACCAATCCGGCCCCGACACGGCCCCCGCCAGGAGAATGGCCGGTTGGCGTCAGCTTTCGTGTGTTTCGAGGTATTCTTTAGGTCTGGCTGCCAGATGCTGCCAGGTTTTGCTGTCGTCACAAACCCATTTCATGACGCTATCAAACAATGACGTAATGGGGCCCATTTTTATAAACTTTGGAATTTTGCTACTTAGCGTGGTTTTTTAATTTTGAAAGCTTACCAATAGTTACAAGGAAGCATTTCCCATCATATGTAATGCCTAACCCAATATCTTCAAATGTGGAACACTCCCTTTGAGACTCAAGGTCTTCTATTTTCTGAGCACGCCGACGAAAATGTGCACACCATCTCAAGGCCATTTGTGCATGTGTAATACCATAGCGACGGAATTCAAATTACGCCATGCCATGAGCCATGCAGCGCTCAAGGCCAGGAAAAATATTATTGTCAAGCCGTTCAGCTCCGGTGTCCGTGAGCACGACATCCAAATAGAGTGGACGTGAATTGGCCCTCAGTCCATGCTGAGCAAGCTGTGCAAGTTTCAATCACGAATCGCGTTTTGTGCTTCTCTGACATGGTTGCTAGTTGGTACCGAAATAAAGCCTGTAATCACATGACTTAGGCATAGCGCCATAGCCGAATAAGTGAACACAATTAAGCAACTACAATTCACGGATAAATATGAAAGAACACCACGAGAAAGGGCCAAAACACGAGGACTCGATATGATATTCGGCTCAGCGAACGGTTCCAGCAGCACGGATGTCATCTTTCGCTGAGTTTGAAGCATTGTAAGTGAAAGCTAGGAGTGTATTTATTCCTGTAGATAAAAAGGCCACTCCGGGCAAACATATGCTGCAGAGCTGCCAACTTCGAAAAGTTTTCTTGATCCCAGGAAACTACTACCGTAACACAAAATTGGCAAGCAACATAAGGACACATAAAGCACAGAAGCGACATACATGAAGAAGTAGGTGCTGTTGACGTATCGACCAGACGTGATAGGATCAGAAAGAATCAGATAGCCGCAAAACAAACATTCATTTTCGTCATGAGATCACCCCACTACTTTAGGGTCAACGACCTTCAACAAACTAATAGCTGCAGGTTGAATTACGTTGTGTTAGATAGTTATTTTGGGCTGTGCTCATCCTCATAAGTCCATCCTCATCCTGACTGCTGAGGATCAGGAAAGCTCGAAATATTGAATTCTGTTAATAGGAACTTTTTTATTTTAAGTTCATTGACCCTGAGGAACATGATTAAGAAACCATTTTGTGAAACGATTTTTTTAGCAGTCTTGGACATGGGCGTAGTCGCGTCTCTGGGATCGCCGAGGACGAATCTCAGGACTAGAGGGTCGAGCCTGAAATCTACGTGAGATACTCCGACCTTAAAATGACTTTTTAAATTGGAAGATTTCAAAACAACTTTGTTCAGACAATATTGAGAGAAGACAAAGTCACACACCTTGGCACAAGGACTGCATTACATGTAATGAAAGGGGAAAAAATCACGTCCTTCCACCCCAATCTCCATAGAGGTTCCACCGTCACACGGCATGACATGGTAGCGTGGCAGGTAGAACGAGCAGGGGGAAGATAACAACACAGGGCAGGAGATGACAGAGCAGAATAGGAGACAAGGTAGGTCAGGGCAGGACTGGATATGATATGACAGGCGAGGCCAGAAAAGTAGAGGGTAAATCAGCACAGCACAGCATAAAAGGGGGATGGGCAAAATGAGAATCGTCGAAACAAAGCGAAAGAAGATGCTTCTTTCAACTCTCCCACACAGGCAGTATGAACCTAAGCTCTCGTACACTTCTGCCCCTGCCTTCTCTTTTCACCCAGCGCTGGCCAGAGTCGTCGTCATCGCTCCACATGCATCATCCGTGTTCACTAGACTGTAGAGTACTGCATAGTGATCTTAGGCGGGTGCAGGCGGCAGGCTTGCCAATACTCCTGCGGACTGTGTGTGGCACGCGAACACTGTTCTCCGGACGGAGCCACGCATCATGCGTGTATGCTAAAAACACATAGAACCACCCGCCATCACTCATTGTACAAAGAACACGTCATTTGTGGTTCCGCATCACTACAGAGCCTGGTCTAGTAAATCTGAGTATGCAAAGCTAAAGAGCTCTATTTTGCAGGAAAAATTTATATTTGGCATGACATTACGGGATATTTTAAAAAGAAATGTTCTACAATTGACTATATTAAAGCCAGTATCAAACATGGTAATATGCGCTCACTACAACTTTTGGAAATCAACTCAGTCCCGGGTACTGAGCGATGAGAATGATGTAACCCACTCCTCAAAGACACCTACAAACAATATTTTTCCTCTCAGATTTGGCTCAGGTTCTTCTCAAAGCCGGGCTTGAGGTAAAATACATTGGGGGGGGGGAGGGGGAGGGAGTCTGGAGCCCCTACTAAATAGGAACCTGCACCCGTGGCAAATGCCTATCAGTGCTCGGTATGTCTGATATAGTTCTTGGTGTCAAGTGTGGCCCAGCGCACCCATGATGAAGACGCTCCTATGTTTCTAGTACCGATACAGTTACAGACATGTCACGGAGCGTACCATTTGTCGCACACCATTAACGCATCTTAGCACTTGATATTTCGCAGTGGTAGAGCCAAGGTATTCCACGTGGGGCAGGGTTGATCAACTTTGTTCTCTTCCAAGCCTTCATCGAATGTCCTCAATGCTGCATTTGCCTATAATTGCTTGCTTTAGGTAGCGTTAAGTGAACACTGAGGTCTTTACGTTCAGTGCTTTGGTAATGAAATGGTCATGTTTGGTTCCAGGTATATTTGGCCCGCAAAGATCTCACTTGCCTTCCACGTTAAGTGTTCGGACGGGTGCCCTGTGGTCCTCCATTGCCTATTCAAATGATCATCACAGTATTCAAGTACATACAATCATCATTCAACTTGGCATTTTTAAAGCACTCATAAAATAGCACCGTGTCATGCTACAGGAACTCTTTGAAACTCTAGCATGTTGCCAATTAATGCTGTTGTCCTTCACCCAGACAACCGCTTTCACTGTTGAAAAATGCATAGCTGCAGGCATCAGTGCTGCATGTTACATGTATTAATTACCCTGCATCTAAAACCTGTTAAATTTTGCGGAGCCAGTTGGCGCCCCTTGCCAACTAGATCTGTCATTTTTCTTTCATTTGTATGCTTTTAAAGACGGTGCCCTGCTCTGCACACCCCAGATCTCAAGTTTCTATCGGCCAGCCAGGAGATATCGAAGAAATCCCACGGAAGTGCCCAGTAAGACTTTAACTTCGTCTTTAAGTGTGAAGCTAATATTTTTTTATACACCAAGTCAATTTCATACGGCCCTACAGCACCAGGGTCGTTAAGCCAATTTGCTTTTTTTCTGGGCTTCTGAGGGTCAGGCACATGGAAGGAAGTGAGGGGGGGTAGGTGGGAAGATACAGCTGGGGATTGATCTTTCCACTCTCTGAAAATCTCCCGTTGTTTACGTGGGCATTGACTAGACATAAATCATCAAAACTTTTTTGGAGAATTTATGTTCCCCTGCTCGCTGTATAAGCATGTAGCACACTAATATTTTGTTAGAATGACTTGTAGAAGCTCAACCATCGTTTTTTACCTGCATCTGAGAGCCTGCAC
This sequence comes from Pollicipes pollicipes, assembly GCF_011947565.3. Lineage (NCBI taxonomy): Eukaryota > Metazoa > Arthropoda > Thecostraca > Pollicipedomorpha > Pollicipedidae > Pollicipes > Pollicipes pollicipes. Next base: position 43,214,622 of record NW_023597034.1, on the reverse strand, counting down.
GGGGCACCCTAAATACAATTAATTTTGAGAGCTACGCCTACACCGGCCCAAGATTGCACACAAATTAAGATAAGGTACAGCTAAGGGTGCACGGAAAGAGCAGTGCGAAGATCGTATACACACATAGCAACTTTGGTTCGAAAGTTTCAGCTCATGCACATGCTCAAAGGTGATTCACGCATGCTATTGCCGACACCATGTGAAATCAGATTGTACTACCTTTCGGTGCATCCGCTGAAGACAGTTCTTAGTGGCTTCTTAACACGCGCCCGGGTGGCCGACTAAATATTCTTCGCTCAGGTGGGGAGTTCAATTGTACTGCCTTCCGGTGCATCCCCTGAAGACAGCTTGCAAAGGCTCTCTTAACACGCTCCCGGGTAGCAGGCTAGATGCCCTTCGCTTAGGTGGGGGTCAATTTGCACCCCCCCCCCCCTGATATCTCGGGAACTAAGAAAGCTAGATACACCAAATTAACAGCGTTTGTTGACCTGTACGTGAACTCACTGACGTCAAAGTTTTATGTTCATAGGTCATGACCTTTGGGTCAAATAAGGTCAAACAAGGTCAAATTCCAGGTTGGCCTCCAAAGTGTTCCCAGAACCTAGATAACTGTTTAAAGCAAGGGGTCACGTGTTTATTTCAGATCAGCAACCTTGTTTGACCCTTTAAAGCTCATGGTGATCAAAATCACTTAAGTCCACCGTGCCAAGACTGCCAAGAATTTTGCATTTGAATAAGAGACAAATAAGAATGTTCATAGGTCATGACCTTTGGGTCAAATAAGGTAAAACAAGGTCAAATTCCAGGTTGGCCTCCAAAGTGTTCCCAGAACCTAAATAACTGTTTAAAGCAAGAGGTCACGTGTTCATTTCAGATCAGCAACCTTGTTTGACCCTTTAAAGGTCATGGTGATCAAAATCACTCAAGTCTGCCCTGCCAAGACTGCCAAGAATTTTGCATTTGAATAAGAGACAAATAAGAATGCTCATAGGTCATGACCCTTGGGTCAAATAAGGTAAAACAAGGTCAAATTCCAGGTTGGCCTCCAAAGTGTTCCCAGAACCTAGATAACTGTTTAAAGCAAGAGGTCACGTGTTCATTTCAGATCAGCAACCTTGTTTGACCCTTTAAAGGTCATGGTGATCAAAATCACTTAAGTCTGCCCTGCCAAGACTGCCAAGAATTTTACATTTGAATGAGAGACATAGATTACTCTAGGCAGTATTTCTCCAAAAACGTGACACTAACTAAGAGAAATTTCCATGCAGCCTGCAGATATCTATTACAGTAAGACAGCTGTCTTCTCTGCACATCAATTCTTGCATATCCTATGTGTTCCTTTTGCATCCTTGCTTTACTGACATTGATTCAAACAAGTTAAATCACTCTCAATATTTCTCATATCGGAATTGAACACGTGTTAACAGCAGCGAGCCAGCAAGAAGAATGTGCACAACAGTGCAGAAAAATAAAACAAGCAAGTTGGCAAGACAAATCGCGCACGACGCACAACATCGATTACATTACTATTACATTGTTCGTTGCAAAACGCATGTCCAAAATGAGTCCAGTTGCAAAACGTGGGCACCAAGTTTGTCAAAAAGGGAATTTAGATTCACTTCATGCTACTTACGCGAGCAACAGCCGTCATGTGCCACAGCTGACGGGCGGCCCCAATCGTAGGCGTAATGAGGTCATAACAAACACAAAGCGCGCGCAGTTTGGGTGAATCCACACCTAATCATATACGCGATGAGGTAACAATTCTCAGGCACCACACCACTATCAAAATGTAACTGATCATTAGAGCGAAAGGTGTGTTTAAGAGCAGAAAGATACACTTTCTGTATCATGCTCCCTGTACTTAACTATGCTTTCTGTGTCTGCTGAGAAAGATGCATTTTCCATTCTGTATCTGAAAGATACACTTTCAGACGAGTAACTGAAAACGTTGATTACAAAAGAAGCAACCAAGCTTCCACTACTATGAAAATGATAACTATCTCAGAGTGCGACCACAACAGATAGCTCCTGATGCTAGAAGCTGAAAACAACTCCCTGGCTGGTCTTTGCGTCTATGATTGGGCGTCTATGATTTTTTCTATTGAGCGTTGTGTGCCAATATTTGGAGAGCACAATGAAAAGCAAATAAATCCAAAACTTTGCACCAGTGGTCAAATTAACACTGTATTTCAACACACCAGGAAGCTCCTCTTCATGTTTTTTTAAGGCTGAGGGCATGCGCAGTGGTCTGTGTCCGAACGATTGCAATGGCTGCCAACATAAGGCAGGAAAACTATATTTTCATAATGCCTGGTGCAGCCGATTAACACGTCACAAGACTTATCCCTCATCTCAGTATATACCAGACGGACATCACTTAGTCGCGGTGCGTATCACCTGACCAGGCTTACACGACATCCAAACCCATACACACATGCGGCGAGCAGCTGAATGTCGACAAGCGTGCAATTAATATATTTGCTGCCGTCATGGCTGGGTCCGCAAGCTGCCTTCAGGGCTGGCAGGCAAAATCCTCGAAAAACCATTCGCTAGAGCTAACGGTACCTTTTCAACGATATCGATATCTTAGTGATGAGTAATGTTTTGGAGTCACCTGATAACTTTGTGCTGTTAGCAAAAATTTGGAGCCCTCGGGATATTTAGTCAGTAAGGTGTAGAAACCAATCAGCCGTGAAGACTCCAAAGTGCGGGTGAAAAAACCACAGCCGGACTTTTGCAAGTCATTCTGGCTCTAGGTTAGTGTGCTACAGACTTACATAGAGGGGTTCGCAGCAGGGACGATGGGAATTCTCCAAAACAGGTTTGCTTATTTGTGCCCAGTCAATAACCCATTGGATGAACGCTACATTTTCAGAGTTGAAATCTCAGTCACCGCTGTAACCTTCTCGCCCACCCTCTTCCATCGCTCCTGGTGTTCAGAAGCCCCGAAATGATATAATTAGACGTAAAGATAATAATAATTTGTAGGTCGCTTGTAATGTTGACACCCTTAGCACTGTGAGGCTCAACAAAGTCAAGTGTTGAACTGATGGTGTTTGATGCGATTTCTTTGATATCTTCTGGTTGGCCCACGCATATATAACATTTGGAGTATGCGGAGCAGGGTGCTATCTTTCTAATTATAAAAACAAGAGGAAAATGGCCGTCGTAGTTGGCAAACAGAGCCAGCTGGCTGCACAGACCCTGACAGGACCTGGGGGCATGGTAGTTCATTCGTCCATTATGCAATAATGATAGATGTAGCTAGTCATTTTCCGACAGCATAAGGAGTTGCATGAGTGAATAACAGTAACCGCCTTGATAAGCAATTTTTTGTTGAAAACAGCTTCTGTGCTATGACATGTTGTTGTTTACGAGTGCTTCACAAATTTCAAGTGAATGTTGATTGAATGAAGCTAAATATTATGATAATCATTTCAATAGGCAATGGAAGACCACAGGATGCCTATCCTAACGCCATACCGGAAAGGCAGGTGAGACCCTTGAGGCCAAATCCCCTTGGAACCAAAATGACTGACTCATTGTCAAAGTGCTGAACCTGAGCACCCCAGTGTTCACCTAACACTTGGCAAGCAATTATAGGCAAGTCAAACATTTGATACTTCAAATAATGGTTGAAAAGAGTAACATGCTGACCGGCCCCACCAACATGAGAAATATTTGCCATGCCACTGGTAGTGCTAAAATGCAAAGCTTTGTCGATGGTGTGGCCCAAATGGCATGCCCTGTCACAATGTTTTTTTTTAATTGTACCAGCACCAGAAATATAAGAGAATCTTCATCATGAGTGTGGTGGTCATACTGACACCGGGAACTATATAAGGCATACCTAGCAACAATGGACAGGGGTACAGTTTTCCTTTTCAATCGGGGACTTAAGCCCCGCCCCGCAAATAGTTGGCCTATAGCCCCCAGCTTGGCGAAGAAAACGAGCCAAAATCGCTTTCTCAAAAGTAAAGAAACAACTTGTTTGTGTTGGCACCTGTTGGGGGTGAGTTGCGTCAAGCTCACTGCCCCCCTCCCCCCCCCCCCTGGGGCCGAGTTTGAGTGAGTTAAGCGGAGCTGAGTAGGAATTGGGGTTCCCAACTCACTTGGCACCACTAACCAATGAACACAAGCGCAGCACCCACAAGATTGGCCTTTAACCTTATTCCCCTTGTAACACACGCTTGAGCGCATGTCAATGATATATATCTAAACATCAAAGCGTGGTAGACGAAAACCCGTAGACAACCAAAGCAAGGGATCAAATCAAAAGACGGTCTGTTTATGCACCAAACTTAATCTTCGTCGACCTTTCATGAAACATTTGAATGTAACAGTGGTTTAAGGGCAAAACCATAGGGTCTTGTTTTCGCTTATGCTACTTCTTCAGAACACATCCAGGGAACATGATTACATATACGACACAATAGTGGGTACTCGTACACAAATGTTTCACTGGCATTGATGAGCAATCAACGACGGGAAAAGCCGAAGAGCAGTTCTGTAGTTTTGTATATCGCCCCGAACACCAGAAACGTAACATTTAAAGACTGGGTCCCTCTTTAGGCTATTGTAGTTGCTAATGTACAGTTAAGACTTTCAGACTATAATACTTATTCACTTATTACGCGTATACAAAATATTATTTAAGTTGTATTATCGCTACAATCAATGATTGAAATTGGCGTGTAGTATCGTTATAATCGGTATCAATTTGAGACCCAGCATGTTTTGATATAACCCCCGCCGTCCATCCTGTTGTCCTAGGGTTTTCAACCCACTGGTGTTTTCCCCGCTAGGCTTTCCCTTTCTAAGTTTAAAAGCAGCGGAGCGTGGGAATAAGGGTTGCATCAACTTCCCCCCTCCCCCAACAGTCCGGGTTGTGAAAACCGAGAACCAGCGCGAGGACTGTTAAGCCTTGTGTACTGTCTTTCCAGTTACCGGTCATTCCATGTGCATTTAGCACTAGAACACTTGGTGGATTGCGTGTTCAGGATCCGATCCAGTCCAGTCGGGATAGCTCAGGTCCAATCCGCCCGCCAATCGGCTTTTTCCGGGACTTCTCAGGCCAGTTAGATCCGGCCCGCCTTATCAGAAATCGTTATCGAAGGAATCGGTGCCCAATTCGCTTCCACATCAAGGACTTTTTGAACTTGTATAGCCAACTTGGTTCATCAGAGATTCTTGTATTTAAGAATTTGTTGGTTCCATTGGAAAAATGTACACTAAGTTACCATTAGTCAGCAGACGTAGTAGCAGTTGGGGCTTTAGGGCTCTTCGACTGCGCGATCATATAGTGCCCATGCCACGTCTCAGTGTAGAGAATATCGCACTGATTCTACCAATGCCAGGCGAAAACGTACGTTCATTTAAATGAAAAAACATCACCTTATACCAAAGACTCTATCAGGAGGAGACATTGATAGACAGATACCTTCGTTCACAAGGGTGCCGACGAGGACTCTTTCCGCGACGCGACAACGTCCCGGTTTCCACAGAAAGGTCACATGTTGCTCGGCAGGTAGCTTTCGCTATCTGCCGAGCAATATGGATGTCATAAACCCCCGGTGGTTGCAATCATCGAGTGGCCTCAGGGCTGCAACGATGCGTCAGAGTCTGTGCATGCCGTAGCTGGGTAATATTTGCTACTCTGGTATGTATAATAATAACGTTGCTTAATAATAGCTTAATAGTGTAATGGCTTTTGTTTTATAGCGTGTACTTCCGCAGAGAACACTGTGCTGAAGTCTGGAAGATACCCGGTGAATTGAAAGTCCGGACCCACGACTGCTGCTCCTACCTGGTCACCATGAGCAGATCCACCGGTGTGAAAGAAAGAGATTCGGCGTGCGTATTCCTGTACGCCAAGAAGGCAGGCTGTACCTCGACAGGGGACATTTCCGACTATTTTCAATCTAACCAAATACGCTGTTGAGAGACCATTACAAAGCCGGAAAAGTGTCAGTGGAGGATTACGAGCAACACGTATACATGGAATGCCATGAGCTCGTCGCGCCTGTTTGACGGCGTCGGGCGGGAAACACGACCTTCCCTGCTGTCTTCGTGGGTGTGGTCGATTGGTTTCAAGATCGGCGCATACCGCATGGCTTACCTTTATCTCTACCTGTTAATCATACCTTTGAGATTTGTAGTAGTACCGAAGTAGCAAGAAATAACGCCGGCCTGTCAGCGCTGGCAGGTCAGTGTCAGCACAGATGGCGAGAACTGGGGTAGTGCGGAAGGCCGCTGTGATCAGGTGCAGACATCTTGATTGAGTGGCTTCCAAGCGTTTGCAAAGGTTGACCGAGGTGGTGCCGAACATGAAGCATTTATACTCCAGTGTTGATCGGATTAGACCTATAAAAAGCGTGGCAAGCGTCGTTCAGTTTGCACCCCAGGTATGACCAGAAGGGCACCTGAGGACTAAGTCGTTGCAGGCCATGATTTCTGACATCCTTTATGTAAACTTGGAAGGTCAGACGACAGTCCAGCGCTGTTCCCAGGAATTTATGTGATCTGTAAAATGGTATATGAATGCCACAAATTTGGGAAGAGTTGGCAAATGACGGTACGGGACGTCGTTTGAAAATGGGCGTGGTGGACTTCGAAGCGGAGAGAAAAAATACCCATTCTGGGCACTAATTCACACAATGATCCATTGCTTTTTTTGAAAAGCTGAGAAAGGTTTCGCACTATCTGCGTGAGCTCCATAAAGCAAGATCGTCTGCAAACAGCGGATGTGGGATACATGTTATGGTGTTGGGGAGCGTGAATAAAGCATCATTGATGGTGGCAAAAACAGCGTTGGAGGAAATCCAATGACTGTATCACGGTGTTCGGCAAGGTAGTGTAAGTCAGATGCTGTGGACTGTAAGTTTACATTACAGGAACAAATCTATAAAAAGTTGCAAAGAAACTAGGCTAAGAGGCCCCTAAGGCCAACAGCATGTAACTTGCAGATCACTTGGTATCGCGATGGATTTCGTTAAATGCTGATGTCAGGTCCAAAAATACAGCGACGGTTGAATGCTGTCGATCCCAGATGGTCTATAGACCTCTATGTAGTGGGACGTATGATGCTTCCTGCTGTACCATGGCCACTTCAGGATCTGTTTTTGAAGGCGCGTAACCGCTGATTTGTTTCGATGAACCATCGCAGGCGTGTACTTGACCATTCGTTCCACAACCTTACTTGCGCGATTCGTGGGCGATGTTGGACAATATGAAATCGTGAACGGCCCATCTTTGCCGGACTTTAGGATTGAAATAGCCATGCCTTAGAGCCATGTGTCTGGGAAAGTGTGATTGGTCCAGAAATTGTTTATTGCGGTTAGAAGCGTTGACAAGTTTATAGCAGGTAGATTGGAAAAACGAGTGAGGTAGCCCATCTGGGCTAGCCCAGCTTTTGTCGCCGCATTTGGCCAGGGAGAGTTCGAGTTCGCGCATGGTAAAAGGAGCATTATAGGCTTCATCATGATCAAAGGTAAGCTCATGGGTGGAAGCTCTGTGAGCCAGACATCGGTTAACGCTGGGAAATATATGCTTGTGGAAGACACAGCTGCTATGTGTTCCACAAATGCGTTTGTGACTCCATATGGACCGGTTACAACGTCGTTGGCTCTCGCGAGTTGTGAGAAAGTACACTCATAATGTCGACGGTAAGCAAACGAGCGAACACGATCTCAACTTTTGCCTAAAGGCGTTGAGCGGTTGTACGTCGAAGCAAAATCCCACTACTCCGATTATTTTTCGCGATGTAACGTGTCAGAACACGCTTTGCGCGCTTATGTATATAGTTCCGCAAGGTGGGCACAAGCACACTCGTGAAAATCTCCGAGCGCCCTGCGTTGAAGTGCCTTAGTCCGTTGACGGCGCCAGTTGCACCATGAAGCATGTCCAGGCCGACCAGGTCTGGAACGCTCCTGGAATGTTTCGGCAGCGGCTAAGTGGACGGCTTTGAGGAAATCCGGTAAGGCTGCTCCAAAACCATATGGACTATGCTGGGTGACAGTGATTAAAGGTTACCTAGCATGATCATTCGTAAACCACTTATTTGTGGATGGCGGAGACAGGAGGGGAGTCGCACGCGTAAGAATGAGACAGGAGAGGAGTCGCACGTGTAAGAATGAGACAGGAGAGGAGTCGCACACGTGAGAATGAGACAGGAGAGGAGTCGCACACGTGAGAATGAGACCCAGGGGAAAGTGGTCAGAAAATAAGAGATCAATCGTCACAGTACTCTGGAATAAGCGGCGACACAGGGCGACGAAACGGGCAAGTTTATGGCCGAGGTGGTGAGGTAAATGGCACTTATAAATATATGCGTGTGAACCACCGTTGATGTATATCAGGAAATGTTTGTTTACCACAGTTTTCACCTGGTATCCGTGAGGGGACAAATGCTAGCTTCCTCAGAGTGGGGCGTGGGCGTTAAAATCACCAAGTAACAGGCAATTGGCAGGTAATTGTGTAAACAAAGCGTCGAGAATGGATTGTGGAACGAGTGGAGAGTTGAGAGGCAAGTACACGGGCCATATCAACATATATAAAACAGTTTCGCGGCAACAGCCACAGGGTTAAGCTGGGTTTTAAGCAAGTTCTGGCGCTGGAGAACTGATTTAGATACGAAAACGCCACGCCACCCACCCGTTGGGCGTCAGAATTTATGCTTTTCTGAGAGTGTATCCGGGAACATTTAGGCTGTGTTGAGCTGAGTCACGGAAAAGGTTTCTTGCAGTGCGGCGACCAGAGAACAACATTTTTATTTGTTGTTTAAATTCGGTGCAACGTGACAAAAGACCTTCAACATTCCGTTGAAGTAAGAGCGTCACTTTTTAATTTTGGGATGTAATAGACCGCGGGTCTGGTTAGATGGGAGATGAGGGCCCTGGAATACAGGTACGCTTCAGTGTGGGCTCCACGCGATACCCCCGGGTCGTGTTACCATGTGTTCCTGCCTTGGGCAAACGGAAGTTTCGTCGCTGTGTGAGAGGAGTGAGAGGGAGTCAAAGTCCGTTCCCGGGGACGGCGTCCATGAGGACCCAATGGCCCGGAAAAAGGAGGGAATTGATATTGCCATGTGAGCATACTGGAATGGAGTGATCCGACTCAAACTCAGACAACGACAACTGGCTGCGGTGGTTTGCTGACGCTGCTGACCCAGCCTCACATCGCGTTCTGGCACCGGTGGCCTCCTGTGTGGCCTCCTGACACGCTGACGCGATGACCTTTGCAATCACCGAGGCTGTCGGGAGTGGACGCCCTGCGCTCTCCAGCCCACTCTTGCCCCTGCAACCGGTGCTGCCTGATGTGAAGCCAGACTGACGGCGTTAGCGCCGTTACGCCGCCCGGTGATGGCATTTTACTGCGGGCCAGCCCGGGGCCACGGCTGGCTTATGGATGTGTATGGTGGCTAGGTTATTCAGCAGGCCACTTTGGACGTTGGTGAGCGGTGGTGCTCTGTGCAGTGGCTTACTGTCCGTCGTGTACAGCGGTGGCGGCCCCCATGTACTGTTCCCAGCCCTAGGTAGCGTCCCTGCCAGGGATGGCTGCTGGCATCATTTGGGGGAAAATGAGGTTATCTGGTCTGTGCAGGTTTTGTTTTGCGTCAATTAGTAGTCCCTATGTGCTATTTTGTCTGCAATCTATTCACTGTTTCTCTCCATTGTTAACCCTAATAAACCGGAAAGGAATACTTTCACGTCAAACTTCAAGCACGTATTTTGAGGAGATCCGGTAGTGGTGATCTGACCAGAGCCACACGCTTGAAATTCGCTTAAGCTTGATTATGTGCTGTTCGCTCACTCCGTCCAGCATCGTTTCCTTCTGATATCAATGCTGACTTCAAGAGCTCTTACGACAACGCTACCAACCTGTCAGACCGTGAATGTGCAACCATGGCTTACGTTGCCAGCCCGACGCGTTCGATGCTAGAAACTTCATCATCCATCCGTCGCATCCGCAGCGGCTTTTGTTTACGTTTAGTGTTTCGCAGCCCTACCAGTTTTGTATTTCGCAGCCCTACCGGCCCAGCAAGAGAAATTCTCTCATTCAGCGGCCTTGCAGCCGATTCTCTCCACGGATGGCTATTTCATACCTGAGGGAATGTAGCGCGTGCAAGGTTGGCCATTTCGCACGGCTAGTTTGGTAGCACCTCAACGTCATAGAAACGCTGCATGGCGCAATCGATGACGCATTGAGGAGCATAGTTGGAACGACCACGTTTCCGGGATAAAGGCTATAAAGGCGCGCATGTGTGGGGATAACGTCACAGCTAAAGCTTCTGAAAAAGTCGTTAAAAGGAACATCAATCAATATACCACCACTCCCAACATACGTCACTTTGATGACTTTTGTGTGGTTTGTTTTGGTCCTTTGACCTAATGCCTGTACGACTATTAACCCAACCCGCTCCTATCACTCTGAGTTTTGCTTTTGTGGCGTTTCTCACGTAATTTCCAAACTTTTGGGCATTTCATTTTAATGCGTAAATTTATTGCTTTGGTGGCATAACGTTCGCACATTTGAATTTTGTTTGCTTATGTTGCACATCAACTATATCCCTTTTTGCTCTTTTCACATGACTTTTTGGCACGACTTTTCACTTTCATTTTACTCATTTCACTTGTAGACTCTTCCATTTTGACACCCTTTGATTTTGTGTTCTAATTTAGCTCTAGAACCCAAACGAGATTACTCAGACGCTTTTGTAAGTGTTTGCTTTGACGCATTAAGAAATCAAGTCATGTCGTATGCACAACTGTAGTTCACTGATTTACTCTAGATCAGGTCACAAGTTCCCTCCTGGCGCATTTTCCAGTTGCTGAGGAGCAGTGGGAGCGTGCACTCGACAACAGCAAGTGCGTGGTGCAGCGCATGACGATGGTCGGTGCAGGGTCGACAGCACGGTCCATCAAAAGGTCTCAGCGCCTGCATCCACGCCGGTGAGCGGTTTTCATGCCGGACCCGCCAAGGTCACGCGCCCGTTTCGTCCATGTCGGCCTGTAATCCCGCTGCCCCTCACCAGTCCAGTAGCCGGTCCCCGCACCCCCCGCTGCACGTGACGCCGACGGCATTCCAGCCCGGATGAGCGCGAGAGGCGGCATGGAGCGGCCGACACAGACCGCAGTCCGCGGCTCGCTCAAGGTCTCCGGCGCCGACAGACGGCGGTGGCCGCTGTCACGAAGGCCACGTCCCGGCACGCTCTCTGCGGCGCGCGGCGCTCGTCGTGAGCCTCCGGCTATGCGCCGCGCGTGTCTGGTCTGCACGACTCTGCGGCGCGCCGATCGGCCGCCGGCCAGGATTACAGACTACACGGGCAGTAATGAGGCACGGCTGTCGCGCTAGGCTAGATGGGAGAGGCAGCCCGCACCAAGTAAGAGCGACAGGCGAGGCACTTCTTTACCGACAGTGGGCACTTCAGATATTTCACGCACATGTTGGGTTCCGTATGTATGAAACATATGTCAGTATGTCAAATGTGGATGAAGTATGCCAGCAATGTCTGTCTCTCGTGACTCGTGCAAACCAATCATTTATCTGTAAGAGCATTCTCGGGTTGGGGTTGGTAAATGTCTCTCAAATCATCATCTATTTACAGACTGTAAAAGAATGAAGCACTAGCAAAGCACATTACCTGTATATAGATTAAAGGGCACTGAGAGCCTTGTTCCCCGTAGAATAGCCAGGAGACTCTTCTTGTTCTGCGAGCAATAAGGCTACCAACACCGGCTTACCCTTATGCACAACGTTCATTGCAAATGCGCTTCATAACTTATATCTTACCTGTATTCAGTCAGAAGCTACGATCGGGGTCAGACATCTCATCAGGAGAGACTCGGGTTTTGAAAGCAATGAATCAGTCTCAAGATGTTATCATCATTAAGAGCTCCTACGGATGTCAGGAACTTGTCATTAAGAACAGCCAAGACAACGTGGACAAGGACAAGCTACATGGGTCCAATATGGCACAGACTCCCAAAAGATCATAAAGACCTGAAATGTCGTTGCGCCCTTGTATGCAGAACTACTCCTCCTCAACTGAAAACCATTCTTCTCAGTTGTGCGTGTCCTCACCTAACTTCTCTAGTTTGTGCCAACACATCCGACCAGTTTTAGAACAATCCTTGAAAAAAGAAAGCAAAATGCTCCTCAAAACCTCATGCAGCCGCATTTGCCTTCACAAGAATCGTGTCATCACTGTTCACCAATTTTCAGTTAAATTAATATTATTATTAATATTAAAAATATTCAGTTAAATAATGACGGCGATGTCTGACACGCTTTAGCGCCCTATCAACAATATTCAGACATTCGGGTTCGCCGCGCTTGGTGTAGAATACCTCATGGGTTTACGCATGCGCAGCAGTTTTTTCGACTAGAGAATGCTTCCCGAAGGCAAAATTCAGGCGTTGCAATGATCAGCAGAATAGACTCACCGGCCACCATACTAGATATGCATTGCGCAGAACTTCAGAATTTGTATCGTACCATGATTAGATGATCCATGCTTGGCGCTATCCTATCTCCAATGTTCACTTGACACGACCTCTAGACAACGCGTCGTTCATAGAATTTGGTCTCAAAGAAATGCGCTCGGACATGACCTTACATTTTTCATCCGCACACCCTAAGTGCACAGACATGAACTAAAAAAGAAATGAACATGAAATAAAAATATGGATAAGACAGCACTAATGGCCTTATTCCTCGAAGCATACTAGGAGGAAGAAGAGATAGATATATTGATACCTTGGCTTCATGCCTCTATCGAAACAAATATTAGCTGTAGCTTAAATCATTTACCTATCGTACTCGATACTTCGAGTCTTTTAAACAGCGAGCCACAGTTTTTACAGGTCACCAATATTCATGGGATTAAAATAAGAGTAATGACCAGCCATTGCCATGCTGCAGTGTGCATCAAACTAACAATAAGGATGCGTGGAACATACGTGTACATGCAAACGAGGCAAACAGGCATCACGCATTATTCAAAACTGCAAGTGATTCCAAGCAAACAGGCGTCACGCATCATTCATAAC